>NC_135236.1:530894293-531197865 GCF_051348905.1 Ranitomeya variabilis
TACATTCCCCTTGCACTCTACACAGCCAGAATCTGACCCTGCTGAAAGTCAGGTTCCCCTTCCCGCATGTTATACCACCTTACACAGGGACAAAGAGGAAGGTGCAGATGAAAGTGCAGGTTCCTTCATCAGGTGGGGGGGGCATACTCGTTGGCGACGTCACTGGCACAGGGCCCCTCAGAGTACGCAAAAGTGTCGCTGCTGGTGGGAGGCGCCCCCGCCATGCAAACACACATCGCTGTACTTTGAGGGGCCCTGTGCCAGTGCCAATGCGAACGAGTGGCCCCCCCCTGCTTGCTCAGGATCACAGCACTTGCAACGTTGAAATACTTACCTCTCCCTGCTCCACCGCCATGACACGTAGTCCATGTTTCCTGGGCCCACTAAAACCTTGAACCAGCCCTACCCCCACAACTTTTGCCAAATGACCCCCAATTTCCAGTGCCCAACTATTATTATAAAGTTAATTAAGATTGACAAGCTTCAGAAAACAAGAATGGATGTTTTTGGCAGTAAAATGTGCACTGTAGGTGTTTTCCTGGCCTCCACTCACTGCCGGCTATGCTTCCCCATTGACTTGCATTGGGTTTCGTGTTTCGGTCGATCCCCGACTTTTAGCGATAATCGGTCGACTTCACTCGACTCGACTCTGGACTAAATCGGGTTTCACAAAACCAGACTCGATCTTAAAAAAATGAAAGTCGCTCAACCCTACTCATGTACAGACAGGATGCTCCTCCTCCTCCTTCCCTGTGATCACATTTCTTGCATGTGTGGAATTGAAACTGAAAGTAACAGCATATCTCTCTCTCAGAAACCAGATTGATCCTGTTCTCATGTTGTATGCTGAATGTTCTTAGTTCTTAATAAATGAACATTCTCTGTTGCTCGTTGTGGACATCACGCTGATTAACCCGCTGCTAACACTATGTCCATCAACAAGGCTCAGGGACAGTCCTTGAAAGTAGTTGGAATCGATTTACAATCTCCATGCTTTTCTCATGGGTAACTTTATGTGGCCTGTTCAAGAGTTGGAACAGCCAAAAATCTGTTCGTCTTTGCACCTGAAGGAAAAACTAAGAATGTCGTTTATCAAAAGGCTCTTGAATAAGTAGTAGAAGGTTACTTCACATTATTTAGCCAATTTAGTTAAATCTGTGTGGAATATCTCTTGTGTTGAAATATATGTTGTGAAATGCTTCTATTAGCTTATTTTTTGCATTTTAATAATTGCATTTATATCTATTTGTTTTGTCGTTTTTGTGTGCAGAATAAATTTTTGTTAACACATTCTATTTTGCTAACAGCAGTTATTAACCCGGGCGAAGCCGGATAGTACAGCTAGTATTGGATAAAACCCTATTTTCTGCTTGTTTGCTCTCCAGCTCCTGGTATAGACTCATGGGGAGAGCATTCCAAAGCAAGGACCCACGGACCAGGAATAAAGTAATGAGCAAAAAGAGAAAAAGAACACTTAAGTTTGAATCTGTGGCCATTAGGCCCTACTATCTTTTATGAGCACATTAATATCTGCAGCAACATTGTTGTATATGGAACCTCTGGTTATCAGTTGATTATGCCCCAGTCTGGATAAGAAGGATGTAAATGTCTGCAAGCCATTGATGGGTCATCAAACAGAAGAGACTTGTTCTCAACTGTGATTCTGAGCCAGGGTTGCCAACTTGACTTTTTATTTCTTCTGGACAGCTTTCTAAAAAATCACAGATAGAAAATATTTTTATGGACACGTTGTAAAATCATAATAAAATAAGTGCTCCATTTCTACAGCTCATAATGCATTCACTATAAACTAAAATGATAATAATTTCAGTCCAAAAATTCTGTAGAAATTTCTTCAGCTTCAAAAAAAATCCGGGACATCTTACATTTTTGTTTTACAGACAGGTAAAAAAAACATTCCCTATTTTACGGACTGTTGAGTAATTTCTGGATGGTTGTCAACCCTGCTCTGAGCTCAGCCGGGAACTGTAGCTGCAAACTGAGCCAAACGCTGTTGCTCTGAAGGACAGCCCTGTGGTCAGTGGTACCACGGGTTCCACGCGTCCCAGTCTCGCTAATGGCAGAGAGCCGAATTACAGGACTATTAGCCTCACAATGAAGGAAGCCGCACTGAGCTGGTCCATGGATGTGATTGCCTATGTTTAGGGGCAAAACAGCAGCAAAGGCGGGGTGCACTCACCCAACTGGTAGGGAGAGAAAATACTGCAGCAGAGTCCTTGAGCAAAAGGTGCAAGTTGTATGTGGTTCGGATTGACCACTCATGGCAATAGATCTACTAAACCGTTTGTGGAAAACGCTGTGCCGGATTGGTCTGTCCGCATTTGTAGTGAATCACATGCTGGCTGTAAGATGGTCGGCAGGCGAGTGCTATTTTGAAAGCAGATTACTGTGCTAAAGATCTGGGCTAGATAAATTGGAGGCTTCCTCAATCCAGACAGTTGTAGGGAGTGAGATCTTTTCTTTTGGTGGTCACTTTGAAGCAGGATGAGAAAGATTTTACTTTATCTTATAAGCAAGTTATGGGAGCCACTGTAAAATGTGGCAATGCTTGTCCCCTGCTCATGGAACACACAGGCTTCCTATTCTAAAGTATAGTCATATCTGCTTTACATATTAGAGCAGATAGAGTTCCTAGCTTGCTCTAAGTAAAGGGGATCTGCTCTCATTGTTTACAGTCAGTAAATCCAGGATTGCATTATATTTGCTGTATGATTTTCATTCTATTATAATAATTATGAAAAACAGCCATTACATTAGTAATATTTTTATCATAAGGCCACCTTTTTATATAAGAAATATTAACAAGAAATCTTCCGGAATGTGAGGCTATTGCTCCCTCTAGTGGCCTTTTGTCATTCTTACACTTCTTTAAAGATCGGCTACAAATTCAGTGTGCATTGTGCATGGATAGAAGTTAGGGAAGAGTGAGACGGCCGTATAATTCAGATAGGGACCGCAGTGCAATGCTCGGACTGGCCGGTGGCACTACAGACCCAAACGTAACAACTGCATAGAAATACATGCTGCCACGCTTAGGTCGGGAGAGCTGCCGGCCAGTCCATGCATTGCATTGTGATGTCCATCTGAGTTATACGACCATCTGACTATTCCCATTTTAGGGTACATAATATTTTTTGATAACTTTTCATTCAGAATATTCAGACACAGAATGAACAAAAACCAGCAACTCCGTTATTGTTTTTATTTTTTATTTTTGTCACCGGTAACTGTGCGGTAAAAGTGATAAGACCGATTTGTCCGTCAGGTCGGTACAATTACAGTAACGCCAGATTTATATTGGGGTTTTTTTTTTCATATTTTGCTGCTATCACACAGTAAAAATGTTTTTTTTTTTTTTAAATAAAAAAGTTTTTATTTCATCACCATATTCTTAGACCTGCAACTTTTTGGCGAACAGGGCTGTGTGAGGGCTTATTTTTTGCAGGACGAGTTGTAGATTTTTTGGTACCATTTTACGATTACAGCGATACCAGATTAATTTTTTTTATGCTTTGCTATTTTTACACACTAAAAACAACATTTTACAAAAATGAATTCTGTTTTTGAATCGCCATATTCTGAGAGCTGTAACTTTTTTATTTTTTTTGCAGGATGAGCCATATTAGGGCTTGTGTTTTTGCAGGACTGTTTGTTGGTTTGATTTATACCATTTTTTTCTGCATATGACATTTTGATCACTATTTATTCACTTTTTTGTGAGTCAGTATGATGAAAAAGCGTCATTTTTGACGTGTTTTTAATTTATTTTTTTTATGGCGTTCACCGTACAGCATAAGTTTTATAGAGCCAGTTTTATAGAGCAGGTCATTTCGGATACAGCGATACCAATTATCTGTGCTTTTTTTGTTTATTTTTGTTTTATCACAAACATTGCATTTTGAATAGTGAAGCGGCTTTTCGTGATTTGTGTGTGCTTTCTTTTACTTTTTACATATTTTATTTCACTTTTTTTTCACTTAGTCCCACTGTGGGACATGTATAATTTTTATTTTGATTACCGGTCTCATACACTGCAGTACTCGCGTACTCTCAGACTCTCTGACTCAGTCTGTAAGACCCAACTTATAGTTAGATGTCACAGGCACCAAACCCTGGGGTCACCACATGACCTCAGGGTACCATGGTAACCATCGGCACCCATGATTCCTATCGTGAGGGTCCAATAGTTACAGAAGGTGTCTTGAAACCCCCTTGCAAGCAAATAAATACCGCGGTTGACAGCAGTGCTTAAGGGGTTAATTCGCCGGGTGGAGCTATTCCTTTATTCCTGATCACCTTTTAAAATGGTGGTAAGGGAATAAGGCCCATTCTGTAGAAATGATTTACATATATTGGACATATTTTTAATGGGGTGTGGACTAAAAACTGGAAGTCCCTTTTTCTTTTCTTTTTACTTTTTTTTTTTCATTTAATTTATACACTGCACCCCCCAGAAGGTCTTAAAAGACATTTGTGGTGCATTTTAAGATAGCTCTCTCTATATATACAGTTGTGTGAAAAAGTGTTTCCCCCCTTCCTGGTTTCCTATTGTTTTGCATGTTTGTCACACTTAAATGTTTCAGATCACCAAGTAAAGACAAAATGCAGTTTTTAAATGAAGGTCTTTATTACTAAAGGAAAAAGAAATCCAAACCTATAGGACCTTGTGTGAAAAAGTGATTGCCCACCCCCCTTAAAACATAAATTATCTGTGGTTTATCACATTTTTGGGAAGCTGAGTTCAAATTATCTAGCCACATGAAGGCCTGATTACTGCCATACCTGTTCATTTTGTCACGCAGGTCCTATTTATGTGATTTCTTGATTGTGAAGTAGACCAAAGGTTCCCCAAAAGCTAGACATCAAGCAGATATCCAAAGAAATTCTGTAACAAATAAGAGACAAAGTGATTGAGATCTATCAGTGTGGAAAAGGTAATAGAGCCATTTCTCAAGCTTATGGACTCCAGCGAACCACAGCGAGAGCAATTATCCAAATATGGCGAAAACATGGAACAGTGGTGACCTGCCCAGGTGTGGCCAGGCGACCAAAATTATCACAAAAGCGCAGTGATGACTCATCTAACAGGTCACAAAAGACCCCACAGCAACATCCAAAAAACAGCAGACCTCACTTGCTTCAGTTAAGGTCAGTGTTCATGACTATACCATAAGAAAGAGACTGGGCAAAAATGGCTTGCATGGCAGAGTTCCAAGATGAAAACCACTGCTGAGCAATAAAAACATAAAGGCTTGTCTCACTTTTGGCTGAAAACATCTTGATGATCCCCAAGACTTTTGGGAGAATACTCTGTGGAATGATGAGAGAAAAGTTGAACTTTTTTAAAGGTGTATGTCTCATTACATCTGGAATAGAAGTAACACAGCATTTCAGAAAGGAAACATCATACCAACAGTGAAATATGGGGGTGGTAGTGGGTTGTCTGGGGCTGTCTTGCTGCTTCAGGACTTGGAATACTTGCTGTGGTAAATGGAACCATGAATTCTGCTGTCAACCAAAAAATTCTGAAGGAGAATGTCCGGCCATCTATTCATGACCTCAAGCTAATGCGCACTTGAGTTATAAAGGAGGATGATGATCCAAAACACACCAGCAAGTCCATCTCTGAATGGCTTGAGAAAAACCAAATTAAGACTTTAGAGTGGCCTACTCAAAGTCCTGACCTGAATCCGATTGAGATGCTGTGGCATGATCTTAAAAAGGCGGTTCATGCTCTGAAACCCTCTAATATTGCCTCCTGATGAAGCCTAGAGGGTGAAACGTGTGTCGAGGTGCAGCTCAGCACAGTTCTGCGGTGTTAATCTACCCCTTCTACACAGGAATTATGGCCTCAGGCTCTTTTTATCCAATATAGCTATCTAGACAACAACCCCCCTACTTTTGGGTTAAAAAACGAAAACCCGCAATTCAGTTATTCTTTTTATTTTTATTTTTTGTGGAAAAAGTGATAAGATCAATTTGTTTGTTGGTTTAGTACGATTACAGTGATACCAGATTTATATTTTTTTATGCTTTGCTATTTTTACACACTAAAAACAATATTTTACAAAAATGAATTTTGTATTTGCATCGCCATATTCTGAGATCCGTAACTTTTAAATTTTTTTGCTGAATAAGCCATATTAGGGCTTGAGTTTTTGCATGACAGGTTGTCGTTTTCTTTTATACCATTTTTTTTACATATGACATTTTGATCACTACTTATTCCATTTTTGTGAGTCAGTATGATGAAAAATCGTCATTTTTGTGTGTTTTTAATTTATGTATTTTACGGCGCTCACCATACAGTATAAATAATGTGCCAGTTTTATAGAGCAGATCATTCCGGATGCGGTGATACCAATTATGTATACTTTTTTTTGTTTATTTTAGTTTTATCACACACGCTGCGTTTTGAGTGTAGAAACGGCTTTTCGTGATTTGTGTGCTCTTTCTTTTACTTGTTACATATTTCACTTCTTTTACTTAGTCCCACTGTGGGACATATATAAATTTTATTTTGATTACTGGTCTCATACACTGCAGTACTCGTGTACGTGTATGAGACTGTCAGTGTCTCACTGACTCAGTCATTAAGACCCAACTTATAGTTGGATGTCACAGGCCACCAAACCCTGGGGTCACCACATGACCTCAGGGTACCATGGTAACCATCGGCACCTATGATTCCTATCGTGAGGGTCCAATAGTTACAGAAGGGGGTCTTGAAACCCCCTTACAAGCAATTAAATACCGCTATCGTGGTTGACAGCAGTATTTAAGGGGTTAATCAGCCCTGATTAACTACAAACTTGACCTGGGCAAATATCGCAGGGTGTCAGCTGTCATGTACTGTACAGCTGACACCTATGGGTATTGCACACCCCAGGTGGAGCTATTCCCTTATTCCCGATGATTATTTTAAAACGACAGTGAGGGAATAAGACCCCTTCTGTTTAAATTATTTGAATATATTGGACAAACTTGAGTTCTCTTTTTTTCATTAGATTTTTGCTATTTTTTTTTTTTTTTTTTTCATTTTATACACTGCAACCCCCAGAAGGTGTTAAAATACCTTTCTGGTGCATTTTAAAATAGCATTCTGTAAATATACAGTTGTGGGAAAAAGTGTTTGCCCCTTTCCTGATTTTCTATTCTTGTGCACATTTGTCGCACTTAAATGTTTCAGATCACCAAAAAATGTAAATATTAGACAGAGATAACACAAGTAAAGACAAAATACAGTTTTTAAATAAAGGTCTTTATTTTTAAGGGAAAAAAATCCAAACCTATAGGGCCTTGTGTGAAAAAGTGATTGCCCCTACCCCCTTAAAACATATATTAACTTTGGTTTATCACATCTATGGGAAGCTGAGTTCAAATACTCTAGCCACACATAGACCTGATTACTGCCACACCTGTTCATAATCAAGAAATCACTTAAATAGGACCTGCCAGACAAAATTAAGTTGACCAAAGATTCCTGAAAAGCTAGACATCATGCCGATTTCCAAAGAAATTATGTAACAAATGAGAAACAAATTGAGATCTATCTATCTATAGAGCTAATAGATTGAGATCTATCAGTCTGGAAAAGCCATTTCTCAAGCTTTGGGACTCCAGCGAACCACAGTGAGAGCAATTATCCACATATGGCGAACATATGGAACAGTGGTGAACTTTCCCAGGAGTTGCCAGGCGACCAAAATTATCCCAAGAGCACAGCGAAGACTCATCCAAGAAGTCACAAAAGACCCCACAGCAACATCCAAAACACTGCAGGCCTCACTTGCCTCAGTTAAGGTCAGTGTTCATGACTCCAACATAAGAAAGAAACTGGGCAAAAATGGCCTGAGAGTCAGAGTTCCAAGATGAAAACCACTGCTGAGCAATAAGAACATAAAGGCTTGTCTCACTTTTGGCTGAAAATATACAAAAAGTAGCCGCACTCAAGTCTTGATTTCAAATGTGAAGAATTTTCTTAGTTTTTATTCTTTTAATTCAAGTGCACAGGCACCACCACATAATTTTACAGAGAAAGCAAGTGATTGCGGACAATATGGTGACGTTTCGACCTGATACGGTCTTTTTCAAAATCTTACTGTAAGAACAAATGCAACATATAAGTGTGCTGTACAAGTATACATGCATAAAGAAAAAAACATATAATACATAAGGACAAAAACTAAACTTCCTAAATAGAGCCACAAAACCTACATATATATTTAAAAAAATATTAACATAATAATATATACAAAAATTACATATAAATACCCACAATTTGTAACGTACTGAATACGGACACGACTATGTCCTAGGACAATAAATTGTAGCATATAGAAGCAAAATAGAGGTACCCTGAAATCAGGTTGCGTGTGAGGACTGTTCAAAAGAACACTGCTGTATTGGGACATAATACTGGGCTAAGAGTAAGCACATAAGTAAACAAAACACTGTTCAAGACGCCACAATAATACTAACCTTAAGTAAGAAGTGTAGTTTAGGAAGAAGGGAAATAGGAAGAGAGTCCCCAAGGACTAGAGAAAAGCAGAGAGGACATGGTTAAATATCTGGTAAACTGAAAACAGAGAGAGGCAAAGAGTGTTGACACATTATTAAAGTGCAGTTTTTACCAGCTCAAGGTAGAATTCAGGAGTAAGGTGTCCGTCTCATTGGTGGTGCAGTGGCTGGTATGGCCGCTGTTGGCGCTTTAAATACACCGCAGATGCGGTCATATCCGGTGTCTGTTGTCGTGCCCCCCTGTGTGTTGAGAGCGAGGTCTGTACCGCAGAGCGGCGTGCGTGTCAGACCTGCGCCTGCGCAGTGGTTTGCCAGGTCCGGGGATAGGTATTATAAGAATTGCAGCTGCGCGTTTAGACCAGGGGGGGCGGAGCATGCGCAGTTCTGTTTAGGGTGATCAAACCAAGTAGCGCTCCTGTAGGGGGAGTGTAAATAAATGGTAGCGGCGATCAGGACGCAGGAGTACTCAGCGCTGGGCATAGGAAAAGCTTGTATGCATGAGGGACGCCCCCTGTCATATGGAAGCTAAAAGCAATGATAATAATGAGGCTGGGAAGAGATATGGAAAGAAAGGAGAAGGACTCCATGGAAAATAATAGAATGAAATACAGCAGGAGGAGGATATAGATCTTTCTTTTTGCCCAACCCCCCCATGGGATAGTTTTAAACTTGAGCAGGATCTACAATACTTTTATCGTAGCATAAGATTGAAAACACACTTTGGTTTACAAGATAACCCCTTCAGCAATAGACCCCCCTTCACTGACAATAGCCGCAGCCCCGATCTATCGATTTCCTCTCTGGGTCTCTATAACAAGAGCTCGTTTCGCCCACCCTGCACATATCATGCAGCGGAGACAGTTATTGATTTAATTCAAAGGGACACCCAGGATTTACTCTTAAAACAACAAAAGGGAGGCTTTCCTACAAGACACAATATTTCACCCATAGAAAAACAGGCTATAGATTCCCTACGTACCAACAAGACTATAGTTATTAAACCGGCGGATAAGGGTGGGGCCATAGTCATCATGAATCGTCACGATTACATTAAAGAAATAAACAACCAGTTAGCCGATACATCCACTTATCAGAAGCTATCACATGACCCCACCCCCAATATTAGATCCAAAATTGATGGAATTCTTGAAAAATATCTTTCCAATAACTGTATAGACCAGAAAACAGCCACTTTTCTAACAAATCCATGTCCTACAATACCGGTTTTTTATGTGCTTCCAAAAGTCCATAAATCCTTGTCAAATCCACCGGGCCGCCCCATCGTGGCATCAACAAATTCCATCCTTTCTCCCTTGTCCATTTTTCTGGAAAAATGCCTTACTCCATTTGTCAAAAAGACCAAATCATTTGTCCTCGATACGGGTCATTTTATCAGTATAACCAAACAGATCTCCACCCTATCACCACAATGCCTCCTGACAACTCTGGACGTCAAGAGCCTTTATACGGCAATCAAACATGACTTAGGCCTGGAGGCGGTGGGCAACCTCCTACAGACCTCTGACTTAGGTCCACAAGCCCAACATCTTATACTGGATCTCCTCTCTACTGTCCTTAGAGAGAATTATTTCCTGTTTGGTGACCAGTTTTTCCTACAAACCTGCGGTACCGCCATGGGGTCCAACATGGCACCAGCATATGCCAACATTTACATGGACACATTTGAGAATGAATACATATACAACAACGTTCTCTTTAAGTCACATTCGAAATGTTGGCTCCGGTACATAGATGACGTTTTTTGTCTATGGGACGGACCAGCAGACACCTTTTCCACTCTTTGTATCGCAGATCAACGGGATTAGATCCGAATTACAGTTTACACCCAACTGGGACACCAATAGGATTCCATTCCTAGACACCTTGGTCATTAAGAACAACCAAGGTGGTCTAGATAGCGATATTTACACAAAGCCTACTGATTCTAATAACCTGCTCTTGTTTTCAAGTTGCCATCCTAAGTCTACACGTGAGAGCCTTCCTTACTCCCAATTCCGCAGGGTTACCAACATTGTGTCAAACACTAACCTGACGGAGTCTCGACTAGACGACATGGTAAAAAAATTTAGAGACAGAAATTATCCTGACAGGATCCTCCAAAAAGAAAAAGCAAGGGCCCTTGAGTACCTCCCCTCGAGACCACGATCCCCCAAACAGGAACGAATTCCGTTCATACACACACACCATCCCACGATGCCCCTGGTCTATAAAACCATTAATAAACATTGGCCCCTGCTCAAGGAGGCCTACCCACAGGTAGCTGCCTTTCAAACTCCAGCACTGATGTGCAAACGTAGACCAAGGAACTTTAGGGACAACTTGGTCAAAGCCGACATCGGAAGCTTCGTCAAACAACCAAGACAACAATTCCTTGGAACTC
The DNA here is from genome assembly GCF_051348905.1 of Ranitomeya variabilis. NCBI lineage: Eukaryota > Metazoa > Chordata > Amphibia > Anura > Dendrobatidae > Ranitomeya > Ranitomeya variabilis. The sequence goes on from NC_135236.1 coordinate 530,905,236, forward strand.
AAAGGACGGGTACATTCCCCTGTCTAGGTTGTGCCTGTTGTGCCAACGTAATTAAATCGAGTGAGTTTACACATTCACACACGGGTAAGAAGTTTAACATCAAGGGATTTTATACGTGTGAAACTAACTTTGTTGTGTACTTGATCAAGTGCCCCTGTGGTCTTATGTACGTGGGAGAAACCATACAACACGTACGTGACAGGATCTCCAGCCACAAGTCTACCATTAGACTTAAGAAAACCTGGCTTCCACTTCCCCATCATTTTGTCTCAGCCAATCATTCCGTGTCTCAACTCCGGTACCAGGTAATAGAAAGAGTGGAACGACCGAGACGGGGCGGTGACCATATAAAACTTCTCAAGGAACGAGAATCATTCTGGATCTACACATTGCAGACTCTGGCCCCTAAAGGCCTTAATAGAGAACTGGATTTCACCTTCTAAAATAATACGAGCCGAGTGTATATTAATCATTTTGTGCTTTATTCCTTTTATGTCACTGTATCAAGACAGCCTCTCTAATCACTCTTTGTTTTTTCCCCCTTCTTCTGTAGACTTCTTAGGTATGAAATGCAGAAAACCCTATATTTTTCCACCACAATCTACCACTCTTGGTAAGTTTACCATGATCATGGTTTCATTTTTTTTCTTTTCATTTTTTTCATTTTTTTCTTTTTTTTCATTTTTTTTCATTTTTTTTCATTTTTTTTCATTTTTTTCATTTTTTTTCATTTTTTTCATTTTCTTTATTTTATTAATTTATTTTATTAATTTATCTTTTCATTTTTTTTCTCATTTTTTCCATTTCTTTATTTTTATTTTCATTATTATTTTCATTCTATTTTACTCAGCAATTTATTTACTATAACACACGTTGTTGGTTTTTTCAATTTTTTTCTTTTTTCTTTCTCATTTTTTCCACTTTTCTTTATTATTTTTAGTTTTTATTATTAAGTTTTTTTTTATTATTTAGTTTTTATTTATTTTTATTTTTATTTTTATTTTCATTTTCATTATTATTATTATTATTATTTTTATTATTTTTATTATCATTATTATTATCATTATTATTTTATATTTTCATATTATTTTTATTTTTATTTATTATTCTTTATTTTTATTATTTATTTATTTTTTATTTTTTATTTTTTATTTTTCTTAGATTTCTACCTTTTCTACTTGTCCTCACTTTTTCCCTTTACAGTACCATGACTATGGTTCTCATATGTGGAATTATATCTCGTGGATCTATATCCTCCTCCTGCTGTATTTCATTCTATTATTTTCCATGGAGTCCTTCTCCTTTCTTTCCATATCTCTTCCCAGCCTCATTATTATCATTGCTTTTAGTTTCCATATGACAGGGGGCGTCCCTCATGCATACAAGCTTTTCCTATGCCCAGCGCTGAGTACTCCTGCGTCCTGATCGCCGCTACCATTTATTTACACTCCCCCTACAGGAGCGCTACTTGGTTTGATCACCCTAAACAGAACTGCGCATGCTCCGCCCCCCCTGGTCTAAACGCGCAGCTGCAATTCTTATAATACCTATCCCCGGACCTGGCAAACCACTGCGCAGGCGCAGGTCTGACACGCACGCCGCTCTGCGGTACAGACCTCGCTCTCAACACACAGGGGGGCACGACAACAGACACCGGATATGACCGCATCTGCGGTGTATTTAAAGCGCCAACAGCGGCCATACCAGCCACTGCACCACCAATGAGACGGACACCTTACTCCTGAATTCTACCTTGAGCTGGTAAAAACTGCGCTTTAATAATGTGTCAACACTCTTTGCCTCTCTCTGTTTTCAGTTTACCAGATATTTAACCATGTCCTCTCTGCTTTTCTCTAGTCCTTGGGGACTCTCTTCCTATTTCCCTTCTTCCTAAACTACACTTCTTACTTAAGGTTAGTATTATTGTGGCGTCTTGAACAGTGTCTTGTTTACTTATGTGCTTACTCTTAGCCCAGTATTATGTCCCAATACAGCAGTGTTCTTTTGAACAGTCCTCACACGCAACTTGATTTCAGGGTACCTCTATTTTGCTTCTATATGCTACAATTTATTGTCCTAGGACATAGTCGTGTCCGTATTCAGTACGTTACAAATTGTGGGTATTTATATGTAATTTTTGTATATATTATTATGTTAATATTTTTTTAAATATATATGTAGGTTTTGTGGCTCTATTTAGGAAGTTTAGTTTTTGTCCTTATGTATTATATGTTTTTTTCTTTATGCATGTATACTTGTACAGCACACTTATATGTTGCATTTGTTCTTACAGTGAGATTTTGAAAAAGACCGTATCAGGTCGAAACGTCACCATATTGTCCGCAATCACTTGCTTTCTCTGTAAAATTATGTGGTGGTGCCTGTGCACTTGAATTAAAAGAATAAAAACTAAGAAAATTCTTCACATTTGAAATCAAGACTTGAGTGCGGCTACTTTTTGTATATTTGAAGTTGGATGTTTAGCCAGCACCATCATTGAACTTTACAGTGTGCCCATTATATTCTCTTCTGGATACGTCACTTTTGGCTGAAAACATCTTGATGATCCCCAAGACTTTTGGGAGAATACTCTGTGGACTGACAAGACAAAAGTTGAACTTTTTGAAAGGCGTATGTTTCATTACATCTGGAGTAGAAGTAACACAGCATTTCAGAAAAGGAACATCATACCAACAGTAAAATATGGGGGTGGTAGTGTGGTGGTTTGAAGTTTTTATATTGACACGTTTTTAACACTAAGGTTCAAATACGGCTTTAAAGAAGGCTACTACTTGTGCAATTTTATTTCAAAGTATCAAATTAAAGGAATAGTATGATTGCGTACACTTTTGTATATTTTAACATACAAAGGTTAAGTGCATATAAAGATTAAGTATATATAAAGATTAAAAACATATATTCATATAATCACCAAGGAGCTTTTCAACATCATCTGTCTGGAATATCAGAAAAGCAAACACCAAGACAGAGGCCCTGGAAAATTCATAACACTGCATGGGCGTCCCCACTTATGCAGGTATCAAAACACTGTACACGTATTAGTACGTGTACACAAATTTTTGCTTCTATCTTAGTCATGTTTATCTGGCCTTATATAGTGATTTGCAGTATGTGCAAGTCTGGTCTCAACTTTTGCTATCCAGTGGCCAGCCTTTAGAATAAGATGAATCAGAGGTACCAGGCAAACAGACAATGGGGCAATAAACCCACACAATTCAAAAAGCTCCAAAGTATAACATAAGTCCACAGCAGACAGAAGTTAAATAAACCTCCATGTTTTACAATAACAAACAACAAATATACAACTATTTGTGAGGTAAAAACTTCAGACAGTGGGAGTTAAACAGTTCTAAAGTTTGTGTCACTATGAACATTGTCTGAATGTAAATGTATGATCTGCAATGCTGCTTTGTCATGGTCTAAATGCATTCTGTATATTTCAATATGGACTCAAAATATCCATTTTTATGTGCACACTACATCTGTCTTGCTGGTCATGACCTGGAAGACTTGCTGTGCTAAATGAAACCATAAATTCTGCTGTCTACCAAAAAATCCTGAAGGAGAATGTCCAGCCATCTGTTTGTGACTAGAGATGAGCAAATATTTCAATGTTCGGATTACGATTGCTGAATTTGCAATATTCCCCAATTAATTTGTCGAATATTCGCTGAACATAACCAAACGCCATTCATCTCAATGGGAGGCAAAAAACAAACGCATGCACAACACCTTATAACGGCCCCAAATGCTGCCATCAAATGAGGGACAGACACCAGGAAAGTGGCCTCAATCCACCCACAGTACAAATTGTAGCACGGCACTGCAGCAGTCAGCCAGGCATGAGGTATCGGGGTCTGGGACAGCATTTACAGCTTTGAATTGAATGTCACAGTAAGACATGGTGGGTGAGGGATCGGCGAAGGCCTTCTTTGCTGGGAGCCCTGATACCATATGCAACACCTCTATTTGCTCTCATACTGAACCACACTCAGGTGGCATAAATATCAGTTTTGTAGACTACCATCGTCAGAAAAATTTAAGGATAGTAACAAGGATAAGGATAGTTGAATCAATGGAAGTGGAGGCCTGACGGTCTCAGAGGCCTACTGCTACAGGCAACATGCATGAAAGACCCAACCAGGAGTGTTCACATTTCCAAAAATTATTGGCAGACACCATGAAAGTGGCATCAATTTCACCAAAGTAGAAATAGTAGATTAGGGACTGATAGGTCTTCCACTACACCCAATCCAGCAGATAGACACCCAACCAGGAGTGTTCACATTTCCAAAATTTACTGGCAGACACCACAAAAGTGGCATCAATTTCACCACAGTAGAAATAGTATAATAGGGACCAACAGGTCTTTCACTACACCCAATCCAGTTGATGGACACGCAACCAGGAGTGTTCACATTTAAACAAATGAGGGCCTTATACTATAGAAGTGGCATCAATTTCACGAGAGTAGAAATAGTATAATAGGGACCAATAGGTCTTCCACTAAACCCAATTCAGCAGATGGACACCTTACCAGGAGTGTTCATATTTCCAAAAATTACTGGCAGACACCACAAAAGTGGCATCAATTTCACCACAGTATAGATAGTATCACAGGGACTGACAGGTCTTCCACTACACCCAATCCAGCAGATGGACACCCAACCAGGAGTGTTCACATTAAAACAAATGAGGGCCTTACACCACAGAAGGGGCATCAGTTTTCACGAGAGTAGAAATAGTACAATAGGGACCAATAGGTCTTCCACTACACCCAATCCAGCAGATGGACACTCAACCAGGAGTGTTTACATTTGCAAAAATTACTGGCAGACACCACAAAAGTGGCATCAATTTCACCACAGTATAGATAGTATAAGAGGGACCGGCAGGTCTTCCACTACACCCAGTCCAACAGATGGACACCCAACCAGGAGTGTTCACATTTTAAAAAATGAGGACCTGACACCACCGAAGTGGAATAACTGTCACGAGAATAGAAATAGTATAATTGGGACCGAGACGTCTTCCGCTACGGCTAACCCAGCAGCTGTAGACCAACTATGACTGTTAACATTTCCACAAATTTGTGTTAACATCAGTAGCAGCAGCCACAGCAGGCACAGAAGCCACACTAAAGATATCACAGAGTGTTGTTACGTGACATTAATGTATCACACTAAAAAATACAATATCACCTAGTCTGTACAGTCTGCAATTGGTGTGCAAAAGTCCTTGGAGATCCATGACTTGTTCATCTTGATGAAAGTTAGGCGGTCTACACTTTCAGGGGACAGCTGGCTGCGCTTATCTGTCAAGACACCACCAGCAGCTCTGAAGACACGTTCTGAGAGAACACTGGCTACCAGACACGATAAAACCTCCAAGGCGTGCGAGGTGAGCTCAGGCCACTCATACATTTTGGAATACCAAAATGTGAATGGGTCCAAACCCTCCCTGATGGTATTTATATTCAGTTCTAGATACTCCTGCACCATCCTCTCCATTTGTTCACCACGTGTAAAACTTGGACTCTGTTGTGCTGGTGCACGAGTTGGTTTAAAAAAGTGTCAAAGGACTCACAGAAATTGCTTCTTCCACGTTCACCACTGCTGCTGCTAATGTTTTGGCATTGAAGAATTGACATGCCAAAGGTTGGAAGTCTAGAGCTGCAATGCAAACTGTGTACTTTACTGCTGTCTTGGGGAAAAGCTCTCTTAAGGTTGTGTAAAAGAGTGTTTTGATACTCCAGCATTCGCTGGTCCCTTTCCAGGGCGGAAATCATCTGGCAAAATTTGGTTTTGTAACGTGGATCTAACAGAGTGGCAACCCAGTAGTCAGCAGTATTCCTAATCATAACTATACGGGGATCATGTTGCAGGTAGTGCAGCAAGAAGGCATGTTGGCAGATGTGCAACAGATACAGACTTATTTGTGTGCAGGAGTAGTTTACACTTTTCTGACAGTAGATGGCGATGTTGTTACTGTTATATGCTTAGTTGAATGTAATGCATATACTTGTTGTACTTTGGTTTCACTTTCTCTCTGATAAAAGGTATTTCAGACTTCCTGTTATGCTGTATTAAGAAGCTGATGCATGTACCTCATGTTCTGTGAAGACAAAAGTTGAATTACCCCATATAATCTACTCTCACAAGTTTCTTTTGCGACCAAACTGTGCAACAAGGCACTCATATGTCAGGTGTTGTGAGACAAGGGGCGCAATACCAGAAGTAGAGAGGGCAAGGAAGGGAGGAAAACAGGAGCTTACCCCAAGTGAATACCTGTTGTGATGCAGTGACCCATGTTACAGCCAGGGGGCGCTATATGTGCTCCTCATGGAAGCATATCTGTAATGGTGATGGTGAAACAGTGACCGGCATGATTGTAAATTGCCGGTATGTGTCGCAGAGGGAGTCTGCGCTGTAAGCCTGTAGTATTGTTGTTCTGGGATCTGTAGACCCACAAGTATTTGTATAGTTTGTAAAGGGAGGCTTGCAGGGTTAGTTAGAGAGCTGGGTGGGTCTAACTAACAACACACACCTCCCACCTATGGGGATAGTTACAGCTACATAATGTGACCAGGGTTTGGTCACATAGTTCAGAGTGTAGTGACCTGAATGGTCAGTGTGTGAGGTCCTGTGAATGGCCTGTGTGTTGGAATGTCCTGGAGCAGACTGGATTTCTGGAAGCACCTGGTGAGGCTATGGACTGAGGGACTGTGTGTTGGAAGTGCCTGGGACTGGACTTCCTGTGTAGCACACAGAGAGGACGTATCCGCAGAGCCTGTAATGGCTACTGTGTTGGGAAAGCTACAGTTCCGTCTGTGGGTCTGGACTACCTGAAGTACCCTGGTCACAAGGATGGTGATCCCAGCTCTGCAGCTTCCCTGGGAACCAGGATTGGCAGGAGTCAATGTGTGGAGCAGGAGCTCCTATAAGGTAGCTCCATATAAAAGGGGGTTACGGGCAGAGAAGTATCTGCCATTGGAACAGACTGTCGGTGGTTTATTTGTTCCATTGATGTTAATGAACTGTTCGCTGAGTTAAAGTGCTATGGACTCTGTGTAGGCCTGTGATGTGTAACATGGCCTACGGTGCGGTTTATGGAGTTAATAAACCAAATAGACTGTTTTTGTGAGAAACCATGCCTGAGTGCTTTAATCCTGTTGTCAAGCGAGTGTCCTCCAATCCACTCAGGTAGCGCTACCTTACACTGTAGAGCTGAACAACACCACTACGTAACAGTAGAGAGGTCGTTTACGCCAAGTCAGTAACAGCCGGGACTGCAGTATCAGAGGGGAAGACAGGTGCAAAGTCTGAAGCAAGCCAAAAGGTAAAAAGCTGGTCGGAGCGCAGTGACAAAGGGATGAGACGAAAGAATAGCCAGAAACACGACAAAAGGTCGGAGCCAGACAAGACCAAGGAATGCCAAAACAGAAGACCGAAGGGCAAGTCAGAGCACAAGCCAGGACATACACTGTGGGGAACAAGCACACGGAACACACTAAGTCGGAGGTAGGGGACTGAGCAGATACAAACACAGGCTGTCAGTGAGCAAAGGACACACACTGGGTACGCTAGGTCAACTGTTCTAGCTGAGGACCGGAACTATCACTGACATCAGTTACCAGCCGCAGTTCAGGGAAATAGCCGCCTACACACCAGAGAGAGGCAGAGAAAAGACAGCTCTTGAATAAAAATGAGCACTTCTCTAGTTTAGCAAGGAGAGAGTTCTCCCGAAGCTTCTGGAGAACCGTTCGGAGATGACCCATGTGAGTCTGTTTATCCGGCGAAAAAATTAAAATATCGTCCAGATAAACCACCATAAAGCGCTCAATCAGGTCAGAAAAAACATGGTTAATAAAATTCGGGAAAACTACCGGCGCATTTGTCAAACCGAAAGGCATAACCAAATTCTCAAACAGCCACTCAGAAGTGAGAAAAGCAGTTTTCCACTCATCCCCTTCCCGTACCCGGATAAGGTTATATGCCACCCGGAGATCCAATTTGGAAAACCATTTGGCCCCAGACAATTGGTTGTATCAATCAAGGATAAGTGGGAGAGGGTGCATATTCCTCACAGTAATCTTATTTAACTCTCGAAAATCGAGGCATGGGCACAAACCACCATCCTTTATTTTTAACAAAAAAGAACCCTGCCCCCACAGGAGAAACAGAAGGGTGAATGTGTCCTTTACGGAGACTCTCGGAGATGTACTTCTTCATGGCAGCTCGCTCCAGACCATAGAGGTTGTATAAACGGGCCTTGGGCAATTTAGCATTAGGGACCAAGTCAATACTACAATCAAATGGGCGATGTGGTGGTAAAACCTCAGCCTCTTTTTCGGAAAAAACATCCTCAAAGTCCTTTAAGTACTCTGGCATACCCTCCAGAATGATGGATGACACAGATACAGAAACAAAACAATGATTAGAACAATTTGGTCCCCATTTCCTAATATCCCGGGACTCTCAATCAATGACTGGATTATGCAGTTGCAACCAGGGAAACCCCAACACCAGCCCTGCAGGAAGATTGTCCAAGATAAAACATGAAATGCGCTCCTGGTGTACAGCCCCCACCTTAAGAATAAATTCTTCAGAGACAAAATTGATACCGTCCTTAGTGAGGGGTGTAGAATCAATGGCCACAACATTCATGGGAGTTTCCAACCTAACTGTCCCTAACTTACAATTGACCACCAATTTAGAGTCAATCAAGTTCACCGATGACCCACAATCCATGAAAGCTGAAGAGGGTGTAAAACATTGGAACATTCCCTGAACACACAAAACTTTTCCTTCTCACCGGAGAAGGTGTCAGGGAGTTTAACAGAAGGTTCAGAGGAGTGCAAAGAAACATCAGTAACATCATCACCCTTACTGCTAGATGTCGAGGAAGCACCTAGGACCGTCTTATTGTCTCAGCCAGCTCCCTCTGAACTTGCCGATGGGATGTAGCCAAGGCACTATGCTCTACATATAAATTCTGCATCATTTGAATCAGACCGGCTACCTGATTCGTCAAGGTGCAGAGTAGATCCATACCACAGAAAAAAATAGACCTCCACTAAGTTAAATGTGGTCAGTGATAATGTCATGAGACAAGGGGCACAATACCAGAAGTAAGGCTGGGTTCACATTGCGTTCCTGGCGTCCGTTAGACGGACTACGTTAAACCGCGGCATAACGCGGTGTAACGTAGTCCGTTAACACCGCCATTGAATGCAATGTCGGACGCATCGCTAGCTCACGCCCACAATGGGCGTGCACTAGCCATGTGCCGTCATTGAGTGACGGACCCTGAGACGCGGTCTGCAGCGTTTCCGGGTCCGTCACTGCTAGCGCAGATAGAGCTAGCAGATGCTCTATCTGCGCTAGCGTGATGACAAATTGGCACTTGCGTTAACAGCAGCCCGTTACCGTATGTGTTGAACGGGCTGCTGTTAACGCAATGTGAACCTAGCCTAACCGCCAGAGGGCGACGAAGGGAGGAAAACAAGAGCTTACCTCAATAGAATACCTGTGGAGCTGAACAACTCCACTAGGTAAGAGTGGAAAGGTAATTTACGCCGAGTCAGTAACAGCTGGAAACGCAGTATCAGAGGGGAAGACAGGAGCAAAGTCTGAAGCAAGCCAAAAGGTCAAAAGCCGGTCAGAACGCAGTGACAAAGGGACGAGACGAAAGCACAGCCAGAAAAACGCCAAAAGGTCGGAGTCAGACAAGACCAAGGAATACCAAAACAGAAGACGGAAGGGCAGGTCAGAGCACAAGCCAAGACACACTGTGGGGAACAAGCACACGGAACACACTAAGTTGGAGGTAGGGAACAGAGCACATACAAACACAGGCACTCAGGGAGCAAAGGACACACACTGGGTACGCTAGGTCAGCTGCTCTAGCTGAGGACCGGAACTATCACTGACATCAGTTACCAGCCGCAGTGCAGGGAAATAGCCACCCACACACCGGAGAGAGGCAGAGGAGGATTATCCTCTTCATCTGAGGTCCACATGTGTCACTATGACCTTAATACCTTGAGTCTTTGCCTATATCAGTCCCAGGGACCGCTTGTTGAGACAATGCTCCCTGTTTCAGTATCCACAGCAGGGCGCTACCTTTTCCTAAGGTCCCCCTTTTCCCCTCAACTGTATGTCTCCTGGACTTGTAAGCTTTCCTTTCGCAGGGGTCCCCACTTGCCTGAAATGTCCAGCCGCTTCTGCAACTAGCTTTTTTCCATGCAGATCCTTGTAGTTCCACAAACCTGCCCTCCTTCTTTCACCTCCTCTCTGACACCCAGCCTACTCAACACTAACTATTCACTTTCTGGATCTAGTTTCCCCTAACAAAGGAAAGACAGTGACCGGTGGTTTTTACTACAGGCAACATAGCAGGTACAAAGCATTTCTACAATGCAATAATGTAGTTGATGTCTTCTCTTCAAGTCTTCAGGGGGAAATATGGTAACCCAATTCCCTTACAAGTGTGTCAATTTTTACCATCAGTGTGTCATCAGTGTTTTTCACAGATGGGTAAATAAATAAATAAATTACAAAGCTTCTCCTATGCTTTGCAATGTTAAACATGGTCCGCACACGGATACCATCTGTGTGCCGTACGTATTTTTTAGACTTGTATTGGCCATTTTCATCCATGCTAGCAGAAAAAAACAGACATGTCTCCATATGTTTTGCACTGACACACAGGCCATGAAAAGCATGGACATGTGAATAGCAACATAGAATATAATGGGTATGTGTTCTGAGAAAAAAATGGATATAACACGTACGTGTAACAAGGACGTCTCAATGAGGTCTAATATGAAGTATGTTCTAGATGTTTATTTGAAGCAGTGACCTGACTTTCTTCCTTCCTTCTCACTTGCATCCTTACAGCCATAAGGCTACAATTGAAATACACAACTCATGCAAAGAGCTCTATGGAATTAAAGGGAATCTGTCAGCAGGTTTTTGCTATGTAATTTGAAACGGCATGAGGTAGGGGTTGAAACACTGAACTCAATGATGTGTGACATGTCTGGCTGCGTGATGGTGTTTATTTAGAATGAAGGTTTAATCATCTTGTGATTAACATTGCTGTGACTAGCAGGCTGCGGGACCCCGGGTCTGACTTTATCCCTTTCTGTGATAAGCAGCTCATTGTCTATAGCCAGGGCCGCCATCAGGGCATTGCTTCCCTGACTGGCGTATAGGGTCTGATGAGCTGAGTGGGCCCACGTCGGGCCCCAGGGGCAGGATTCCGCCGATGCAGTAACTGAGCCTGCGCATGGCAATAGTTAAAAGCCGCCAGCCAATTGGAGGCTGGCAGCGGATAACAGCGCGCACATCGCAGACATATGATGTCATTGTCATTCGCCGGCAAGTACGCGCTTGAAATGCCTGGGGTGGAATGACGGTGCTGGAGCGCGGCCAGGTAAGGAGAAAGTGATTTTTAAATTTTTATTGAAAGTGGCAAGCTCTGGGCAGAATGGAGACATGGGGAAGAATGGAGACACGGGGCAGGATGGGAGACATGGGGGCAGGCTGGAGACACAGGAGCCAGAATGGAGACACAGGTGGCAGCATGGAGACATGGGGCAGAAAGGAGACATGGGGCAGAATACAGACACGGGGCAGAATGGAGACACAGGGGGCAGGGTGGAGATACAGGGGGCAGGATGGAGATACAGGGGGCAGGATGGAAACACAGGGGGCAGGATGAAAACACAGGGGGCAAGATGGAGACACAGGGGGCAGGATGGAGACACGGGGGCAGGATGGAGACATGGGGCAAGATGGAGACAGATGGTGCAGGAACAGGGAGCAGGATGGAGACAGATGGGGTAGGAATATTGAGCAGGATGGAAACAGATGGGGCAGGATGGAGATACATAGTGCAGGATCATGGGGCAGGATGGAGACATATGAGGCAGGATCATGGGGCAGGATGGATGTGATGGAGACAGATGGGGCATGATCATGGGACAGATGGGGCAGGATCATGGACAGGTGGAGCAGGATCATGGGAAAGATTGGGCAGGATGGGACATCACATGGGGAAGAATGGATACTCATAAGGGCAGGATGGGAGAACATATGGCTGGAGCCAGGATTGAGAAACATGGGGCCAGGATGGGGGATATTATTATCATAGGAGCTAATTAAGGGATATTATTACTGCAGTGATGTATTTACTTTATTATCACTGTATTACCTGTCCACTATACACTATATACACAGAGATCCTGTGTATAATGCCACCGGTAATCACTGTATTACCTGTACCAGGACACTGCATACTAAGTACAGATCTCCTGTGTATAATGGCACTTATGGTGATATTAGTATTGCTTTTTTTATTAATGATCAGAATTGTAGTATTCAGTCACTATGTGGTGGTAATATGTTGTCCGGCCATGGTGTGGCGATATTTGTTCCTTGTATGTGCTGTTATTTGGTCATTGTGTGGTGGTAATATGTTGTCCAGTTATGGTATGGCGGTATTTTTTCCTTGTATTTGCTGTTATTTGGTCACTGTGTGGTGGTAATATGTTGTCCAGTCATGGTGTGGCGGCATTTTTTCCTTGTATGTGCTGTTATTTGGTCACTATATGGTGGTAATATGTGGTCTGGTCATGGTGTGGCGGTATTTTTTCCTTGTATGTGCTGTTATTTGGTCACTATGTGGTGGTAATATCTGGTCTGGTCATGGTGTTCTTCCTTGTATGTGGTATTATTGGTCACCGTTTGGTGGTAATATGTGGTCTGGACATGGTGCGGAGGTATTGGTCCCTTGTATGTGATATTATCAGGTCACTGTGGTGGTAATATGTGATCTGGTCATGGTGTGATGGTATTTGTCCCTTGTATGTGATATTATTGGTCTTTTTAAAAATGAAAAAATAAATAAAAATATACCTAAATTGCATTGCTTATTTTAACAAATGTTTAATAGTTTAGAGTAGGGCCCGGCCAAAAGAGTCTACCTTGTTGTGGTGGTGGCTTAAAAAAATCTTTTGGGCAAAACAAAAGCTGCTGGCTATGTAAGTGATCTGGTGATGGGAACTGTTAATGTGTGACTGGTGAGGGCGTGGATCAGATGTGGAGTTTTTCTATGAGTGGGCAGTGGGACTGTGGAAGGTTCGAGGGGTGGAGCCTGGGTGGAGATTCAAGGGGGCCCAAAAAATGTTGCCAGTATGGGGCCCCGAAAGTCTATAGCTATGTACACAGAGACCCTGGCACAGGCAGGGTTAGCTTCCTCAGCTCTGCTGCATTACTAAATCTAAATTCTCTTTGTTGGAATAATGCTTACTACTGCATATATATTGCATCAACTAATACAGGTGTATCTCTCAAAATTAGAATATCATCAAAAAGTTAATTTATTTCAGTTTTTCAATACAAAAAGTGAAACTCATATTATATAGTCATTACAAATAGAGTGATGTATTTCAAGTGTTTATTTCTGTTAATGTCGATGATTATGGCTTACAGCCAATGAAAACCCAAATGTCATTATCTCAGTAAATTAAAATACTTTATAACACCAGCTTGAAAAAATGATTTTAACATCCGAAATGTTGGCCTACTCAAATGTATGTTCAGTAAATGCACTCAATACTTGGTCGGGGCTCCTTTTGTATCAATTACTGCATCAACGTGGCGTGGCATTGAGGCAATCAGTCTGTAGCACTGCTGAGGTGTTATGGGAGCCCAGGTTGCTTTGATAGTATCCTTCAGCTCGTCTTCATTGTTGGGTCTTGTGTCTCTCATCTTCCTCGTGACAATACCTCATAGATTATCTATAGGGTTAAGGTCAGACGAGTTTGCTAGCCTATCAAGCACAGTTTTAAAACCTGGTATTGCTACTTTTGACAGTGTGGGCAGGTGCCAAGTCCTGCAGGAGAATTAAATTCCCATCTGCAAAAAGCTTGTCAGCAGAGGGAATCATGAATCATGAAATGGAAGGAGTATCATACCACTGCAAATCTACCAAGACCCGGCCGTCCCTCTAAACTTTCATCTCAAACAAGGAGAAGACTGATCAGAGATGCAGCCAAGAGGCCCATGATCACTCTGGATGAACTGCAGAGATCTACAGCTGAGGTGGGACAGTTTGTCCATAGAACAACAATCAGTCGTGCACTGCACAAATCTGGCCTTTATGGAAGAGTGGCAAGAAGAAAGCCATTTCTAAAAGATATCCATAAAAAGTGTTGTTTAAAGTTTGAAACAAGCCACCTCGGAGGCACACCAAACATGTGGAAGAAGGTGCTCTGGTCAGATGAAACAAAAAATTGAACTTTTTGGCAACAATGCCAAGCGATATGTTTGGGGTAAAGGCAACACCGCTCATCACCCTGAACACACCATCCCCACTGTCAAACATGGTGGTGGCAGCATCATGGTTTGGGCCTGCTTTTCTTCAGCAGGGACAGGGAATATGGTTAAAATTGATGGGAAGATGGATGGAGCCAAATACAGGACCATTCTTGAAGAAAACCTATTGGAGTCTGCAAAACACCTGAGACTGGGACGGAGATTTGTCTTTCAACAAGACAATGATCCCAAACATAAAGCAAAATCTACAATAGAATGGTTCACAAATAAACATATTCAGGTGTTAGAGTGGCCAAGTCAAAGTCCAGACCTCAATCCAATCGAGAATCTGTGGAAAGAGCTAAAAACTGCTGTTCACAAGCGATCTCCATCAAACCTCACTGAGCTCGGACTGTTTATCAAGGAAGAATGGGCAAGAATTTTAGTCTCTCGATGTACAAAACTGATAGAGACATACCCCAAGCAACTTGCAGCTGTAATCGCAGCAAAAGGTGGCGCAGCAAAGCATTAAGTTAAAGGGGCCGAATAATATTGCACGACCCACTTTTCAGTTTTTGAATTTCCACAAAAATTTAAATTAACCAATAAATTTCATTCAACTTCACAATTGTGTTCCACTTGTTGATTCTTCACCAAACATTTACATTTGGTATCTTTATGTTTGAAGCATGATATGTGGGAAAAGGTTGAAAAGTTCCACAGGGCCAAATACTTTCGTAAGGCACTGTAGCTCTTTCCAGCAAGAGCTCACATGGTGGGTTACCATCTCCTGTAGCGCCTGGTAATTTTAAATTTTTATTTTTTGCCTATACTGTTAATTATATTAATTGGCACTGTCCACTATATTACATATCTCTAAGTACAGTCATGTGACTATTTTCTGAGTTCCCCTTTTGGGTGGTTGCTCTGTTACCATCAGGCATATTCTTGTGGTTGTTGTCCAGCTTGTTTGGGGAATTCCACAGTTTTATAGCATTTAAAGCTCTTTTTTCTAACTTGTATTAGGTGCTCTCATGGAAGGTAACTATTCTCTATATAGCAATCTCTCTGGCTCTAGCTGACTTACTGTTCCCCGATAGATTCATTATATTGTGGGCACTTCCAAGCCATTACAGGATATATAGTCCAATGGGCTCCCCATAGTCCTCCATAAAGTATAATGTACCCAATAGCCCTACATATATTATAAAGCACTCCCCATAGTCCTCCACATAGTATAAGGCACTCCCCATAGTCCTCCGTAAAATATAATGTGTTCCCCATAGTCCTCCATGCAGTAATATGGCTACTATAATGTACTTTGTGTTTGTGATTTAAAAAATCCTTGATGCCGATACAGTTGAATATGCAATGACAGGCGGGGGGCTCGGTGTTGGCGCTGGCACCAGGCCCCCTTTGCTCATGGTCTTCATAGCTTCTACCTACCGCCATTGATGGTACCCCACTGTTATATATAAGATTTCTGAATTTTGACCTGGTATGCTGTATTAGCAGTTTCTGGGACTTCTTGTCTAGTCAGTGCTTGGAGTTTATCACAATTTCTGTGTTTTGTTTGTTAACCCACTTGGGAGTTTCCCGGCCAAAGGCTCAAAATTTTTATTTTTTGTTCACGACCCACTTAGTTACAGTTGCGCTCAAAAGTTTATATACCTCATCAGAATTTTTGCTTTCTTGGCCTCTTTTTAGAGAATATGAATGATAACACCAAAACTTTTTCTCCACTCATTGTTAGTGGTTGGGTAAAGCCATTTATGGTCAAACTACTGTGTTTTCTCTTTTTAAATCATAATGACAACTCAAAACATCCAAATGACCCTAATCAAAATTTCACATACCCCATTTCTTAATAGCTTGTATTGCCTCCTCTAACATCAATGACAGCTTTTGTGGTATTTGTTGAAGAGATTCTTTATTTTCTCAGATGATAAATCTACCCACTCTTCTTGGCAAAAAGCCTCCAGTTCCTGTAAGTTCCTGGGCTGTCTAGCATGAACTGCGGACTTGAGATCTCCCCAGAGTGGCTCAATGATATTGAGGTCAGGAGACTGAAATGGCCACTCCAGAACCTTCACTTTGTTCTGCTGTGGCCAATGACAGGTCGACTTGGCCTTGTGCTTTGGATCGTTGTCATGTTGGAACGTCTAAGTACATCCCATGTGCAGCTTCCAGGCTGATGATTGCAAATTTGCCTCCAGTATTTTCTGATAACGTGCTGCATTCATCTTTCCCTCAACTTTGTCCAAGTTTCCTGTGCCTTTGTAACTCACACATCCCCAAAACATCAGCGATCCATCTCCGTGCTGTACAGTAGGAATTGTATTCCTTTCATCATAGGCCTTATTGACCTCTCTCCAAATGTAACATTTATGGTGGTGGCCAAAAAGTTCAATTTTGGTGTCATCACTGCTTGTCTCTGTGCTGTTTTGCTCATTGTAGGCAAGATACTTTGTGGCATTTGCGCAGTTATGGCTTTCTTCTGGCGACTCGACTATGCAGCCCATTTTTCTTCAAGTTTCTCCTTATTGTGCATCTTATAGCAGCCACACTGCTAGTTTTCAGAGAGTCCAGTATGTTAGCTGATGTTTATGTTGGTTTTTCTTTGCATCCTGAATAATTTTCCTGGCAGCTGTGGACAAAATTTTTGTTGGTCTTCCTGACTGTGGTTTTGTTTTTACAGAGCCCTGATTTTCCATTTGTTAATCAAAGTTTGAACACTGCTGTCTGGCATTATCAATTCTTTGGATATCTTTTTGTATCGCAATCCTGTTTTATACCGTTCAACTACCTGTTCCAGTAGACAATTCTTTTGCTTTCCCATGACTCACAATCCAGAAATGTCAGTGGCTTTATGAAAGATGCAAGAGTCTGTCTGGATCCCAGAAACTCACTCAGCTTTCATGTACACACACTGATTACAAGCAAACAGTTCAAAGGTGAGGATATTACCTTTAGTAGCCATTCAAACCCATTTGTGTCAACTTCTGTACATGTTATCAGGCCAAAATCACAAAGGTATGTGAACTTTTGATCAGGATCATTTGGATGTTTTGGGTTGTCATTATGATTTAAAAAGAGAAAACAGAGTAGTTTGACAATAAATAGCTTCACCCAACCACTAACCATGAGTGGAGAAAACGTTTTGGTGTTATCATTCATATTCTCTGAAAAAAGGCCAAGAAATCAAAAGATCTGGTGGGGTATGTAAATGTTTGAGCACAACTGTATTATTATTATTATAGCGTCATTTATTCCATGGCGCTTTACATGTGAAAAGGGATATACATAACAAAAACAATTACAATAATCTTGAACAAAACGATTCACCAACTGGTACATGAGGAAAGAGGACCCTACCCACAAAGGCTCACAATTTACAATGGATGGGTAAGGATATAGAAGGTGAGGGTAGAGCTTGTCGTGAAGCGGTATGGGGGATTGAGGGTTACGTTAGGTTGTAGGCTTGTCAGAAGAGGTAGGTCTTCAGGTTCCTTTTAAAGTTTTCCATGGTAGTCAAGAGTCTGATATGTTGGGGTAGAGAGTTCTAGAGTAGGGGAAATACAAGGGAAAAATCTTGTATGCATTTGTGGAAACAGGAGATAAGAGGGGCGAGAAGGAGATATTGTGAGGATCGGAGGTTGCGTGCAGGTAAGTAATAGGAGACTAGGTCACAGATGTATGGAGGACACAGGTTTAGGATGGATTTGTATGTCAAGGTTAGGGTTCTGAACAGGAGTCTCTGGGCAATGGGGAGCCAGTGAAGGGATTGACAGAGAGCAGAGGCCAGGGAATAGCAGGCAGAAAGGTGGATTAGTCAGGCAGCAGAGTTTAGGATAGATTGGAGGAGTGCAAGAGTGTTAGAGGGGAGGTCACAAAGCAGGAGGTTGCAGTAGTCAAGTCGGGAGATGATGAGGGTATGCACTAGTGTTTTTGCAGAGTCTTGGTTGAGGAATGTGCACATCTGAGAGATATTTTTGAGTTGGAGTTGGCAGGAAGTGGAAAGGGCTTGGATGTGTGGTTTGAAGGAAAGATCAGAGTCAAAGTTTACTCCAAGTTAGTGAGCTTGAAGGAATGGGGTGATTGGGAAGCCATTGACTGTGATGGATAGGTCTGTTGGAGGGGTTGAATGAGACTGTGGAAAGATGATGAACTCTGTTTTATCCATCTTAAGTTTTAGAAATCTATCAGAGAAGAAAGATGAAATAGCAGACAAACATTTTGGGATTCCAGTTAGTAAGGAGGTGTTATTACAGTGCCTTGTGAAAGTATTTGGCCCTCTGGAACTTTTCAACCTTTTCCCACATATCATGCTTCAAACATAAAGATATCAAATGTACATTTTTGGTGAAGAATCAACAACAAGTGTGAACTTGAACAAAATGTATTGGTTATTTTAAATTTTTTGTGGAAATTCAAAAACTGAAAAGTGGGGCATGCAATGTTATTCAGCCCTTTACTTTCAGTGCAGCAAACTCACTCCAGAAGTTCATTGTGGATCTCTGAATGATCCAATGTTGTCCTAAATGCCTATTGATGATAAATATAATCCACCTGTGTTTAATGAAGTCTCCGTATGAATACAACTGCTCTGTGATAGTCTCAGGGTTCTGTTTGAAGCACAGAGAGCATCATGAAGACCAAGGAACACCACAGGCAGGTCCGTGATACTGTTGTGGAGAAGTTTAAAGCCGGATTTGGATACAAAAAGCGATCATATTGAAATGGAAGGAGTAATTTGAAAGAAAAAAATACTTTTAACCATGCCAAAGGAGTTGAAAAGAAAAGTATTGAGTGAGGAAAAGAAGAGCTCAATTCTGGCTTTACTAGCAGAGGGATACATACTGTAGTAACATAGTTAGCAAGGCTGAAAAAAGACATTTGTCCATCCAGTTCAGCCTATATTCTGTCCGAATAAATCCCCAGAGCTACGTCCTTCTAAAGAACCTAATAACTGTAAGATACAATATTGTTATGCTCCAGGAAGACATCCAGGCCTCTTTTGAACCCCTCTACTGAGTTCGCCATCACCACCTCCTCAGGCAAGGAATTCCAGATTCTCACTGTAAAGAATCCTCTTCTATGTTGATGGAAAAACCTTCTCTCCTCCAGACGCAGAGAATGCTCCCTTGTGACCGTAACCTTCCTTGGTATAAACAGATCCTCGGAGAGATATTCGTATTGCCTCGTAACATACATATACATGGTTATTAGATTGCCCCTCAGTCATCTTTTTTCTAGACTAAATAATCCTAATTTTGCTAATCTCTCTGGGTATTGTAGTTCCCCCAACCCCCTTTATTAATTTTGTTGCCCTCCTTCGTACTCGCTCTAGTTCCATGATATCCTTCCTGGTGCCCAAAACTGTACACAGTACTCCATGTGTGGTCTAACCAGGGGTTTGTACAGAGGCAGTGAGCATCATGTTGCCTCCATCCTTAAAATTTTGAAGACGGCAGTCCATTACAACAAGTTCAAGCAACAGACATTGGGGACAACAAAGCTACAGATCGGCAGAGGACGAAAGTGACTCTCCACTGACCGGGATGACTGTTATCTTATTCGAATGTCACTTAGCAAACGCAAGATGACATCAAGTGACCCACCAAAGGAAAGGCAAATGGCAGCTGGGGTGAAGTGCACTGCAAGAACAGTTCGTAACAGGCTCCTAGAGGCAGGTCTCAAGTCATGTAAAGTTAGAAAAAAAACTTTCATCAGTGAGAAGCAAAGGAGAGCCAGGTTGAAGTTTGCCAAAGACCATAAGGATTGGACCATAGAGGAATGGAAATCTTTTCTGATGAGTCTAATTTTCAGCTTTGCCCAACACCTGGTCGTCTAATAGTTAGACAGAGACCTGGAGAGGCGTACAAGCCACAGTGTCTTGCACCCACTATGAAATTTGGGGGAGGATCAATGATGATCTGGGGATGCTTCCCAAAGCCTGGAATTGGGCAGGTTAATCTTCACGAAGGACATATGAATCAAGCCGCATACCAGCTTAGCTTTGAAAAACACTTGCTTCCTTCTGCTCAGGCAATGTTCCCCAACTCTGAGGACTGTTCTTTCCAGCAGGACAATGCTCCATGCCACACAGCTAGGTCAGTCAATGTGTGGATGAAGGAGCACCACATCAAGACCCTGTCATGGCCAGCCCAATCTTCAAACCTGAACCTCATTGAAAACCTCTGGAATGTAATCAAGAGGAAGATGGATAGTCACCAGCCATCAGACAAAGAATAACTGCTTACATTTTTGTGCCAGGAGAGGCATAAGGTCACCCAAAAGCAGTGTGAAAGACTGGTGGAAAGCATGCCAAGATGCATGAAAGCTGTGATGAAAAATCATGGTTATTCCACCAAATATTGATTTTTTTAAAACTCTTCCTGAGTTAAAACATGAGTATTGTTGCTTCTAAATGAATAACAACTTGTTTTCTTTGCATTATTTGAGGTCTGAAAGCACTTTCATTTTTATTATTTTGACTATTTCTAATTTACTGCAAATAAATACAAAATGTATAGCTTTGAATTTCGGAGACATGTTGTCAGTAGTTTATAGAATAAAACAACAATGTAGATTTTACTAAAAAATATACCTATGAAGAGAAAAATCAGAGAAACTGAAAATTTTGTAGTGGTCTCTTAATTTTTGCCAGAGCTGCATTTTCCAGAAGTTGTGCACATTTCTGATTAAACGTCTGTCTCGTTCCTTAAATAAATTTCACGCTATAGCCTTTGCCAACATTTGCATCACATCATGTTTCTAATGCCATGTAATTGTGTGCACATCTGCGTTGGTTTCTTAGATAGTAATTTGCTAATGATATTTTTTAAAGAATTTTAGTCTCTTAATGAAACGTACCACATAGTGCCATTTGCATTTGGTAAATTGTGGATGTATGCAAATGCATAAGATAGCTAATTTCTATGTAACTTAATGTACCATTCAAATATCTGTTCAGTGTTATTTTCATTAAAAGAGTCCATTAGGAAGCTCATTTTTGTAATATGGCAAAAAAAATGAATTTAGTGCTACACTGTTGCTTTGTGTAGTTTAATAAACACATTTGAAAAATATTCTGACATATGATGCATAGATAAAAGTATGTAAATGCTTGGCTTCTTGTTTAGGGAGGGAGGAGGGATGAAGGCGAGTATATTATTCTAAATCATATAACGGGATTAAAGAATGTTTCCCACTGCCAGAAGTCAGCCCTTCAATTTTTAAGGTTTAAGTTTTAAAACAGACCTGAATAAGTAGTCTTTGCATAATGACTAATACATCTATAAATAATTGATATGGAAATTCTTTAATAAATGGGTTGACTAATAAGATGGTAATGACATAAATGCTAATATGAAGCATCCAATGTGCTTTGGCTGGTAGCTGTCAATCGCAGCTGCTGCCTGTATATAAGAGGAGGTGGTGCACAGCAGTCTCTTAAATGCCTGCATTGAGTTTAATCTCAGCATCATTTACAGGTGAGGATATCTGGACGCTGCTTCCATCTGCAAAGATCTCTGTGGGAGATGGAGACCAACTTCAGCACTGTGGACAGCTCTTTTTCAAAGCAGACACTGTATGCATTGGGATTTCAGCCTTTGGACCTCGGAGAATGGACTTTTATCACACCAACCTTACTGGTGTTGATCTGTTTATTAGGATTTGCTGGTAACCTATGCGTGATCTCCATTCTGCTTCATAATTCCAGAAAAGCCAAACCTTCATTCATCAATTCTCTGATTCTGAATCTAAGTATCTCAGATCTCATGTTGTTATTGTTTTCTGTGCCATTCAGGGCAGCAGCCTACTCAAGGTCTACTTTAACAGTAGGTTGGTTTTTGTGTAGAACTGCAGACTGGTTCACACATGCCTGCATGTCGGTTAAGAGCTTCACCATGGCTATAGTTGCGAGATACTGTTTTATATATGCCAGCAATCCTGCCAAGCAAATGACAATTCCACAAGTGACCATCTGTGCTGTTATGATTTCTACTTGGGTGCTAGCATCAGTTCTGCCACTACCTGAGTGCTTCTTTACAGATGCAAAGCAAAATTACAGCTCTGTTGTTTGCCTTTTAAGCATACCACCCCAGGCACAGGAGATAATGGCTATATTCATCAAGCTTTATCCTCTTTTTGTGTACTTCATCCCTTTCACAATTGCATTTTTCTACTTTCGGAGAGCATACAGCCAGTGCCAACGTAGAGGAACCAAAACGCAGAATTTAAGAAATCAAATGAGGTCCAGGAGGCTCACAATAATGTTATTGAGTGTAACTGTCACATTTTGCATTATGTGGCTTCCAGAGTGGATAGCATGGCTCTGGTTTTGGCATCAGCCTTTAAATGGTCCATCTCCTCCTCAAGCATTTATAATATTAGCCCAAGTCCTAATGCTTTCTCTTTCTTGTATAAATCCATTTATTTTTCTTGTCATGTCAGAAGAATTCAAAGAAGGTTTCAAAGATGTCTGGAAACATATCAACTCCAAAAAGACTTTGGATACTAAAGATAAAGATGAGGATGTTGTTAAAGATCTAGGAGCATTGACACCAGATGTTCCACCAGACTCGACTTCTTTCCCAGATCTTGTTCCTGAACGTCCTACCATTAATGGCTCAATAGAGCAATCATGTTCTCAACAAAACTTTGGAAGCCAAGACAGTAAGGAAAATCCTGTTTTACCAGATGTAGAGCAGTTTTGGCATGAAAGAGAAGCCAATCCTTCAGACCAGAACAATGATCCCACTCCTTGGGAGAATGAGGAAGATACAGTTGTTTCTGAGAGGTCTGTCCCACAAATGTAAGGAACTATGATGAACAGTTCAGTCTGATTGTTTTCACCTTTCCAGTGTGCTCTTATATGCTGTATTGAAGTTTAATTGTGAATTTGTGTAAAGATGTGTTCAAGTTATGATGTAATGATGACTCATAGTTTATGGTGGACTTGTTGTGACCAAATGAATTGGGGTTTGGAAAATACTGGGACATAACAATTAACTCTCGTACTTGTAAAAATGAACATTAATAATCATCACAATAAAACATGTTGGTCAAAAAGTCCTTAAGCCTCAAGCGCCTTGCCAGGAGTAATCGCCTCCCGTGAAATGCAGTTTCTTTTTGGCTTGTATGTATTTATCTTTCCACCTAAATGTATTTCAAGAGGTTAATACTGTGTTTTCCAGGCACGCTTATTTAATAACTGGGTGCATAATGGGGTTATATGAATTATTGAGAATTCTGTACATTAGATGTTCAATAATGGTGAATACTTTTAATTGATTGTAAACATATTGATAAGTGAAGTGGACAGATTAGATAATTGGAGATGCCCATACCTACAAGGAGGTTCAAGCAGATGAAATAAATTATCTGATTTTAAGGAATAGTTACTTGCACATAGATATGCTTAAGGTAATCACAAAAATGGAGGGCATGTTATATTCTAATTCATGCAAACAGTTTTCTTTTCATTCCAAATGAAAAATAGCTTAAAGCATTCTGATGTAGCATTTACTTTACCGTAAATGTCAAAATATCTTCATCTACAGGAGGCAATTGAATTTTTTTAAATCTATCTGCTGCATTTACCCTTTTAATTTGACAATCGCTCAGATCAAATTATTGCCATACTTATGGTTAGTATTAGAAAACTCTGCCTGTTACAGTATACAGTATGCATTTAGCCATAGACTTTTTGAATTGTTGTCTGAATCCCTATTTCCTTAATGATCTCCCTTGATGTCATGTGCACGTCATCATGACTATGATAAACTACATTAGTAAACATGCTAACTACTAGATATAATAAAACGGTATGCGTGGCTCAATTTGTAAAAAGCATCATGTTTCTTGTATTCAGTCCATGTATCCGATTAGATGCAACAGTCCCCGTTATAGTTATGGCTCAATACAATGAACATCATGCATCATTTATACTCTGTTTATCCAGTTTCAATAGTAGGAGGTCTGACATCAACAAAAAATTTAAATACTAAAGCCAAGGAAAAATTATTTAAAGTAATTGTATTACTACTACTGTTCTAAATCTTAAAGTTCAGAACAAACTCATGAGGGTGTGTACACGCAACACGTAAATACTTGTGAATACGGTCACAATCACATTGGAGGCTGTTATTAAAAGAATGGAGCCAGCTACATTATTTTTTTTTTTTTACTGTTTCATTTATGTACACCTGATGGAACTTCATTATAGTCAACTTGGTCTATCGACGGGCACAGTTGGACTGGTATCCACTACGTATTTTTTATTGCAGATATGAATCTGGCCTTACAATGTTAATTGGTTCTACAGTGCAATGCAAGTTGAAAATTTAGCAACTAAAGGTCATAATTCTGGAAAACTAGTAATTGGCACCAAAACCACCAAAATGTAATTCTAAAATGAGAAAGAGAAATAAATAACCAGATAATACAAATTACACAAGTTCCCACATATAAAAGTCAAAAATAGCTGTTAAATAACTTTCTATGTAGCAAACAGGAGCTGTACTTTACACAATGTACCAGTTCTCATCTGGTTCCAAAGTAGAACAGAACATGTATCACATTGTCAGGGCTGTTTTTTGGCAAAGTATGGCCCAGGACAAAATTAAAAGTAGGCTAACAAAAGCCAAGATATTGTACCAGTGTACGTGAACATTTAGGCTGAGCTCCATGGCGATTTTGGTATCAAACACTTTGTCCGACATGCTTGTCAAACAATCTAATTGGTTCCAACTGTTTGCAACGTGCTTGTCGCAGTATATTGTGGGTTGCAATGCGACCTTATTCACCTGCATTATGATGCCACATAAAAGAAGCATAGAGCAATCTTTGGCCTCTGATAAAATCGCTGTGTAGCCCCAGCCTGAAGATACATTTACCTATTTCATACAGTCATACAATAACCAATTAGCTATAGGTTTACCAATTTGTTTACATAGGATGGTGAACAATGATGTGGGGACAGATCGGTTGCCAACACAATCATTCTGGCACTATACAGTATAATTGTATTAGGAACACATCACCACAATGATCCAAAGCACACCGCCAGGGCAACGAAGGAGTGGCTTCGTAAGAAGCATTTCAAGGTCCTGGAGTGGCCTAGCCAGTCTCCAGATCTCAACCCTATAGAAAACCTTTGGAGGGAGTTGAAAGTCCGTGTTGCCAAGCGAAAAGCCAAAAACATC
The DNA here is from genome assembly GCF_051348905.1 of Ranitomeya variabilis. Classification (NCBI taxonomy): domain Eukaryota; kingdom Metazoa; phylum Chordata; class Amphibia; order Anura; family Dendrobatidae; genus Ranitomeya; species Ranitomeya variabilis. The sequence continues at coordinate 530,930,794 of NC_135236.1, forward strand.
ACTGCTCTAGAGGAGATCTGCATGGAGGAATGGGCCAACATACCAACAACAGTGTGTGGCAACCTTGTGAAGACTTACAGAAAACGTTTGACCTCTGTTATTGCCAACAAAGGATGTATTACAAAGTATTGAGATGAAATTTTATTTCTGACCAAATACTTATTTTCCACCATAATATGCAAATAAAATGATAAAAAAACAGACAATGTGATTTTCTGGATTTTTGTTTCTCAGTTTGTCTCTCATAGTTGAAGTCTACCTATGATGTAAATTACAGACGCCTCTCATCTTTTTAAGTGGTGGAACTTGCACTATTGCTGAATGACTAAATACTTTTTTGCCCCACTGTATATATATATACACATTCCAAAATCACACTTACTTTTGCAGAATAGTTTGCGGCAGTTAAAGAGGTATTCAGATAAGAGGAGCCAACAGCTTCATGCTGAGAATTACACACAGCTTTTTATAAAACATAGATCTAGCAGCCATACCAGTAACTACTAGTGCTACTATAACAGCGAGTCCCTGCTAGTAGCAGGTAGCTACTGCTCTGCTGACTGGCAGCTGGTGCACCCCTGATCCCAATCCATCCCATCTGCTATAGGATGTAGCAGATGTGTAAGGTCTGGCAGGGGGGCCCCTTTAGAGGTGGCGACACTGGCAGTTGCCCACTTCGCCTCACCCCCTAATGCCAGCCCTGTATATTGTAGATTAGTGCTATTAGGCAGCTAGTCAGTGAATGTAATACTGGTGTTGGCTATAATGCAATGAATGAGGACTATGGTAGTCTAAAGACCGCGCTGCCCAAGGTTCCAAAATGCAATCACACATGGAGGTGAAGCATGAATGTGTTTTATTTGTCAACGCGTTTAAAGGTTTCCAAACACCTTCATCAGGACAAAACCCCAGGTTCATGAAGGGGTTTGGAAACCTTGAAACGTGGATGTGTATACAAGATACAATGTCCCAGAAAAGTCCATTGGATGTTGAAAATATATAAGATACTATAAACTTAAATGACCACTGTATGGACAAACAAGACACATCTACATGCACAACTATCAGTACATACTTACATGTATATCATTACAAAACAAACACTGACAGATGTTTAACAGGTCGTTTCCACAGCGAGAAACCTGTCAATCACCTACAGCAGCTGTGTTAGCCATCCGGGTGTGTGTCTTTGGCTATGGTCCTCAGCTGGATGAGTGTCCTCCAATGGTGGTAAATATATTTCTCTGCTACAGCTACGAATGGTAGTTTACATTTCCTGTGTCTTCTTCTCGTTCTCCAAATACATTTGGGGTTCATAATTTGTGAATGAAAACCAATTCTTATTAACTTAGTGGTAAATTTTGTTTGATTCTGTTCTAACACTACTAATTACAAACTTCATGACTTCATAAAGTAATCCAGGTTTTTTTTGTTTTTTTTTTAAAAAAGAAGCAACAAATGCTTAAAAAAATACATTACTCATCTTTACTTTCTCCCTCTAATCCAACTCTGGACATCGCTACATCGGTAAAGCAGGGAGTAAGACTATTCACAATTATTTTATAACTTAGTGGCTGACTGGGTTGCTCCTGAAATAGTCCTGAAATACCATCTGTAGTGATGAGTGAACATGCTCATATAATGTGCTCGTATATTATGTTCTAGTCCCCGTGGTTGCATGATTCTCGGCTGTTGGACAGCTGCAATACATGTAGAGATTGCCTGTCTGTTAGGCTATCCCCGCATGTGTTACAGCTGTCTAACAGCCATAATACATGTAGCCACAATGACTTGAACATCTTATTTGAGCTCGCCCAAGATATTCGGATAACACCCGAGCATGCTTGGGTAACACATTATCTGAGCTCATTCGCTCATCACCAACCGACTAACCTATATCATGACTTAAGTAGGAGCTAAAGGGAATGACAATTCTCATAGTCATTCCTGAACCTTAGAGACTATACCTTGTTACTATACAATTTTCTTCAAGTCCACACACTTCGATATTAATCCTTTTGAGGCCAACAGGAATACTTACACACCAAGCTGATTATTATCCCCTTGAGACACGGTGGGCTATAGACAGACCTCGAGACCTCTTCTGTAATCATTGCTGACTGTGTTATTTCATCTCTGACCTCAGTTGGCTGTCTGATAAAGTGGTGGCCAATTCTTTCTCCCTCTCCCTTACTTCCCCACGTGTTTCAATAAGCTCTTTACTTATATGAACACATACAGTGGGTGAAATAAATCATCAATTTTCTAAGTAAATCATAGAATGTTAGAGTCGGAAGAGACCTCCAGGGTCATCATGTTCAAACCCCCGCTCAATGCAGAATTCACTAAATCATCTCAGACAGATGTCTGTCCAGCCTCTATTTGAAGACTTCCATTGAGCGAGAACTCACCAAATCTTGTCGGAGCCTGTTCCACTCATTGATCACTCCCACTGTCAAAAAGTTTTTTTTATCTAATCTGTATCTTCTCCCTTTCAGTTTCATTCCATTGCTTCTTGTGTTTCCATGAGCAAATGAGAATAAGGATGATCCCTCTACACTGTGGCATCCCTTTAGATATTTGTAGACATTTGTTTACAGCTATTAAGTCTCTTCTCAGCCTTCTTTTCTGCAAGCTAAACATTCCGGGATCCTTTAACCATTCCTTGTAGGACATTGTTTACACTCCACTCACCATCCTGGTAGCTCTTCTCTGAACTTGCTCCAGTTTTTCAATGTCTTTTTTAAAATGTGGTGACAAGAACTGGACACAGTATTCCAGATGAGGTCTGAACAAGGAGGAGTAGAGGAGGACAATTACTTCATGTGATCTAGACTTTAAGCTTCTATCAATACATCCCAGAACTGTGTTTGTGTTTTTTAAAAAATATATTTCTAAAGGTGCTATTGACATGAAATTCTCATCAGATGTCAGTAGCAACCCATCCAATCCACACCAGCAAAGAAATCAAATAATAGATATCAGTAAATTAAGTTTTGTAACTTGAAATGGGTGTTTGAGCAGGACAACGACCACAAACACTAGCTAGTTGGCAACATCATCGTTCCAGACCAGCAAGATTGATGTTATGAAGGGGCCAGCCCATTCCCCATACCTCAATCCGATTGACGACGTGTGGTGTGACATCAAAAATGCAATGCAGTTTTTGATACAAAACATAAGTATGCAAAAAAAAAATGTGGAATGTAGTCCAGCCAGCATGGGTTGGAATATCTGTTCGTAGGTGTCAGATGTTAGTTCACTCCATGCCACACAGATGTAAAGCAGTTCTCAGAAATAAAGGTTATACAACTAGATATTTTGATTAACAGAAAAGCTAAGACTGTAAACAAATTTCAGTCTATACGGAAAATATGCTGAATTGGTATAACAAAAAATTTGCAGATCTGAGCTGCCCTATAGAATAACACTGGTCCAAGGGCTACAGTTGTGCTCAAAAGTTTAGATACCCCGGCAGAATTTTTGCTTTCTTGGCCTTTTTTCAGAAAATATTAATGATAACACCAAAACTTTTTCTTCACTCATGATTAGTGGTTGGGTGAAGCCATTTATTGTCAAACTGTGTTTTCTCTTAAATCATAATGACAACCCAAAACATCCAAATGACCCTGATCAAAAGTTCACATACTCTGGTGATTTTGGCCAGATAAGATGCACGGAAGTTGACTCAAAAGGGTTTGAATGGCTACTAAAGGTAACATCCTCATCTGTGACCTGTTTGCTTATAATCAGTGTATGTGCATAAAAGCTGAGTGAGTTTCTGGGATCCAGACAGACTCTTGCATCTTTCATTCAGCCACTGACATTTCTGGATTATGAGTCATGGATAGAATTGAGCGAATTTGCACAGGTCTCTGCTTATTCGGCAAGCTATAGCGCTTACTGAATAAGCTGCAACGGGAACCTGGCTTCCTGGATTGCTCCGGCCGATCAGCTGTGTGACAGTCACGATACATGCATGGAGAGCCCAACAAACAGGCTCTCTATGCATGTGTCATGACTGTCACACAGCCGCGACACATGCAGCTGCGGAGCCGAACAGCTGTTTTTCTTTTGTTTGTTTTTTACGATGTTCACCAAATGCTAAAACTGACCTGCCATTATGATTCTCAAGGTCATAACGAGTTTCTAGATACCAAACATATATAGGTTGTTTTTTATTTAAATGGTGATAAAAATCAAAAGTTTGTTAAAAAAAAAAGTCATTTTCTGAGACCCGTAGCGTTTCCATTTTTTGTGATATGGGGCTAGGTGAGGGCTTATTTTTTGCGTGCCAAGCTGACATTTTTAATGATACAATTTTCATGTGGATACGAACTTTTGATCACCCGTTATTGCAAAAAAAGTACAGTACTTTGCGGCTTATAAGACGCACCGGATTATAAGACGCACCCCAAATTTTGAGTGAAAAATAGGTAAAAAACCCCCCTTTTTTTAAATAAAATGCTGGTGTTTCTTACAATCCATGCATCTTATTGCTTACCAGGGGTAGTGGCTGTGGTGTAGTGGGGTCCCAGGGTCACTGCTGGCGGAGGCAGGAGTGGGGCGATGCTGCAGACTCCAGACTGGGAGAAAGGGGTGTTCGGATGTGCGACCCTGCGGATGTTCGGTGGTGCAGTGGCTCCGCCGACATTTTGTGAAAGCCCGGAGCCCCCGCACTTCCATGGTTTACTATGCAGAGGACTCTGGGAAAATGGTTGCCGGGGCGGCGAATGCGCAGATGGAGATCTTGGAGCTGAGATGTCATTTTCCGAGATCTTGGTGCCAAGATCTCCATCTGCGTTACCCCCAGCAGCCATTTTCCTGGAGTCCACCGCATAGTAAACCATGGAAGTGCGAGGGCGCTGGGCTTTCACAAAATGTCGGTGGAGTCCCCGCACCACCGAACACCTGCAGCGTCGCACATCCGAACACCCCCTTATCCCAGCCTGCAGCAACGCTCCACTCTTGCCTCCTCCAGCAGCGACCCAGCTCCACTGCGGCCGGTAAGGTATATTCGAATTATAAGACTCACCCCCGTTTTCCCCCCAAAAGTGCGTCTTATGATCAGAGAAATACTGTAATTCTGGCGTTTTTACATTTTTTTCGCTACGCCATTTACTGATCAGATTAATTCTTTTTATAGCTTGATAGATCGGGTGATTCTGCACGCAGTGATACCAAATGTGTTTTTTTATTATTATTGTTTTATATTGAATGGGGTGACTGGGGGGATTTGAACTTATATTTTTTTAATATTTTCAAAAAACATTTTTTTTTTACTTCTTGCATGCTTCAGTAGTATCCATGGGAGACAAGAAGCTGTAGTTGTCTGATCACCTCTGCTACACACAGACGATGATCAGATCGCCTGTGTGTAGTGGAGCGCCCCCAGATGCGGGGCCGCGGGATACTCGGTATCGGGCTTCTCTGTGTCAGTTCTGGGGTTGTCACGGTGGCTAGACCCGGTCCGTGACCCTGCTAAGGGGCGTCCAATGAAAGTTGTGAGTGGTGGTGCGTGGTGCAGGTCGCGATGAATAACGAGGACACAGGGTTGCAGTCTCTTTACCTCTTTACTGAAGGCTTCAAGGTCCTCAATCCAGAGTACGGTTAACAGGGCTGCAAGAGACCGGCCGGTCCAGTGGCACCTCCAGAGTTCCCTTTGCAGGTGGAAATCTGTGCCTACTTTCTAGCACCTTTGTGTTGTAGTACTTCCCTGCTGAGCACCACGGGATACTCCTCACAACTGTTGTGTCTGTTTCTGATGTTATTTCCCACAACTTATGTCTGTTCTGATGTTCTTCTCCGTCCCCCAGATGATATGGATAGGACGCACCCGTATGATGGGAAGGCCTGGAGGTCTTCCGGGACCCTAGTGTCGCCCCTCTCCCACAGTTGCCCCCTATGTCTTCTTAGGTGATTTTGGTGAGACAGCCAACCTAAAATCAACTGTCCTGCCTCTGTTTGAAGTATCGCTTGGAGCCTAATACTTCCTCGGCGTTCTGGCCACCGGCTACGCGCCTCAATAGGATGTTGCCTCGATCTTACAGCACGACTCCTATTGGTATTATCTCCTTGTTGCTGCGAACTCGTTTCTCACTGCTTCACAATAAACCACGCTTCTTGTCCTTTCTTGAGATACCGCCGCGATGTAGTGCAGGCGCGGTTCCTTAACGTTCTTTTCTGTTCGCTAGGCCTCTGTCAGGATCCCACCCCTGACAGGAACCCCCCTGAATCTTCCCCTGCAACACCCTCTGCCACAGGATGTTGCTTGGTTCCAACCCAGTCAGCTTTCTCTCTCACTTCCTATCTAACCCCCAGTTTTACCAGATTGTGAGGAGTGGCCTAATACATAGCACCCTTTGCTCCCCCTGGAGGCCAGACTGTGAAGTGTATTTGTGTCTGTGATACCTGGTCAGGTGAACTCCTTAAGTGCCATCGGACATACCATCACTCCCCTTAGTGGCGGAGCAACAGTACTGCAACGACCAGGACTCTGGAGTGCTGCACTCCCCCCCGGTTAAATCTAGTACTCCCGGACTGGGAAGAAAACAACAATACATGTCAGCAAAAGACATACAAATTTTGAAAATGCAATGAACAAATAATTATAACAGTGCTTCCCTTTATGGGAGGTGAGGACTCTTGAACGTTACAAACAAAACATGGTTAAATATTTTTAATAACATACTATAAATAACTTCTATTACCCAGCCGGGTATTCTACTTAGTGCAAATTCTGAACAATAATTTAACTTTTCCTTTAAGGGCGTATAAGCTGAACCCACTAAAGGCTTACTATAAAGCTTCTAAAATATAAATTAACTTTTTCTTTATTTTTCTCTTCTAAGTGCAGCACTCTTCTTTTTACTCTCTGATTGTTCATATGCAGGTCCGCCTGTCTATCTGCCCAGGCCTACTGCCTCTTTTCTTAGTACAGGATCACTGAGCCATCTCTCTATGGCTCCTAGGAGGACTCACTACCCTCAACAGGTTCACTTTTCCCTGAAATTCAGCTTTCAGTTCTTTTCCTGTCCTCAGTCTTTTAATAACATCATTAAACATTTTCTATAACTATCTAACTGGCTACATATTACTCGCTATGTAAAACATTATTACTATTCACTTTCTTTTAAGGCAACATTATACATTAAGTGCAACTAGTGAACATCCCCTTTAAGAGGGAACCAAGTCTCTTTGAGGTAGCGCAACTTCTCAAGTTGCAAGTCCGTTTACAGCAGGAACTCCTGTACTGTTTCCAGGAACAGTTTCTTCAAAAAGAGTCCCTTTTTCTTGTAAAACCAGTAGGGGGCACCCTTAATAAGGTGCAAACTATTTACAATGCAGTTTGTGAACCATTCACCATCCATGATTCGGCAGTCTTTATAACATGGGTGAACAAGGAGCAAAAAGGAAAATAAAAGCAAAAATAAAAGCAATTAGGGATCCCTGGTAAACGAAGGGATCCCTTTAAGAACAACCCTGGTCGGGTATTAGCAGCAAAAAGCAAGGAAATAAACAGTTAACTATGTACAATGGCAGAGCATTAGTATCTTACTCTGATTCTGGCAGTAGCTCTGCAGGCAACAGTGGGCGGGGCCATCCGCCCGGGTACCTGCGGCTCCCAGGTGTTGTGCCAGAAGCCCCCTCACTCCAGGCAGGGGTCTGGGTACCCACAGTCTTGGATCCTGAGACGACCTGGGTACTGGTCATCACTGCGGCCAAGCTTCCGGCTACCACAGTGGTAGCAACAGTGCAGGTGGTAGTCTTTACAACGGTGCAAGTTGGGGTAGCCACCGTGGTCTTTGTAGTAATGGTGGACCGGTCACAAGTGGGCGCCTTCACCACAGGGGGTGGCTTCACTGGGGCCGTAGCCGGGAGTGCCACGGGATCTCGCCTCTTGTGGACATTCAGGGCAAACCACCCCTTTTCCCCAAAGTGCCGGGTGTAGGTAACGTCATCCCCCGGGTACAGATCCCGATCCGGGTGGCCCTCCCTTAGGTGGGACTCGACATCTCTCCGGTTTACGAACACCTCGGCATACAGGCCCGGCTCCTTAATAAAGCCCCAGCCCCCGCGGAGATTAAAGGCGATGACAATGCCCTGCCGGCGCGGGGCCTGGTGAGTGGTGCGGTCCTTGCGGGCACGTTCTTTTACCTCCCGATCCCGCTGGTGATAAGCCCTCCACCCGGCTTGGGATTCTTTCTCCTTCTCCTCCCACCGCTGATTCAGCTGGATCTGATATTCTTCCCAGCTGAGGGCCTCCACCATCTCTCCTTCCTGGGTCGCCACCCCGGGAAACCCCATAAAGTTGGACCCGGGGTTCACCCAGCGGCACACCGTGCGCTCGGCATAGACTGCGCCAGGCAGGGTGACTGGCGAGATCGGGGCCTTTAGAAAGTGCTCCATGCCTGTGGCCTGGTCCCAGGGAAGGAGGTGCTGGAGTCGATAGGTTCCAGGGGGAGGTGGCGCTGCAACTGGGCCTATCAGCAGGTCCTCCGCTAACGGGGCAGGGTCGGCGGGCTTACCGGCCGGTGCAACGTCCTCCCTCGCGGCTGGTTCCGCTGGCGGTGACATCGGTGGAGATGTCGGCAGCAACTCGAACAGCGATGCAGGGACCGAGGTCGGGGACTCCTCCACTGGCGTCCCCTGGGGTGCGGCCTTGGCTTCCACCCACAGCTGGAGAAGCTGTCCGATCAAGTCTTCTATCTCGAGCTGCAGGAGATCTGCATCGGCCGTGGAGACTGGGCCTCTATGCTTCTCTGGGTAGCTGGGGGAGTTTTCCACTTCAACCCCACACTCTGGGTCTGAGCTGTCGGCCATCGCGTTCTCCACGTGGGTCACTTCCTGGTCCTTTTCCCGCTCTCTCCTTCGTGGGCGGTTTCGTTTTCTCTGCCTCCGCCCACCATTGAGAATCAGGAGGCGGATCTCGGCTGCTGACGGACATGTCCTCACGGTGCAATAATATTTAGACTGGGTGGCCATTGTCTTTCGCACTCTCCAGCTCGTTTACGCCCACTTCACGCCCCTCTTCTTCTCCTGCGCTCTTCTTAGCGCTGTAATGGCGGCGGTGTTGGCGGGAACTTCTGGTGGTAATAGCAATGCAGTCTTTGCAATAAATCACAGTTCAAGCACAATTCAGTCACAGTTCCAAGGAACACATGACCTGATTCTTCAGGCTTAAGTAGATCCTGTTCGTGACGCCAAGATTGGAGCGCCCCCCAAACGCAGGGCCGCGGGGTACTCGGTACCGGGCCTCTCTGTCTCAGTCTTGGGGTTGTCACGGTGGCTAGACCCGGTCCGTGACCCTGCTAAGGGGCGTCCAATGAAAGGGAGATGATTGGGCGTGGTGTAGGTCGCGATGAATAACGAGGACACAGGGTTGCAGTCTCTTTACCTCTTTACTGAAGGCTTCAGGATCCTCAATCCAGAGTATTGCTAACAGGGCTGGCTGAGACCGGCCGGTCCGAAGGCACATCCAGAGTTCCCTTTGCAGGTGGAAATCAGTGTCTACCTTCTAGCGCCTGTGTGTTGTAGTACTTCCCTGCTGAGCACCACAGGATAGTCCTCACAACTGTTGTGTCTGTTTCTGATGTTCTTTCTCACAACTTGTATCTGTTCTGATGTTCTTCTCCGTCCCCCAGATGATATGGCTAGGACGCACCTGTATGACGGGTAGGCCAGGAGTTCTTCCGGGACCCTAGTGTCGCCCCTCTCCCACAATTGCCTCCTATGTCTGCTTAGGTGATTTAGGTGAGACAGCCAACCTATAATTAACTGTCCTGCCGTTGGTTTGAAGTAATGCTTGGAGCCTAATACTTCCTCGCCGTTCCGGCCACCGGCTACGCGCCTCAGTAGGATGTTGCCTCGATCTTACGGCACGACTCCTATTGGTATTATCTCCTTTTTGCTGTGCTCTCGTTTCTCACTTCTCCACAATAAACCTCCCTTCTTGTCCTTTCTTGAGATACCGCCGCAATATAGTGCAGGCGCGGTTCCTTAACGCTCTGTCTTGTTCGCTAGGCCTCTGTCAGGATCCCACCCCTGACAGGGACCCCCCTGAATCTTTCCCCGCAACACCCTCTGCCACAGGATGTTGCCTGGTTCCAACCCAGTCAGCTTCTGACTAACTTCCTATCCAACCCCCAGTTTTACCAGATTGTGAGGAGTGGCCTAATACATAGTACCCTTTGCTCGCCCTGGAGGCCAGACTGTGAAGTGTATTGGTGTCTGTGATACCTGGTCAGGCGAACTCCTTAAGTGCCATCGGACATACCATCACTCCCCTTAGTGGCGGAGCAACAGTACTGCAACGACCAGGACTCTGGGGCGCTGCATATGTCACACAAAATAGTTAATGAATAACATTTCCCACATTTCAACTAACATTCAGCACAATTTTGGAAACAAATTTTTTTTTGTTAGGAAGTTATAAGGGTTAAAAGTTGACCAGAGATTTCTCATTTTTACAACAAAACTTACAAAACCATTTTTGTAGGAACCATCTCACATTTAAAGTCACTTTGAGGGGTGTTCATGACAGAAAATACCCCAAAGTGACACCATTCTAAAAACTACACCCCTGGTGCTCAAAACCACATTCAAGAATTTTATTAACCCTTCATGTGCAGGAAGTGAAGCCATGTGGAAGGAAAAAATTAACATTTAACTTTTTTTTTTTTTTTTACAAACATATTACTTCAGAACCAATTTATTTTTATTTTCACAAGTGTAAAAAGAGAAAATGAACCAAAAAATTTGTTGTGCAATTTCTCCTGAATACACCGATACCCCATATGTGTGGGGGTAAACCACTGCTTGGGCGCACAGCAGAGCTTGGAAGAGAAGGAGCGCTGTTTGACTTTTTCAATGCAGAATAGGCTGAAATTGAGATCGGATGCCATGTCACGTTTAGAGAGCCCCTGATGTGCCTAAACAGTGGAAACGCTCCACGAGTGACACCATTTTGGAAACTAGACCCCTTAAGGAACTTAACTAGATGTGTGGTGAGCACTTTGAGCCCCCAAGTGCTTCACAGAAGTTTATAAAGTAGAGCCGTGAAAATAAAAATTCGCATTTGTTTACACAAAAATGATCTTTTCGCCCACAAATTCTTATTTTCACAAGGGTAACAGGAGAAATTAGACCACAAAAGTTGTTGTGCAATTTCTCCTGAGTACATCGATACCCCATATGTGGGGGTAAACCACTGTGTGGGCGCACTGCAGAGCTTGGAAGAGAAGGAGTGCCGCTTTACTTTTTTTTATATAGAATTGGCTGGAATTGAGATCGGACGCCATGTCGCGTTTGGAGAGCCTCTGATATGCCTAAACAGTGGAAACCCCCCACAAGTGACACCATTTTGGAAACTAGACCCCATAAGGAACTTATCTAGATGTGTGGTGAGCACTTTAAACCCCCAAGTGCTTCACAGAAATTTATAACATAGAGCCGTGAAAATAAAAAATCCTTTTTTTTTTCCTCAAAAATGATTTTTTAGCCTGCAATTTTTTATTTTCTCAAGGGTAACAGGAGACATTGGACCCCAAAATCTGTTGACCAGTTTGTCCTGAGTATGCTGATATTTTTTCACAGAATAAATCTTATAGAAAGCGTCCTACTTCAATTATTTTCTCACCGAAACAAAGACACTATTTGAAAATGGAAACAATAACCAATAAAACTTAACATTTAATTCATTTAGATAAAATACTCAATATCATTCACGATCTAAAACTCATATGGCTGCTGAAAAAGTTACAGGGTGCACAATCTCCCTACCAAACCTCTATCTGTGCCCTACCTGGCAGCAGATGTTGGCACCCTATTAAACCTGCGCAATGGTGCCCCTGCTCCACGTAGTCTGATCCTAACTGACCCTAATGGCCCCTATAGTGTAAAAGATAGATACTTAACCATCCAGCAGACCATACATAACAGACAGACATAAAAAACTGTCACTAGAAAAGTGCTTAACAACAAATTTTGCACTTTAAAAGGCCTGAACAGAAGGGGAAAAAATGATGATAATATACAGGCTAGTGCGCTAGTGTGTTTAGTTAATCAGACACACTAAAAAAATGCGTATGCACTATTAATCAAGACCTCTAATAGGTAAGCCTGTACCCCTATCTATAACCTATCTTTTCCCTACCTGCCTGCGGAGGTAGGCACCCTAGATTCCTGCGCAAATGGCGCCCCCGCTCTAGTCGACTGTCCCAATCTCTCCCTAGTAAAGGCAGGCAGTAGTGGAAGAAAAACAGCAATAAAGTGCAAGAATAGTGCAACAAAGTGAAAATCCACCAAAATAAAGTGACATAATTAAACTGATACTATTCTGTTCATATATATAAGTATGTTATATTCTCAAGTATGTTATACTCTCGACGCGTTTCCCCTGTATAGGTTCATCAGGAGACATACTTTTTATATAGAGAAACTCGTTTGTAAGAACAAAATACACTTATCTGGCTGTAACACGGGAAATGATACGGGCCGTGCCCTCTATTGCAGTGGAGAAACAATGTCCATCCTGTCCCTGCCGGACTAAATCAGTCTTGGAGACTGATTTAGTCCGGCAGGGACAGGATGGACATTGTTTCTCCACTGCAATAGAGGGCACGGCCCGTATCATTTCCCGTGTTACAGCCAGATAAGTGTATTTTGTTCTTACAAACGAGCTTCTCTATATAAAAAGTATGTCTCCTGATGAACCTATACAGGGGAAACGCGTCGAGAGTATAACATACTTGAGAATATAACATACTTATATATATGAACAGAATAGTATCAGTTTAATTATGTCACTTTATTTTGGTGGATTTTCACTTTGTTGCACTATTCTTGCACTTTATTGCTGTTTTTCTTCCACTACTGCCTGCCTTTACTAGGGAGAGATTGGGACAGTCGACTAGAGCGGGGGCGCCATTTGCGCAGGAATCTAGGGTGCCTACCTCCGCAGGCAGGTAGGGAAAAGATAGGTTATAGATAGGGGTACAGGCTTACCTATTAGAGGTCTTGATTAATAGTGCATACGCATTTTTATAGTGTGTCTGATTAACTAAACACACTAGCGCACTAGCCTGTATATTATCATCATTTTTTCCCCTTCTGTTCAGGCCTTTTAAAGTGCAAAATTTGTTGTTAAGCACTTTTCTAGTGACAGTTTTTTATGTCTGTCTGTTATGTATGGTCTTCTGGATGGTTAAGTATCTATCTTCTACACTATAGGGCCCATTAGGGTCAGTTAGGATCAGACTACGTGGAGCAGGGGCGCCATTGCGCAGGTTTAATAGGGTGCCAACCTCTGCTGCCAGGTAGGGCACAGATAGAGGTTTGGTAGGGAGATTGTGCACCCTGTAACTTTTTCAGCAGCCATATGAGTTTTAGATCGTGAATGATATTGAGTATTTTATCTAAATTAATTAAATGTTAAGTTTTATTGGTTATTGTTTCCATTTTCAAATAGTGTCTTTGTTTCGGTGAGTATGCTGATACCCCATATGTGGGGGGGCACTGTTTGGGCACCCATCGGGGCTCGGAAGGGAAGGAGCGCCGCTTGGAATGCAGACTTTGATGGGATAGTCTGCAGGCGTCATGTTACATTTGCAGAGCTCCTGATGTATCTAAACAGTAGAAACCCCACACAAGTGACCCCATTTTGGAAACTAGACCCCTCAAAGAGCTTATCTAGATGTGTGGTGTGCACTTTGAACCCCTAAGTGCTTCACAGAAGTTTATAACGTAGAGTCGTGAAAATAAAAAAATCTTTTCTTTTTCCTCAAAAATAATTTTTTAGACCCACAATTTTTTTGACTTTCACAAGGGTAACAGGAGAAATTGGACCCCAAAAGTTGTTGTCCAGTTTGTTCTGAGTACGCCGATACACCATATGTGGGGGGACCACTGTTTGGGCACACAGCGGGGCTCAAAAGGGAAGTAGTGACGTTTTAAAATGCAGACTTTGATCGAATGGTCTGCAGGTGTCATGTTGCGTTCGCAGAGCCCCTGATGTACCTAAACAGTAAAAACCCCCACAAGTGACCCCATTTTGGAAAATAGACCCCCAAGGAGCTTAACTAGATGTGTGGTGAGCACTATGAACCCCAAAGTGCTTCACAAAATTTTATGACATAGAGCTGTGAAAATAAAAAAAAAATCATTTTTTCCACAAAAATGACCTTTTCACCCCAAAATTTTACTTTCACAAGGGTAAATAGGAGAAATTGGACCATGAAGGTTGTTGTGCAATTTCTCCTGAGTACGTTGATACCCCATATATGGGGGAGAACCACTGTTTTGGCGCATGGCAGAGATCGAAAGGGAAGGAGTGCCATTTTGGAATGCAGACTTTGATAGAATGGTCTGCGGACGTCATGTTGCGTTTGCAAAGCCCCTGATGTGCCTAAACAGTAGAAACTTCCCACAAGTGACCCCTTTTTGGAAACTAGACCCCCAAGGTACTGATCGAGATGTGTGGTGAGCATTATGAACCCCCAAGTGCTTCACAGAATTTTATAATGTAGAGCCGTGAAAATAAAAAAAAAACATTTTTTTCCACAAAAATGATCTTTTCACTCCAAAACTTTAACTTTCACAAAGGTAACAAGAAAAATTGGACCATGAAAGTTGTTGTGCAATTTGTCCTGAGTACGTTGAAGCCCCATATGTGGGGAGGGACCACTGTTCGGGTGCATGGCAGAGCTCGGAAGGGAAGTAGTGATGTTTTGGAATGCACACTTTGATGGATTGGTCTGTGGGCGTCATGTTGTGTTTGTAGAGCCATTGATGTGCCTAAACAGTAGCAACCCCCAAGTGACCCCATTTTGGGAACTAGACCCCCCCAAGAAGCTCATCTAGATGTATGGTGAGCACTTTGAACGCCCAAGTGCTTCACAGAAGTTTATAACGCAGAGCTGTGAAAATAAAAAATCCTTTTTTTTTTTTAACCACAAAAATGATTTTTTAGCCTCCAATTTTTTTTATTTTCCCAAGGTTAGCAGGAGAAACTGGACACCAAAAGTTGTTGTCCAATTTTTTCTGAAGCCCCATATGTGGGGGTAAATCACTTTGGGTGCACGGCAGAGCTCAGAAGGGAGGGAGCACCATTTGACTTTTTGAACGCAAAATTGGCTGGAATCAATGGTGGAGCCATGTCGCGCTTGCAGACCCCCTGATGTACCTAAACAGTGGAAACCCCCTATCTTAACTTCAACCCTAACCTCAATACACCCCTAACCCTAATCCCAACCCTAACCCTAATCACAACCCTAACCCCAACACACCTCTAACCCTAATCCCAACCCTAACCACAAACCTAACCCTCATCCCAACACACCCATAACCTTAATCCCAAACCTAACCCTAATCCCATCCCTAACCATAACCCTAATACCAAGCCTAACCCTAATCCCAAACCTAAGGCTTCTTTTACACTTACCGGGTTTTTTTGGGGCCCGTTACTGCGGGCCTTTTTTGTGGGCTGTATTGCCGCAATTTTCATGGTCTGCCGCAATAACGGACCACAAAAAAACTTGCGGATTGCCGTTTTTTGGGTTTGCAATACTATGGCAAAAGTATTGGAAAAAAATGCGGTCCGCAAATCCGGAAGTCACAGTGCACCGCAAAAAAACAACCTTCCATTGTTTTTGCAGCTCCATTGAATTACAATGGGGGCTGTGTCAGTTAGCCGTGAAAAATATCGAGCAGGCTCGATACTTTTTCACACCCATAAATACGGCCCTCACGGCCGTACGGCGCTCCGTAGGACTATTGCGGCCTGTTTTTGCGGCCCTATAGAAATCTATTGGGACTGCAAAACGGGACGCAAAACCACGGTAAGTGTAAAAGAAGCCTTACCCTAATTTTAGCCCCAACCCTAGCCCTAATCCTAATTTTAGCACCAAACCTAACCCTAATTTTAGCCCCAACCTTAACCCTAATTTTAGCCCCAACCTTAACCCTAATTTTAGCCCCAACCTTAACCCTAATTTTAGCCCCAACCTTAACCCCGATTTTAGCCCCAACCTTAACCTAATTTTAGCCCCAACCTTAACCCCAATTTTAGCCCCAACCTTAACCCCAATTTTAGCCCCAACCATAACCCTAATTTTAGCCCCAACCTTAACCCTAATTTTAGCCCCAACCTTAACCCTAATTTTAGCCCCAACCTTAACCCGAATGGGAAAATGGAAATACATTTTCTTTGTTTTATTATTTTTCCCTAACTAAGGGGGATAAAGGGGGAGATTTTTACTATTTTTTTTTATTTTGATCACTGTGATAGGGTTTATCACAGTGACCAAAATGAACCAATAGGAAAAGTCTTCCTATTGTTGCCGGGCAGATCTCGGCGGGCGCACTGCGATTTTTTCCCTGATAAAGATGGTGGCGTCAACCAGAGGAATCAGGAGGACTGAGGAGCATCGGGAGACACTGGTAAGTATAGGGAGGATCGGGGACCCTATTTCTCTATCCTCTGATATGCAAGGAGAGAGAAATGACATGGCACATCAGACTTTCTTTTTTGCGGCCGCCGCTGTTAGTAGCGGTGGTCGCAAAACTGGGTCGTTAAAAACCGACCCGAATTATGTTATCGGCAGGCGCATTGCTCATGCGCCCGCCATTTTTTCCGGTAAGATGGCGGCGTCCATGGGGGGAGGAAGCGGGAGGACCCACGGACACCGGGAGACACTGGTAAGTATCGGGAGGCAATCGGAGACCCTTATTTCTCTCTCTGATGTGCGATCACATCAGAGGAGAGAGAAATTAAATGGCAAATTGCGCTTTTTTTGCGGTCGCAGATAAACGGTTAATTCCCTGTGATCGGTAAAAACCGACCCGAATCATGCTCTCTGGGGTCTCGGCAGACACCCCAGAGAAAATCCATCCGACTCTGGGGGCGCTATACAGTTTTCCCAGCGCCGTAATTGTACTTCAATGATTCAATTTCATGTTTTACCTATTACTAGTAATCAGACAGCTCCTGACAAAGGCGGGGTGTGCAGTGATATGCGTTAGGCCCCTCTACCCATGACCTCCTTGTCTTACAAGTTGATGTAACTATTAGTAACAAGGTTTCTTTACTTTTCTACCAAATAGTTTTTCTATCTTAACCTATTTTCTCTCTGTTGTCGGGTGTCCCGGGATTAGGAGTACCCTAGCTCACCCTGTTCCCTGGATTACTTCAGATGGTGAATACGCCAGGGCCATATACCTTGCCTTAGCTCCTGAATCCACCCTCAGTCTGTACCCTTCCCCTACCCAGGGAAGAAGTGAGTAGTAGTAGACCGTAGTTTACCAACCAGCTTAACAAGGAAATACGAACAGGGGTAACGAAAAAAAGGAGATTTTGGTGTACTCACTGTAAAATCCTTTTCTCCGAGCCAATCATTGGGGGACACAGGACCATGGGTGTTATGCTGCTGCCACTAGGAGGACACTAAGTAAACACAGAAAGAATAGCTCCTCCCCTGCAGTATACACCCCCCTGCTGGCTCTCAGTGAACCAGTTCGGTAACAAAGCAGTAGGAGCTTAATATCTAACAAGGATGAACTGTGTCAAAAACCAAGTTAACTCAACAAAAAGCAAAGCCAATAGGCTAACAGGGTGGGTGCTGTGTCCCCCAATGATTGGCTCGGAGAAAAGGATTTTACGGTGAGTACACAAAAATCTCCTTTTCTCCACCAACGCCTCATTGGTGGACACAGGACTATGGGACGTCCTAAAGCAGTCCCTGGGTGGGAAACAATTAACTGCAATTGCTACTTGCACTCACAAGTTACAGATGCGGCACAGCTGCCTGCAGAATTCGCCTGCCGACAGTCGCATCTGCCGAGGCTTGAGAGTGAATGTGGTAATGTTTTGTAAAGGTATGAAGGCTGGACCAAGTCGCAGACTTACAAACTTGTGCTGCCGAAGCTTGGTGCCGGATGGCCCAAGACGCACCCACTGATCGAGTGGAGTGAGCCTTAATCCCTGCTGGGACAGAAAGACCTCTGACTCAGTAGGACTCTTGAATAGCTGAAGGGATCCATTTGGCTATTGTCGCCTTGGAAGCGGGAAACCCTTTCCTCGGTCCTTCTGGGAGCACGAATAGGGCATCTGACCTGCGGAAAGACGCTGTCCGCGAGATGTATCTCCTAAGAGCTCTCACTAAATCCAGTGTGTGAAGGGCCTTCTCGATGCGATGGACTGGTGCCGGACAGAGTGACGGTAAGACAATCTCCTCATTGAGATGAAAAGAGGATGCAACTTTTGGTAGAAAAGAGGGGGATGTCCTCAAAACCACCTTATCCTGATGAAAATTCAGGAACGGAACCTGAGAGGACAGAGCAGTCAGCTCGGAGACTCGTCTTATAGAGGTGACCGCAACTAGAAAAGCAACTTTCCATGAAAGAAGAGACAGGGAAACCTCCTGTAGAGGTTCGAAAGGAGCCTGTTGCAAGACTCCGAGGACCAGATTAAGATCCCATGGTTCCAACGGCATCCTATAGGGGGGCGCCTGATGGGAGACTCCCTGAATAAACGTCTTGACCTGTAATCTGTAGGCAATCCTGCGTTGGAAGAGAACAGACAGGGCTGAGATCTGCCCCTTGAGAGAACTAAGGGCGAGACCCAAGTCCAAACCCGTTTGTAAGAACTCGAGAATGGAAGGGATGGAAAAATGTAGAGGAGAACGTCCTTGGTCGCTACAACAAGAAAGTCTTCCTAGTGCGATGATAGATATGCATAGACGTAGGCTTTCTAGCGCTGATCATGGTAGCTATGACTTCTGGAGAGAAACCTGCCTGGGTTAGGACCCAGGACTCAATGGCCATGCCGTCAAACACAGGGCCTCTGAGTTCTGGTGGTAAAAGAGGCCTTGAGATAGCAGATCTGCGCGAATCGGTAATCGCCAGGGAACGTCGGAAACTAGTTGAACTAGTTCCGCGTACCACGCCCGGCGCGGCCAATCTGGCGCAATCAGGATTACCGATACCCTCTCCGCTCTGATTTTCTTGATGACTCTCGGCTGGAGAGGAAGCAGGGGAAATATGTACGGAAGCCAAAAATGATGCCACGGGAGTACAAGAGCGTCTGCCCCGATGGCTGCCGGATCGTGGGACCGTGCCATGAAGTCGGGAACCTTGGAATTCAGCTGTGAGGCCATCAGATCCACGTCCGGGGTTCCCCAACGACAGCAGATCTGGTGGAAGATCTCCGGATGGAGAGACCACTCCCCGGAGTCGAGGGATTGCCGACTGAGGAAGTCTGCCTCCCAATTGTCCACTCCCGGGATGTGAATCACAGAGATCATTGAGCGGTTTTCCTCAGTCCATCAGAGGATGTGGCCTACCTCTGTCATGGCCGCCCTGCTGCGGGGTTCCCCCTTGGCGGTTGATGTTTGCCACTGCAGTAGCGTTGTCGGACTGAATCCTGATTGAGCGACCTGCTAGGAAGGGATGGAACTGGAGAGGTGCCAGCCTGATCGCCCGGATTTCCAAGATGTTGATTGGAAGGCGTGATTCCTGGGGGACCAGCGGCCCTGAGCAGTGTGATGAAGGAACACCGCTCCCCAGCCTAGAAGACTGGTGTCTGTCGTCACAACCAGCCAGTGTACTGGAAAAAAAGACTTCCCTTGATTCAGGGAGGACTTCAATATCCACCACCTGAGAGACTGTCTGACTGACTGGGAAAGGAGCAACCAATGGTCTAGGGAGAACGGGTTCCTGTCCCAAACAGCCAGGACGGCATGCTATAGAGGACGGAGGTGTAGTTGGGCAAATGGAACCGCCTCCATAGCTGCTACCATCCTGCCGAGGACTCTCATACTGAAGCCAGAGAGTGAGAGCGAGGTTGAGAGAGCTTCTGAGCTTCTCGCTGTAAGACAGATCTTTTCCGGGGGAAGAACAACAAACCCCCGGGACGAGTCGAGTATCATTCCTAGAAAGGAAATTCGCTGAGCTGGCACTGGGGAAGATTTTTAGAAGTGTATCTTCCATCCAAGGTGAGAAAGGGTATCTATTGTGATGGCCACGGCTTCCTTGCAGGAGCGGAAAGAGGGGCCCTTGATGAGGATATCGTCTAAATACGGGAGCGCCACCACTCCTCGGGTGTGGAGTATGGCCACGGCAGCCGCCATGACCTTGGTGAATACCCTGGGAGCAGTGGCGAGGCCGAAGGGCAGAACAACAAATTGGAAGTGATCTTCCTGAACTGCGAAGCGAAGAAACCTTTGGTGAGAAGGTAAAATAGGAATGTGGAGGTATGCATCCTGGATGTCTATAGACGCCAGGAACTCGTCTTTTTCCATGGAGGCGATAACAGAACGAAGCGATTCCATCTGGAACTGTCGTACCCTGACGAACTTGTTCAGCAGTTTTAGGTCCAGTATGGGCCGTACTGTACCATCCTTCTTTGGAACAATGAAGAGGTTTGAATAAAAACCTTGAAACCTTTCGCTTTGAGGGACCGGAATAATAACTCCGTCTTTTCTCAGAGAGCTTATAGCTGTGAAGAACTCTGATGCTTTTGCACTGGGAGAAGACAGGAAAAAACGGTTTGGAGGACGAGATAAGAAATCTATCTTGTATCCGGAGGACACTAGATTGCGGACCCACTCGTCGTGAACGACCGAGAGCCACGCGGCACTGAAGGAAAGCAGGTGGCCGCCTACTTTGAGGGTGTCCCCCGGAAACCGCAGGGAGTCATTGGTGTGGAAGGTCTGCCCGTTCTGGCACCTCTGGATCCCGGCTGCCTTGGCCTGCCTCCTCTCCATGAAAGGGAAGGCTTAAAGAGGCCTGTGAACCTCTGTCTCCACGTTGTGCCCGGCCAGAACCAGGAGATGTGGAAGTGGAGGACCAATTTGAGTTGTAACGTTAAAAAAAAAAAAAAAAAAAAAAAAAAAAAAATCGGGACCGAGCCTGTGGTTGCAGGTTCCGAAAGGGCCGAGAGGGTCTCTGTTGTGGAAGAAATTTACTCTTCCCTCCAGTGGCGTCAGAAATTAACTGGTCAAGCGTTTCGCCAAAAAGGCGACCGCTCTGATATGGGAGAGAAGTCAATGACTTTTTGGAAGTAGAATCCGCACGCCAGTCCCTGAGCCATAAGGACCTCAGGATGGTGATGGCATTTGCTGCTGCTTGAGAAGCGCAGTCAGCGGCATCCAGGGACGTGGTCACTACAAAATCTCCAGCTCTGGCTATCTGAATAGCGAGGTCTGCTATCTCAGGGGGAAGATTGGTATCCAGTACTGCTGAAGACAAGACCTCAGCCCAGTGGGTCATAGCCTTAGCCACCCACGTAGCGGCAAAAGATGGAAAGAGTGCGACCGCTGAGGCTTCAAAGGCTGAACGCGAAATATTGTTGATTTGACGATCGGTTGGATTTTTAATAGAGGCGCCCTCCGAGGATAAAACAGATTTCGCAGCCAGTCGCAATACCGGAGGATCTACTGGGGGAGATTGTGACCAATATTTTCTTAGATCCTGGGCAAAGGGATATTTGGACTCCATGGGCTTCTGCCCTGTGAATTGTTTATCCTGTGATTCAACAATTTGCTTAAACTCGGGATAAGTGGCGAACACTCTGAGCTCGCTTGGTCCTCTTAAAGGGACTCCGTCACCTGAATTTGGAGGGAACAATTTTCAGCCATAGGGGCGGGGTTTTCGGGTGTTTGATTCACCCTTTCCTTACCGGCTGGCTGCATGCTGGCTGCAATATTGGATTGAAGTTCATTCTCTGTCCTCCGTAGTACATGCCTGAACAAGGCAATCTTGCCTTACACAGGCGTGTACAATGGAGGACAGAGAATGAACTTCAATCCAATATTGCAGCCAGCAGGTAAGGAAAGGGTGAATCAAACACCCGAAAACCCCGCCCCTATGGCTGAAAATTGTTCCCTCCAAATTCAGGTGACAGAGTCCCTTTAAAGGACACGGCATGATCCGTTTTAGATAAGGGTTCCTCCTCAAGTCTCGAAGCCTTATTCACTGACTCAATTAGAGAGTCGAGAGTCTCCTGATCGTGATGAAATTCCTGATCTAGGGACGTGTCAGAATCGTCCTCTGAAACAGGTTCTCTACTAGCCCCAATGGAAGGGGAGCGAGAAATGGAGCTTTCAGAACCCGAAAACCGGTGATGGTCTGGGGATATGGCATGAGTCCTTTTCCTGGAAGAGTGAGAACTCCTTGGCAAGGTACGACCCCTGGAGTACGAGGGGTTCTGACCATCGGAAGCGTCGTTCGTATTGGTGCCCTGGTTAGAGGGTCTCAGAACGAGTCTAACGCTTTTGCCAGGGATGCCATAGACCGGGAAAGGGAGGTAGCCCACTCAGGGGGACTAGGCTCACTGGGTTCAGTATCAGCAACAGGTGGCTCCTGAGCAGTCACCGGTTCACAAGCTGTGCACAATGCAGTATTGTGACCCCGGGGTGAGGATACCTTACAAGAGGTACATGCAGCGAAAAATACAGTGTGGGTTTTCCCAGACTTTTTGTGAGGCTTTGGTTGAGACATAGTAAAGCCTGGAGGAAAGCGCTTACTAGCAGGGGAAGGGTTAAGCTGTGTGTCTACAGCTTACCCAGGTCCTGTGTCGAGTCCCCAGGGCAGGTCCGCAGTGTAGACAGAGAAAAACGCTAGTCCTGAGGGCTGTGATAGGAAACGCTGGAGCAGTGCTGCAGCATCAGGGCTGTGGGTGTCCCAAGATGGCCGCCGAGACCAGGAAGTGGGAGCTCATCACAGGGAACGAGAAGCACCAGGAA
Organism: Ranitomeya variabilis; assembly: GCF_051348905.1. Classification (NCBI taxonomy): domain Eukaryota; kingdom Metazoa; phylum Chordata; class Amphibia; order Anura; family Dendrobatidae; genus Ranitomeya; species Ranitomeya variabilis. Next base: position 530,953,533 of record NC_135236.1, read on the forward strand.
AAATGGGCGGGGTTAACTGCCGATGGGCGTGGCCAAAACTCCGGCCTGTATTGAGGGAAAATTTATTTTTTTTCTTCTTTCTTCTGCGGTTACGGCCTGCAGTGCCGCGACCGCTATTAGCGCCAACATTAGCTGCACTCCTTCGTGGGGTTGCCGCACTACGAACCACCCGCGCACACAGGCTTAAGGTGCGGACCTCCCATACCCCTTGGACCTGGACTCCCCCCAGCGCCTCGGCCCCTGCAGTGTACTCACGGTAGATGCGGTGGGCCGATGCTCAATCCACCGTCGCCATAGTCAGAGAGGGGGTGGAGAGCTTCTGCCGCCATGCGTGTCATCCGCTATATCAGTGGTGATGCAGAGGGGGGCTGCACGGACGCCATTCATAATATGTCCGGCTATGTACCTGGCTCCAGGAGAGGTAGATGGAGGGCTACTCCATGTGGTCGCCTGCTATGGAGGGGGGAGATCGGAACACGAAGGAACCGTCGCCCGTAATATGAGCTCAGGGCTGGCATCCAACGTTGCAGGAAAGGATACGGGAGGGACGCTCCACGTACTTGCCTGTTGATGGCTCCGGGGAGATCGGAACCTAGAAAGGAACCGTCGCCCCCATTCGCTCCGTTAAGGAAAAATAGAATGAAGTAAAAAGCTAAAAAGGAGATTTTTGTGTACTCACCGTAAAATCTCTTTCTCTTAGCCTCTAATTGGGGGACACAGGACCATGGGTGTTATGCTGCTGTCCACTAGGAGGCGACACTATGCATAATCTGAAAAAGATTAACTGTGGCTCTTCCTCTGCAGTATACACCCCTGGACGGCATCAGCCTTCTCCAGTTTTGTGCAAAAGCAGTAGGAGGAACTTAACATGAATAACAATTATGCCTGAAAGAAGGCAACTATGTACGAGCTCAAGAAAACAATATGAGAACTCAACAGTTACAACGGCACGGAAAGGGCAACAGGGTGGGAGCTGTGTCCCCCAATTAGAGGCTAAGAGAGATTTTACGGTGAGTACACAAATCTCCTTTACACTGTCGCCTCATTGGGGACACAGGACCATGGGACGTCCTAAAGCAGTCCCTGGGTGGGACGCAATGGACGAATATTGTGCAGACAGGCCCCTATACTTAGGGCACCGGCGCCTGCAGAACACATCTACCCAGGCTCGAGTCCGCTGAGGACTGGGTATGAACCCTGTAGTGTTTAGTAAACGTGTGTAGGCTAGTCCAAGTGGCTGCCTTACACACTTGTTGTGCCGCAGCCTGGTGCCGAATGGCCCAGGAGGCCCCTACCGCCCGTGTAGTGTGCCGTAATACCGGCTGGAAGAGAATTCTTAAGGCGGTAGGCCTCTTGTATGGTGGATTTGATGCACCTGGCAAGGGTAGCTTTGGAAGCTGGCAGACCCTTGTGGCCGCCTTCCGGAAGGAGGAAGAGAGAATCAGACCTCCGGAAGGACGCAGTCCTAGACACGTATATACACAATGCCCTGACGAGGTCAAGCATATGCAGAGCCTTCTCCACTCCATGAACCGGGACCGGACAAAGGGATGGTAGTGAAATTTCCTCATTGAGTTGGAAGTTGGACACAACCTTCGGAAGGAAGGATGGGACCGTACGAAGAACTACCTTGTCCTGGTGAAAGGCCATGAAGGGCCATCTGCAGGAGAGTGCTGTCAGTTCAGACACCCTGCATAGTGAGGTGATTGCCACCAGGAAAACCACCTTCTGGGAGAGGAGGAGCGGGACTTCCTTAAGGGGTTCGAAGGGTGGTTCCTGCAATGCTGTCAGGACCAGGTTGAGGTCTCACGTTTCTATTGGTCGTCTGTAGGGGGGAACCAATCGGGAAACCCCCTGAAGAAAAGTCCTTACTTGCGGCTTGGTAGCAATGCGCCTTTGAAAAAGCACTGAGAGGGCTGACATCTGGCTCTTAAGCGAGCCCAATGACAGCCTGGCCTCCAGACCCGACTGGAGAAAACCAAGTACTTTGGGTAGGGAATAAGGGAGTGGGGTCTGGCCACGAGATTCGCACCAGGTAAAAGAAAGCTTTCCAGGTACTGTAATAAATCTTGGCAAAGGCTGGCTTCCGTGCCCTGATCATGGTTCCAATGACGTCCGGCGAGAGCCCTGCCTGGGTTAGAACCCAGGTCTCAAGGGCCACGCCGTCAAATTGAGAGCCCCTGAGTTCTGGTGGTAGAACGGGCCTTGTGATAGAAGATCGTGGCGGTCGGGGACACGCCAGGGGGCGTCTGCTGTAAGTTGTACGATGTCGGCGTACCATGTACGTCTGGGCCAGTCCGGTGCAATTAGGATTGTTGGAACTCCCTCTTGTTTGATCTTCCTCACCACTCTGGATATCAGGGGGAGAGGTGGAAAAATGTACAGAAGCTGGAACTGGGTCCAGTCCTGAAGCAGAGCATCTGCTCCGAGCGACCGCAGATCGTGTGTTCTGGCCATGAAGTTGGAGACCTTGGCATTGAAGTGGGATGCCATTAGGTCCACATCCGGGGTCCCCCAGCGATGGCAGATCTGGCGAAAAATTTCGGGATGGTGAGACCACTCTCCCGAGTCTATTTCTTGTTGGCTGAGGAAGTTTGCTTCCCAGTTGTCCACACCTGGAATGTGGACTGCCGAGAGAACCGACCCTATGTCCTCCGCCCAGTGAAGGATATGTGACACTTCTCGCATCGCCTGGGTACTGCGGGTCCCCCCTTGATGATTCACATATGCCACAGCCGTGGCATTGTCCAACTGTATTCTGATGTGAGAGGCTGCCAGTAAGTGATGAAAGGCCCTCAATGCCAGGAGGATGGCACGAATTTTCAGGATGTTGATGGGCATGGTCGCTTCCACTGGGGACCACTTGCCCTGTGGTGTAGGTGCACTGCACCCCAACCCGTCAGGCTCGCATCGGTGGTCAAAACTTTCCAATGTCCTGTGAGAAAGGATTTCCCCTTTGCTAGCGAGGTTGGCTTTAGCCACCAGTGCAGGGACCTCTTGGTTGACGACATTAGCTGGAACTCCCTGTCGAGAAAGGGTTCTTGTCCCAGGACTTGAGGATGGCTAGTTGGAGAGGCCTGAGACGAAACTGGGCATATGGGATGGCTTCTATTGCTGCCCCCATCCTGCCGAGGACTCTCATGGCAAATTGGAGAGATCGCAGGGGTTTGCGGAGGAGGGTGCGAACTCCTAGACGGAGAGCCAGTGCCTTGTCCTTGGGAAGGAGCACTAGACCCCTGGAGGTGTTGTATAGAATTCCCAGGGAGGTCAGAGACTGACTCGGGGTTGGTGATGACTTTTGTAGGTTGACTAACCAACCCATGCGACAGTGTCGATTGTGATTGAGACGCTGAGCTCGCAGTACTTGAAGGTGGGAGCCTTGATGAGTAGATCGTCCAAGTATGGAACGACTACTATGCCTCTGGAGTGCAGGACGTCCATGGTGGCTGCCATGACTTTGGTAAACACTCTGGGAGCCGTGGCGAGTCCGAACGGGAGAGCCACGAACTGGTAGTGGTCCTGGGTCAATTGCGATCCTGAGAAATCTCTGATGAACAGGTGCAATCGGTATATGGAGGTATGCATCTTGTATGTCTATGGAGGCGAGATATTCTCACTTCTCCATGGACGCAATGATGGACCGAAGGGACTCCATGCGGAAGTGACGGACCCGTATGTATTTGTTGAGTTGTTTTAGGTCCAGTATGGGCCGCACGCTGCCTTTCTTGGGAACTACGAATAGATTGGAGTAGAACCCTCAGAAGCGCTTGGCCATGGGGACCGGTACTAGGACTCCTGCTTGAAAAAGCGAGACCGCTTTCCGGAAGGCACGAGCCTTGGCTGGTGGTTTTGGGGGGACAGAGGAAGAATCGGTCCTGTGGGTTGGAGGTGAACTCTATCTTGTATCCGGAAGACACTAGTTCCCTGACCCACCTGTCTTCTGTAATAGGCAGCCAGACTTGATGAAAGAGCAAAAGTCGGCCGCCTACGGGTGTCTTCCGGGGTCAGTGAGTCATCATGAGGAGAAAGTCTGAGATTTTCCTCCTCTGGGTTTAGACTGGGCTGCTTTTGACTGCCAGGTCTTGTCCGACCTTTGCGTTGATCGTGAGTTGTCCCTGCATGGGAACGGCTACGATTTTGTGCTGGATGCGAGACGGACCAGCCCGAAGAATTCCAAAAGGATCGGAATCGAGTTTGGTTACGCTTCTTGTAAGTGCGTTTAGGTTTCAGTTAGTGATTAGAGGTACTCTTACCCCCGGTGGCGTTGGATATCATTGTGTCCAACTGTTCACCGAAAAGACGCCCACTGAGGTAGGGGAGGCGCGTGAGGGACTTCTTTGAGGCTGCGTCGGCTTTCCAGTCCCACAGCCAGAGGATACGCCGAATTGTGATGGCGTTTGATGCTATCCCCGCTACACCCCTTGCTGAATCCAGAGCTGCATGAAGCATGTAATCTGCTACGACTGCTATTTGAACCGCTTGGTCCGACAGCTCAGGAGCGAATGCTTAGAGAGCTTGTAAATTTTTTGGCCCAGGCCAGAATGGCCTTGGCAGCTCAAACTGAAGCGAACGCGGGAGTCAGGGATGCCCCTGCGGCCTCGAAAATTGAACGAGCCATGCGTTCTACCTGTCGGTCTGCTGCGTCCCTGAGGGTTGAGCTATCTGGCAGTGAAAGGAGGGTCTGTACTGCTAGTCTAGAGACTGGGGGGTCCACTTCGGGTGGGTCTGTCCACTCCTTGGTATCCTTCTGCGGGAAGGGGTACCTCGCCTCCAGATATTTGCGATTAGCAAATTTTTTCTCAGGCTGTGAGAACTGCTTTTTAAGGATCGCCTTAAACTCTGGGTGGTTAGAGAAAACCTTAGGCGGCTTCAGAGGTCCTTCAAAGGAAATCTTGTGTTCTGGGGCCTCTGGTGGCAGATCAGAAATGTCCAGCACCCGATGGATGGAAGAGATTAAGTCCTCAACTAGCGCAGTATTGCTAGGGGGGATTGGGATCAGGGACCCCTCCGTTTCCCTGTGTCAGAGTTGCAGATGCCTTCCGAATCCTGTGTATCACTGAGGCGTCCCCTGCTGGGTGAGCTGGGGAGGAGGCCTTCTCTGGTTGGGGATTGCAGAGTGCAGAGATCTGCGTTGTCTGTCCCTGGAAGGGGACGGGACGGTCTAGCTGACCTGGAACTACGGTGTCTCTCACTAGAAGGGGATGACCGAGTGCTATGGGATGATATAGATGGACTGTGGGTCCGCTTGCGTCCTGACTTAGACGTGGATGTGCCAGGGTCGTCCTGTCCCTGAGCCAAGCTCTCCCTTTGCTGGGTAACGGTCATAGCCGAGGCATGACACTGCAGAGCCTGAAGCAATGTGGAGGTTAGGTTATCTATAGACTGCGTCATAGATTGCGACATCTGAGTGACCCATTCCGGCGTGGCATTAGACACCGAAGCATTGTTAGGGGCCTCTTGAGGCTCTGACACAGTAGTCTGAGTGCAGTCCTGGCAGTGTGGGTAGATACTGCCACTAGGGAGAGCGGTCCTGCAGGCTGTGCAGAATGCATAATAGCAGTCCTGCCTGGTTCTCTTGGACCTTGAGCCCGGCATAGTGCACAGAGTGCAGAAGGGCTGTATTGTAGAGGACGTTACAGGGGTAGCTATGCAGAGAACCCTATAGGGGAGCCTTATAGGGAATATGGATTCACAGCCGAGTAAAACAACCCAGCTGTGATCTTACCCCACCAGTTTGCCCCTAGGTCCAGCGCCGAAGATCCACAGTCCTGTGCCCCCCGGAGACTGGCTGGCCTGGTCCTGCAGACCGGGAGATGCAGGGTTAATCCTTGCTGCAGTAGAAATGGCCGCCGAGGAGAAGAGGCAGGGGGAGAAGGGGGCGGCGTGCTGAGAAAAAAGGCGGCAAAGATATGTAAAAACGCGCCTTTTCTGTCTCGATCCGCCCCCTCTATGACACCGTTGAGTGTCATATTTGCCATCCGGGGGGCGGGCCGGGGGGGGTGAAGAGGCGGTGGCTTCAGCTAGGCCGAAGCCGGGGCCTAAATTAAATGCCTGATGCCCAGAAGGGCTCCAGGCCGGTGCAAAAGTCTGGGAGGGGGTCGGATCTGAACCGGACCCCCCCCCGGATTTCAAGGCAGGATAGCGGTGGGGCTGTAAGCGGAAGGGGGCCCGGTGAGGGGTCCCCCTGAGGCAGTATAGAGCTGGTGCTGCCGCAGAGACAGGGGCGCAGGGAGCCCTGTGTCTGTCTGTGCCATGCCTGCCTGCACTCCCCCCGGCCCCAACAGGAGCCCGCAGCTGGGCTGGGGTCCCTGGATGCAGGCGCAGTGTGCTGGCCCATTGCTGGGAGCTGTAGAATGCTGCCTGTACAGGCCCTACCTGAGGCGTCTCAACCCAATACCCCCAGAGGGGGATTAGGGAGGGTGCTGTTGTCACTTTCAGGGGCCTTTATCCTCGCCTCGACCTCAACCCAAAACCAAAAGTAATTGGGGAAGGAGGGGGGGTCTCGACTTCGAACCAGCACCCGAGGGACTGGGGAAGGAGCAACATGGGGAATAGCAATCTCTACTTCAACCGGGCACCCCGTAATAGGGGGCCGAGGAAGGAGCCATGTCGGGGAGTCTCGCAGGAGACCCACTTTTCTTCATCTGTAATCTGTCGGAAAAAAACAGAGTAAAAGAGAAAAATCTTAGGTGTGCCTCCTATGCGACACTAAGCAAAAACTGGAGAAGGCTGATGCCGTCCAGGGGTGTATACTGCAGAGGAGGAGCATAGTGTCGCCTCCTAGTGGACAGCAGCATAACACCCATGGTCCTGTGTCCCCCAATGAGGCGAAGGAGTAATAAAAAGAGGTCTGAAAGCAGACCCAAGTGCCTCCTACAGACACTAAGCAAGAACTGGTTCACTGAGCCAGCAGGAGGGTGTATACTGCAGGGGAGGAGCTATTATTTCTGTGTTTACTTAGTGTCCTCCTAGTGGCAGCAGCATAACACCCATGTTCCTGTGTCCCCCAATGAGGCGTAGGAGACATACCAAACATACACACAAATGTGCACTGGGGAGTGGAGGATGGGGTTAAACCAAAGTAAAAGAAGAAAGGGAATCTCACACACACAGCCTAGCAACAGTGACAGATAAATCCACCAACAGCAAACTCCAGCCATGCAGCAAAAGCTATCATCGACAATGAAAGCTAGCCAGGACCCATAGGAGATGGTAGTTGCAAACAGTGCACAGCTGAGAGCTTAAACTCTCCAGGAGCTCTCAACTGAGCAGATTAACTCATGAACTGCCAAAATAAATTTACACAGTTTAAGACTAGTGATGAGCGAGTATACTCGTTGCTCAGGTTTTCCCCGAGCACGCTCAGGTGGTCTCCGAGTATTTGTTAGTGTTCGGAGATTTAGTTTTCATCGCCGCAGCTGAATGATTTACAGCCACTAGCCAGCCTGAGTACATGTGGGGGTTGCCTGGTTGCTAGGGAATCCCCACATGTATTCAAGCTGGCCAGTAACTGTAAATCATTCAGCTGCAGCGATGAAAACTAAATCTCCGAGCAGTTACAAATACTCAGAGACCACCGAAGCGTGCTTGGGAAAACCCGAGCAACGAGTATACTCGCTCATCACTATTTAAGACAAGGATGAAGTGCTTCTATCCCATGCAAGAGTAGGAAAAATCAAATGCTGCAGTCTTCTGGCTCCTCTCAGTTGAGGTAAATCTCCTGCCTGCAAACTGGCAGAGATCCCATGGCCATGCCACAAGCCAGGAACACACGCCTGCTAGTTACCACAATGCAGACGCCACTACTGCGATGGCCCTCTCTTGCTCACCGCTAGTCTAACCCTTACCTACTAAGGACGAGGGACTAGCTGGACGAGATGGATCCCCATCAACTGCATCTGCCCCTTACAACAGGGATATACTTACCTATCCTGTAGCTCTGGATCCCCTTATCTTCTGCTCTATGCAAGCAGCTTTGTGGGGCAGCGGCAAGGGCTAATTAGGCTTACAGACTTTCACCCCAGTACCTGCACCAACTGTGACAAGGAATGTTGGTTCGGCCACACAGAGGCGAGGATACGGACTGAGCAATTACAGCCTGTACTCTGTCGCTGTATGGGTGAAAGAGTGCACAATTACACTTTTGCTTTTCAGATGAATGTCTCTCGGTAACAAAGTGGTTAGTGCCTAACCCAAGACAGGTCTGAGAGAGCTTGCCTCCAACTGACACTACTACACTAAACTGAGGAAACCTGCTACAGTAGGCGAGGTATAGTCTGCTGAGGAGGAGACAATTTTAATTGAATTAGTGTCAGCAGACTATCCCATAGTTCAGTCCCTCAATAAGACAAAAGAAGAAACAAATTTAGGAAAGAGGGTAACTGACACAATTCACCTTGTCCAGTTTGAGAATAAGGAACAGAGAGTGACCATACAGATCTGCCAGTTCTGATTCTTGCCTGATAGAAGTGATCACTATTAGGAAAACGACCATCCAGGAAGCCAGAGCGGATATATGGTACAGATTAGTTATTAAAAAAAAGAAAGAAAAAGGACCCTGTAGGGCATTAAGCACCAAATTAAGGTCCAAGTGGTCCAATGGAGGCCAGTAAGGAGGAACAGAATAGGCAACACTGAAGAAAAGTCCTGAAAGACAGATTTTTCTAACAATTTATAGGGCCGAGACCAGGCCATTGAGGGAACTGAGGTCCAAGCTTGAAAAGAGACTTGACCGCAGGAAGGCAAGGGGAGATCTCGCGAGTTGCACCAATGCAAGGCGGCCTTCAAGGTACGATTGTACATGCAAGGATGGCATTTGCGCTTTAAGCATGGTCCGCATGACCTGATCAGAGAAGCCTGAGGATTTTAAAACTGTGCCTTCAACAGCCAAGTCATTAAATTAAGCTACCATGAATTCAGGTGGAAGAGAGGACCCTGGGAAAGTAGGTCCAGTCAAGCCAGAAGTCTCATCGGGACGTCTACAAGGAGGTTGACCACTTCCGCTTACCATAGTCTTTCTGGGCCAGTCAGGAGGTGCGTGGATGATGGGAATTCCTTTCAACTTGATCTTCTTGAGTAACTTTGGTAGCAGAGGTAGAAGAAAAGGAAACAAATAAGGGAGGGAAAATTGGGACCATGGATCTTGACACAAACCGAGGAACTTCACAGTTACGTTTGGATGCCATGAAGTTGATGTTTGGAGTGCCCCACTGTAGACAGATTTGGTCAATCACGGTTGGGAGCAGAGATCTCTGTCCCAAAGTTAGTCTCCGCGACTTAGAAAATTAGACTCATTGTCTAATCCTGGCATGTTGACCAATGAAATTGCCAGAATATTTAGTTCTTCCCAGTCAGGAATCTATGAGACCTCCTCCATGGATAGGTGACTCCAAGTCCCTCCATGAGTGATGTATGCTACGACAGCGGCGTTGTTGTACAGAATGCCAAAGTTTTCGTTCCAGAATGTTCTACCATCACCTGCTGTCTTAATATTGTCTTCAATACAACAAAGTTAGAAGTAGGAAGAAAAAGGTATATTCCTATCAAAATTACCCCTTAGAATCTGTAGTTTCACAACAGGTTGCCAACCTCTACCACACACCATCAAGTATAACCTAAAAAACATTAATAAACATACATATTTACAAATCATATATATAAAAAAGGTTTATTGTACTTCAAATACATTAACCGAACAAACCCAACAAAAGTAAACTTCAGAAACAATTTTTCAGGAGCATAAGCTTTCACAAAAATTACCTTGACCGGTAATCATCTACGCTAAATGAAATGAAGTTCAAACCAAAAGTTTAAGAGGAAAAAAAAGACATACACCTTTTTTTCATTTATTTTTACAGCAAAAGTTACTATCATATCTGGTTGATAGCAACACAAAGGCCACATTCTAAATTGTGATCTTACTGACATTTCAGGAGAAAGGAAAAAAAATATACAAAAATAAAACCTATGCAAAGACTGAATAGCTCCTTTGTTGGGACTGTAGCAATGTATTACCATTTTGTTTTTTTATCAGGGAGGGAAGGTCTGAAGAGAATTCCAAAAACATTTTGTCTTACTATTCAAACATGATGCAATAAGATACAGTGTGACTGGTGTCCTCACACCACAATTTCTTTTCCATGAACCTGAATTAAGAAGATATTTGTAGATAACAAGACAGACTAGGGAATGCCAGTCAAGCAAATATGACAGCTGTGACACAATGACATTAGGTTACATTGCTAGAGTGTTGCAGATAACCATTTTTTGATTTTTAGCTGAAAAGCTACTACTGCTGCTCCTCTGAGTTGGTTTCTCTTCTTGCGGACTTGTAGTTGGATTTGTGATCTCATAAACCTTGCAGGTGGCTCATGCACTTGGTATGAATGGATATTTTACCAGTCTCTGAAATGTCCCACTATTTTGTGGATCTTCGTGCAGGCTCTGAGGCAGTTGGTGGGGGAGGGGGACCACGTCGGTCAAGGTCATCGACATAGGATACAATAAGCTTCCGTCGTTCGTCAGGAATGCAGTCAAGTACTAGATAGCGTTTGTCATTTTGCAGAATCTTTTCTACATCCTTCAGGTGCTGGTCGGATTCTTGAACTAACTTTTTCGATCTGCAAGTAAAAATATTAGGACAAATGTCATTGTACCTACAAATTAAAACAAATGATACCCAATCACAGTAAAATTATAAGCGTGAATATGCAGTTGGGATTGCAGGTAAAAAACTTTTTCTCACGAGAAGCATTTTTGCAAGATTTAGGAGTCATTGGTAATGTTTAAGTTGGTGTAACAGTAGGTGCTAAGCTTTTTGGTAGGTAGTGTACTCCATGCATCCATATGGAAGGGCCTGCAGCTACAGGATGTATTCATTGTGCAACAGGTTTCCCTGATACTCCCGAATTAAGTGTAACAGATACTAGAGCAATGAGGAGGATTATTTCATATTGTACATTTCACAAACCTGTATGTAATAAATTTTGTCTCTTTTAACAGAGTCCTGAAGTCAGCTTTGGCAGTAATGTGTTTATCTCTGATATATTCTTCAAATTCTCGTTGTCTTTTCTGCCAATATAAAAGGAGAAAAAAAAGGTCATTAAATGAAAAACAAAATATACGCAAAGAAAAAATGATATCACGAAGGCTTCTAATTTTTCTCTTATCCACTGCTTTCAAGTTTTAACTCTATTACTACTGTTATAAATGTCCACAAATATCTCAATAAAACTTAAAGCAACTTTGTAGTATAAATCTTGACTTCTCTGCTGTGGTTAGAGCATATTAGCCATCAGGATTTAACCACACAGGTTAAAGCTGTGGTCAAAATTAAAAAATGTTTCTCAGATCGGAATTGACAAGGAGCAGACTACTGTGTATGATTGAGTTGGATTAATCCAACATCAAGAGCTAATAGATTCCTACTAGTGATGAGGGAACGTGCTCGTTAGGTCTATACCGAGGCATGCTTAGGTGCAGCCAACCGAATGTTTTTGACAAGCTCGAAAAATATGTTCCAAGTCCACGTGGCTGAATGTCTTGCAGCTGTTTGACAGCCGCAACACATGCAGGGATTTGCCTGTTTGTTAGGCTATCACTGCATGTGTTGCGGCTGTCTAACAGCCACAAGGCATTCAGCCATGGGGACTTGAACATATTTTTTGAGCACGCTGAAAACACTTGGTTAACACCCGATTATGCTCGGAAAAGACCTTATCAGAGCACGGTCGCTCATCACTAATTCCTACTGAAAACAGTTTCACACTCAATGGGTTACGAAAACACAATAAGGATGTGCTAACATGTATTAGGCTGACAAAAAACCCCACAAAAAAAACATGCTGTATCAAAATCATAACAAACAGTGGAAGAACATTTCTTACCCTGTCACTAGAAGAAAACTTAATGAAGCGAGGATCATCTTTAATTGCTTTCTTTACTTCCTTCCATGTGGATGTTAATGTAATCTGAAAAGAGACATTCTTGTTATGTGAAAAACTAAAAGACAATATATTACAAGCATTTTAAAAGGTTATTTGCCCTCCCACAAAAAAAAAAAAAAAAAAAAGTTAATTCCCCCCCCCCCCCATCTACAAGATAGGGGTTAATTTGGAGTCCAACCGCTGGAACCTCAAGCCATCCCAAAATTGGGACTCTGCAACCCTGAATGGAGTGTAGTAGCAGATGTTCAGCCTCTTAATTGTCTATGGGACTGTCAAGTACAGCACTCCGTTATTCTCTGCAGTCTCATAGATCATGTATGGCACAGAGGCAGAGAATGCACACCTCTGCTCCAGGGCAGTGCAGTGACTTAGTGGTTAGCACTGTTGCTTTGCAGCGCTGGTGTTCAAATCCCACCAAGGTCAACATCGGCAAAAAGTTTGCGTATTCATCTTGCGTTTGCATGGTTTTACTCTGGGTTCTCTGGCTTCCTTCGACACTCCAAAAGACATACTGATAAGGAATTTAAATTGTGAACCCAGATGGGGACAGTGATGAAGTCTGTAAAGTGCTGTGGAATTAATGGCACTATATACAAGTGAGTAAAATAAATTCAGTTTGGGGCTGCTCAGGTCTCAGGAACAATGGGGGTCCAAATGGTTGGACCACCTTCGATCAGCAAGGCATCCCCTATTCTATGGCTAAGGAACAAGTTGATTTTTTAGGAATTACGCTTTAAAAGAAAAATGACAAATGCACAAACTTTAAACAAAAAAATAATAAAATAAAATGTACCTGTCTAGCCAAAAAAACACATTTAATTCTGGCATTTGGAGGGCCATTGGAAAAGTAAAACTAGGCATCATTTTGGGCATATCATGTAATTTGCTTGGCTGACTTATGGAAGCAGGTTTAGTCAGAGGAACAATAAATAAATCCAGAGCATGGTTGATTTTATTCTTACTGGAGATCATGCTTTAAATAGCTAAAGATGTGACTTACAGTATACGTTTCATCTAGCAGCTGTCTAAAATGTTCACGCTTCTTTTTTGTAAGAGCATCAATGTGTTCATTAAAAAGCTTTTCCTTTTCTTCCCTTTCCAGTAGGGAGCCAGACTCCCATCGGTGATCTTTTCTAAGTGTTCTTCTAGTATCAGACCATGAAACATCAGATGATCGGACCTGTAAGTAAGCACACCAATACGTCACATTCCACTTCTACGTAGAAACTGCTTAGTGATCTGGTTAAGAAAAAGCTGTAAATATTAAGAGATACATTAGACATTTCTCTTCTGTGTTTCACGTAATTAAATGCTGCAGATCTGATTAATCTTTGCACATATTTACGCTGCTCTTGTGCCTGGAAGAACGGCCACAGAAATAATCAATAACTGTACAAATTACTACTCCAAGAGATCATTCACGGAAAAAGGTGGTTGAAACACAGAGAAGGGTAATTATTACCATATCAGACAGAAGAGCTTTAAAATTCTGGATTGCCTCCTCTCTCTTGTGCTGCTCACGCTCTCTATCAATCTCCTTGGTTTGTTCAGATCGCGCCTTCTGAACCTCCCGCTCTCGTTCACGCAAGCTGGCCTCGATACGAGCTTGTCTTTCCAGTTCCTTCTCTTTTTCAGCATCTAAGTTCTGGAGTAAACGTTTGTACTTTTAATTTTAGGTAAGTGCACGTCCTAACATTACCATAACTATGTACTAGAGCACCCATTTTTAATTTACAAGCGCTCGCAATATAGTATGTATGTATGTATGTATGTATGTATGTATGTATGTATGTATGTATGTATGTATATATATATATATATATATATATATATATATATATATATATATATATATAATGAGCTGTTGCGACAAACATCTTCCAGTTTGTGCGTAGAACAGATTTTCTGTATGTATTTGGAAATAACTGTTCACACTAGTGTCAAGGATAGCAGACATTAAAACAGTTGTCTCATGATCCTATTGTTCAGGAGCACACTGCTCCCCTGCCTCCTCCTGGCTTACTGCTTGCCAGGGGAGCGGTCCTGATGACCAACAGCTTGGACTGGCTGCATGGTTGTGCTGCTGGCCCAAACTGTTGCTATAAATTGTGGTAGCTTTGCTCCTGCAGCATCGCAGAAACATACGGGACAACGAAGCTGGCCAGTTACAGCAAACTGGCTAGGTTCACAGCAGCACTAGCAAGCTCTATAAGGAAAAGCTTGTACACGCTTTCTTGCCTAGAAGACTGGCCAATGTTGACAAACTGCAGAGGTGGCCGGTAAGCTAGGCAACAAGCAGTAAATAATAGAAAATACCTCTGCTCTTGAGAATGTCTGCTGCTTGTGGCTTTGTGACAATGTTGCACTGCTTAAGTTGCAATAAAATTACAGCAAACCTGGCTGTGCTGAAATCCAAAAGGCTTGGATTTCAGTGAACTGTCGTAGTAAACTTGTGGGTCACAACACACCTACTTACTTAAACTATCGTTAAATGTTATGAAGCAGTGTGACAAAAGTTGATGTGTTAAAATAATAGCAATTGTGAACCTCAAATGAAGGCTCTACATGGAAATGGGAACAATGTATTACACAGCCATAACACATCCACAGTTTTATCAATAAAAATAACTAATCAAAAAATGGAAAGCCTCCCTGATGAATTACAGCAGGAAATGCTGCCTTTTAAAAGGCTGAGAATATATTTTAATGAATAAACTCAAATGGACAAATCACTTCTGCTAATGAGGGCATAACAAAGTATAATAAACCCCTGCCGCTGTCCTATACACTGTAGCCGGTATTTTCCATCAGTCTCACACCTTCCCCTTCTGGCAGGGGTGTCTGGTGACCGATGCAGTGGTTACATTGTGTCTGTACCAGAAGAAGGGCTAGGAGGTGGTTTATTCCAGCACCAAGAGAACGTGACCTCGGCAGCAGTCACTTCACGCCCCTGCCGGGAGCGGAAGTCAGGAAACTGGTGAGGGATACTGGCACCAATACATAGTGGCACGGGGAGTCTAGAGAGTTTTAATTTTACTACTGCCATGGGCCCATATATAAAATGTTTTAGTTTTTTTGTTTAAGAAGTGAGCAAACTCTTTACATGCTAAATAGTAAAGGACAGCAGCTAGGTCTGGATGAGCTTTCAAACACATTCTTACTTTTACTATCTTCTCAATATACTGCTTGAAAAGATCTTCTCTTGCTGATGAGCTTTCTACAGCCTTGTACCGTGAATCACTCTCTATTTTGTCTTTGACTTTGCTCCAGCGAGACTGTGCATCCAAGTGGTGATTGGCTAAGAGATCAAAGAAGTCCAACTTCACCTAAAATCAAAGATGGAAATGAAAATGGAGCAGGCAAACGCAACATTAAGTAGGGGAAACATGATCACTTTTCATGTAACATGCCCTATTCTTACTTTGCTAATGTGTTGTGATGTCCTGGAGAGTCAAACCAACAAATGTAACCTTATTTACATCTTATACATACCCAGACACCTATGCTACTATGAAGGTAGGGCACATTGACAATAGTATATTGTGCTACATAAAGTTATACAAATTTATGCTGTCACATACTACCACTGTCATGGAATGTATTGACACACACCGCAATGGAAATGAGGAGAGGAAGGGCCTACCGATAGGAAATGAGGAGAGGAAGGGCCTACCGATAGGAAATGAGGGATGGACACCTCCTGAGCTCCAACCTGAGCCTGTCCCTGCACTCCCTTAACGCTCCCCCTAACGCTCTAAGCGGGTCCTTCCCCTGCCGCTGTCAGGAACCTCGTCCCTTGCTGTCATCTTGCACTGCCCTGGCTAGTGCACTGGCTGGCAAGGGAGCTAGCCTCACCACTGCAGATGGTACAACACAGGGGGTGGTGACAAACACGAGACAGACAAGGAGCTGAATTATTTACAGCTATTAGCCAGCTTGATTACATGTGGGGATTCCCTAGCAACCAAGCAATCCCCACATGTAGTTATGCTGGCTAACAGATGTAAATCATTCAGCTGCGGCAAGAAAACCAAATCTCCAAGCGCTAAAAAAATACTCGGAGGTCACGAGAAATCTCGAGTAACAAGTATATTCGCTCATAACTACTCAAGATGCAAACTGACACAAGTGCCTGTTTAATATTGGTGCAAGTCTGTTGCCGTCAATTGAGGGGTTTTTTACCATTTGCCTCTTCAAGAATGTGATGGCACCTGGTGATAGTTTCCTTTTTCTTCCACATCCAGGTAATGTAGCCACCTCTTTCTGCACGCACAGGTAGTGTAGCCATTGTTCCTCTATCTTTAAAGTTATGAACTATATTTCCCACTAGATCTCTAGGAACATTCAATGCCTTTGTTTTTTGTACGATTTTCCTTTTTGTACAAGGTGCTGGGCCTCTCTGACCTTTCCCAGCGCCTGCGCACTGCAGTACTGTGCTCTGCCCTCAACAGGACAAACAATGTATGCCTGCGCCGGAGTTGCAGCTTGAAGACAAGAAGAGGACGTCATCGTAAGAAGATGGGAGGCCCCGGACCGCGACGCCCATCGGACCAGAACAGAACCGGGCTGCCCCTGGGTGAGTATAATCTAACCTTTTTCTAATCTTTCAGGTTACATCGGGGGCTTATCTACAGCATTACAGAATGCTGTAGATAAGCCCCTGATGCAAGTGGCCTTAGCTCACCTTCCATTTTGGGGGTGACAGGTTCCCTTTAAGAGGACTGGTCTAAAGTGGACACTTGTTGCTGTAATTTTACTCCCTTTGCGCTCCCTTTTTTTTTTCTAAAATGAACCACACAGATCTAGATATATTTAGATTTTTTTTGTCTTTTACAAGGTGGCAGTGCTCACAGGTAAAACTAGAGAACAGCCTTTTAGCACCAAATAAGGCGGCCCATATCTCAGTAATCGTATGGCAGATATACAAAAAAATAAACCTAAAACAACTTGTCTAGGGACAAGCAGAAATAACAGTAAAAACTGTTCACTGTTGACAGGTTTAGTGTGTAGTCTCGACTGCTTTGCAAATAAAAATAAACTGAAACCTGCTACACAAGTGGTAGTGGTGAAAATATAAACAGAAGCACATTTATAAAAACACATTAATTGTCCAGAGTATAGACAAAGAAATATGTGAGAGGAGGGAAGTGTGGGGGGACAACACACAAACAGCCCATCTGAGCCAAAACAGCATCAGCTCATGGTGTAAATAAGTATAACGATCCTAGAAAGTCTCCCTGCCATGGGTATGTCAGAGACTGGGGATGTGCTCGCTGATTTTACTATCTCCAGGGTGATATGTGCTTCTCACTGATGACTTCTTGCGTAGGTGACATTTAAGCACATTCATTTTTCATGTGTGACCTTTGGCTCAGAAAAGCAGCAGCATCTACTTGAAAATGTGCCAAGTTCAGAGACAAAATGACAGTAAGTTCTCTAAATAACAATAGTTCTCTAAAAAAAACTGAAGAAGCTCCAGCCCTCAAAAAAAAAAAGAAAAAAAGGGGGGTCAGTAAAAGCAAGCGATTTACTTCATCTGTTATTTTGGTCTTTTTTTCCTTTTAATACCTTGGTGGTATCTATAATGTTAATTTGCTTTACAGCCTAAAGATGTACAAGCAGAACTCCTTCATGGTTGGGTAAATTCTTGTTTTTTCACTTGGACTCCCCCTTTTCCAAGAGCCACATCTCCACCAGATGTATGAGAAAGTGTTTTGGTTTTTTTTGCGAGAAGATTTGTCGCTTTGCGCGACACATTTTACTATATATTGAAATGAAAAACAGAAAAAAAAAATGTATAACTGCCAGAAAGAGGCAAGGGGCCTTTTTTTTTTTTCAAACTCCTTCATGACATGCATGTCGTGTCTCTCCCTTTGATGTGGGCTCCGGCACTGAGCCCACATATTTCCCGACACGTCAGCTGCTTTGAACAGCCACGGGTGGAATTGCGATCCACCTGTGGCTGTTAACCCGGTAAACAGTAGCGTAGCTACTGGGGGGGCAGAGGGGGCCATCGCCCCGGGCCCTGTCACATGAAGGGGCCCACCGGGAGCCAGGGCAGGGCCACTTCTGTGCCAAGGTAGAACACAGCATAGGAGCAGAGCAGTATAATGTCTGTTCCCATCTGACAAGCTGCAAACTGGCTATTAGCACAGTGGCCGGCTGTAGAGTCTCCCTCCTGCAGTGAATGCTGCTGCCCGTCTGACCGGATGATGAAGCTTTTCCTGGCTGCAGTTTTCTTCACTCTGTGCACGCTGGGATTGGCTCAGGCACGCTGGGTCCTAGTGCCCACACCCTGCATTTCACCTAGACACTTCCTGGTCCTGCCTGCAGTGCAAACTTTATCAGTAAGTGCTGGGGATGGAACTTATTAGGTTTATTAAATTCAGGTATGTCAGTGTTAGACCGTTGGGGTATTGTGGGCGCTGAAAGTGGGTGAGGGGGGACAGGGTACTGGGGGGTGAATGTGAGATGATGGGGTATTGTGGGGGAGGGGAGACTGTACTGGGGGGTGAATGTAAGACCATTTGGGGGTTGTGAGGGGAGAAGGTGGGTGAGGTGGGACAGGGCACTGAGGGGTGGATGTGAGACGATGGGGGTATTGGGGCTGAAGTGGGGGAGGGGGACAGGTCACTGGGGGCTGACTATTATAATGTTTTGTTATGATATTATATGTGCTCCATCATGTAATATTTGCTGTCTGGGGAGGCTGGAGATGGGGGTAGGGGGCTTTTGATACGTACCACCTGGGTCTTTTATGAGTATTAGTATAAGGAGCCCCCATACAGTAACCAAGAGCTGCATCACATTTACAGCACCACTCCAGCATTATCTTTTATTTCATTGCTGGAGCGGTGCTGAAAATCCGCGTCCCCTTCCCTCTGTCTGATACTCACCTTCCGGCGTTTTCATCTGTTTTAGTCTCCGCTCAGCTCCGTCTCCTGCAGTTTGTGTCCTGTCCGAGGCTCCAGTGTTTCCTGGAGCAGCGCAGAGGTCACTAATCAATGTGAGTCTGTGGGAGCCTCGTTCTGGCCTCTTTCTCACTCTCAGGCTATGTGCACACGTTGCGGATTAGCCGCTGCGGCTCTGCAGCAGTTTTCCATCTGGTTTACAGTACCATTTAAACCTATGGAAAACCAAATCCACAGTGCCCATGATGCGGAAAATACCGCACAGAAACGCTGCGTTTTATTTTCTGCAGCATGTCAATTCTAATTGCGGATTCCGCAGCGTTTTACACCTGCTCCTGTATAGGAATCCGCAGGTGGTGAACCGCAGGTGAAATCTGCACAAAAAACACAGGAAATCCGCGGTAAATCCGCACAAATCCGCAACAAGTGCACATAGCCTCATAGTCTTACATTGAGCGCTTGTGACATAGCTTCTAACTTCTGGCCAGTCAGAAGCTGTGCTCACAAGTTTGAGCAGCGGCACTGCAGCAGTGCCACAAATAGCCGGATTACTTACGGTAATGCTCTTTTAATGAGTCCATGACAGCACCCACTGGAGAGATAGGGATCCGCCCCAAGGAACAGGAAACCTACAGAGACATAAAAGGGGGGCGGTCCCCCTCTCCTCCTCAGTTTAATTTCAGAGTACCCGGAGGACCGCCAGTGTTAGTCAATCATCACAATGTATCATCAGAATATAAACTTCATAGAAGTAATTACATTGGCTTTTATTAGGGAGGGATGTGACTGGGTGCTGTCATGGACTCATTAAAAGAGCATTACCGTAAGTAATCCGGCTATTTACCCTTCGCCATGACAGCACCCACTGGAGAGATTTCCAGAGACCAACACCTAGGGGGGGACCACCGTGCTGAGGATAGTCCTGCCAAAGTGTAGGTCAGAGTCAGAAGACAGGTCAAGCCTGTAGTGATTATAGAAAGTGGAAGGAGCCAACCAAGTTGCAGCCTTACTCGGATGTGTATATATCTTCGATTGGCACGTTCCCTTTTTCGGCCCAGGAAGAAGCCATGGCTCTGGTGGAATGTGCTTTGATGCCCTCCGGAGGTTCTTCATTTTTCATGGAATAGGCCAACCGGATAGCGTCTCTTATCCACCTGGATAATGTTGCTCTTGTGACTCCATATCCTTTCTTTTTGCCCTGGAAGGATATGAAGAGAGCCCTACTCTGCCTCCAACTACTAGTTTTCTCAATATATTGCAAAACTACTCTCCTGACGTCTAAAGTATGGAATTTTTGTTCTTCAGGAGTAGAGGGGTCTTTAAAGAAAGTAGGAAGATGTATCTCCTGTGACCTGTGGAACTTCCCTGCTACCTTAGGAAGGTATAGGGGGTCCGGTTTTAAGATTAGTCTGTCATGAAATGTGAGAAGGTAAGGTTGATCTATCGACAAGGCCTGAATGTCGCTGACTCTTCTAGCCGATGTTAAGGCTACTAAGAAGGCTGTCTTTAACGACAAGTGTTTTAAAGATGCTGTGTCTATAGGCTCAAACGGAGATTCTGTTAGAGAGTCTAAGACTAGATTTAGATCCCACGGAGCTACTCTAGGTATGTGGACAGGAGTAACTCGTTCACAGGCCGTGATGAAGCGGGATACCCATTTATTACCAGCAATATTATGGCCATAGAGGGCACCCAGAGCGGACACCTGGACCTTTAGTGTGTTAACTGACAGACCTAACTCTTTCCCTTTCTGTAGAAATTCTAGTATAGATTTTATTGGGACTTCAGAGGGGTTTGAACTAGTATGGAACTGAAGAAACTTCTTCCATACTTTGGTGTAAATTTTTGTTGTAGATGGTTTCCTGCTAAGCAGGAGTGTATCAATTAGGCCCTTTGAAAACCCCCTGGAATTTAATATCTGCCTTTCAAATTCCAGGCCGTCAGGTGGAGGCTGTCCACCTGAGGGTGGAAGAAAGGTCCCTGGGAGAGAAGGTTTGGGATTGAGGGAAGGACCCAAGGATCCGTCACCGACATCGACCGCAGGCACGAGAACCATGGTCTCTTGGGCCAGAATGGCGCTATTAGTATTATCCTGGCCTGCTCTTCCCTGATTTTCCGTATTACTTGTGGAAGCAGAATTATCGGAGGGAAAGCATACGCCAGCTTGAATTGCCATGGTGTTTGAAGAGCATCTAGAATGTCCGGGTGATCTGCACGGGACCGAGATGCGAATTTGTGGACTTGTTTGTTTTGTTTTGTAGCGAACAGGTCTATTTGGGGTTTGCCCCATAACAATGTTATCTTGTGGAAAATGTGAGGATTGAGACACCATTCTCCTTGATGAAGAGTGTGTCGACTTAGGAAGTCCGCTTGTTGATTGTCCTCTCCTTTGATGTGGACTGCCGAGAGGGACAACAGATGCTTTTCGGCCAGGATTAAGGTACTGTTTGCGGAAGACATTAGAGCGTCTGATCTTGTGCCGCCTTGTTTGTTTAAATACGCCACTGTCGTAGTGTTGTCTGAACAGATTCGGACGTGGCTTCCTCGTAGCTGTGGGAGAAATTGACGCAGTGCATAGTTTACCGCATTCAATTCTTTTAGGTTTGATGAATATAAATCCTCATTCTTATCCCAGGTTCCCTGGCAGAATCTATCTCCCATGTGTGCGCCCCACCCGTGGGGACTAGCGTCCGTAGTTATCGTGTGGGATGGTGATATTACCCAAGGGACACCCCCCGCTAGGTTGTCTTTATTTAGCCACCATTCTAAGGAGGATAAGACTTTCTCGGATAAAGTTATTTTTGATTCAAGGTGCCCCAGAAATTTCCTCTGTTCCCGAAGTATCTGATGTTGTAATGTTCGGGTATGAAGTTGTGCCCACTGAACGGCTGGAGTACAGGAGGAGAGGGATCCTAGCAAGGACATTCCTGCTCTCAGGGACATTTGAGGTTTGTGAATGGCCGCCATAACTTTACCCTCTATAAGAGATATTTTTTCTTGGGGAAGTAGACATTTTTGCTTTATGGAATCTAGATTAAATCCCAAAAATGTTTGAAGAGAAAGTGGGAGGAGTCTGGATTTTTTATAGTTGACGATCCAGCCCAGGCTTTCTAAGGACGAGACAGTGTCAGCTAATCGTTCCGCACACTGAAGGGACGAATTCCCTACAACTAAAAAATCATCTAAGTAGGGAATGATTAATGTGTCTCTCTGGCGAAGGTAGGCCATTACTTCTAACATTACCTTCGTGAAGATCCTGGGTGCCGTGGAGAGACCGAAGGGCATGGCTGTATACTGGAAATGATGAATCTCCCCCTCAAGAGTTACTGCCACTCTTAAGTATTTTTGATATCTACTATGGATAGGGAGATGGTAGTAGGCATCTTTTAAATCAATGCCGCCCATTCTACAATTTGGAAAAAGGAGCTTAATGGCCGATCTAATAGACTCCATTTTAAACGTATAATTTTTAATAAATGTATTGAGTTTTTTAAGATTTATAATTGTTCGAAAAGAACCATCGGGTTTAGGGATTAAAAATAACGGAGAGTAGAACCCTTTACCCTCTTGTCCCTTTGGCACCCGAACTAAAACATTTTTAACTATAAGACTTCTAATTTCCAGTTCAAGGGCCTTCTGTTGCACTGGTGAGGAAAGGGCTGTTAAAATAAAGGAATCATGGGGAATTTGGAGGAATTCTATTTTCATTCCTTCCTTAATAATATTTAGCACCCAGGAACTTGACGTGATTTTTCGCCATTGGGGAAAGAAAAATTTTAACCTGCCCCCTACTGGGGTGTCTGGTGTTTCAGAATTTGTTGTCTCTACGGAAGGGGGGGCCTTTGAACATAGTGCCACCCTGTTTTCCCTCTCTTGTGGCCCATCGTGACGGTCTTTCATTTTGTGTTCTTTTCCCGAACGGCCTCTTCCTAAAGGTCTTCCTATAGAAAGGAATTGAGGGGTCAGGGAAGGCTTTTTTCCTCTCTTTTGCTTTTTTGAGGATCTCGTCTAATGCTTTCCCAAACAAAAACTCACCCTCACACGGAATAGCGCAGATCTTAGCCTTTGACTGCGTATCCCCCTTCCAGCTCTTCATCCATAACGCACGTCTGGCATTATTAATTAGACCGGCTGATCTTGCTGCAAGGCGAAGAGAGTCAGCTGAAGCATCGGCCATGAATGCTGCTGCACCTCTAATTAGTGGTATCGCATCCCGCAATTTTTGTCTGGAGACCCCCTGTTCGATCTGTTGATCCAGCTGATCAATCCAGACAAGCATGGATCTAGCTGTGCATGTGCTGGCAATTGATGGCTTAAAAATGCCCGTGGAAGCCTCCCATGATCGCTTCAGTGACGATTCTGCCTTCCGATCTAGAGGATCAGAAAGTAGGCCCGCATCCTCGACTGGTAGAGCTGACTGTTTTGAGGTGGAGGCGACTGCAGCGTCCACCTTAGGGATCTTAGTCCATGAAATTAACTCCTCATCATTAAAGGGGTATTTCCTTTTGGAGGCTGACGGGAGAAAACCTCTCTGGTCCTGTTTCTCCCACTCCCTCTTTATCAGTGCCTTAACCGCAGGAATTACTGGGAATGCTCTTCTCTTCCTCTCCGCCAACCCTGCAAACATGATGTCTTGTGCAGTTTGGTCGTCTTTTGTATCCTCACAACCTATAGTATTCCTGATGGACTTTACTAGGTTGTCCACCCCATCAAGGGGAAAACAAGCTCCACCCTCAATGTCGGAATGTGTTGAGGAAGAGGATGACGCCTGCGAGGAGTCTGAGTGGATAACGCCTTCCTCCTCGGACTCAGAGCTAGATACAGCCTTTTCTTTCCCGGATCTTTTAGGGGGGGTACTGGCTTGTGAGATGGCCTGTAGTTCCTCTCTAATTATGGCCCGTATATCTGTGACCGACATAGATGGACTCTGCATTGTTTCCGCCATACACTGATTGCAGAGTTTTTTGGGGTGGGAATCTGGGAGAGGCTCGTCACATAACGCACATTGCTTGTGCTTAGATTTCTGTCTCCTTTTGGCCTGGGAGAAGAAGACATTTGTGGAAAAGGGTGTCAGCTTTATAGGCAGAGGGGAAATCACACTCACCCAGTGAAGCTGTACGGTACCGAAATAGGAGGCTGCGACTTTCTGGATCTTGAATCCTTGGTCTCACTCCTGTGGCTGGCATCTGAGGACTTTCTGCTGGCTGGCTCACCTGCTGGGTCCACAGTCTTGCCTGGGGACGACATGTTGCATCGCCTGTGCGTTTGCAACTTCCCCTCTTTTATAGGCCAGATCCGGTCAGTAACTTTTTTTTTTTTTTTTTTTTTTTCTGCAGTGCACTGCGCATGCGCGAAACCGCGCTTTTCCCCACCGCTGTGTGAGTAACCCGGAAGTGTCCTCTACCTCCGGGTCATTCTGGGGATTCTTACACCGCTCCTGCGCATGTGCGGCCGCCATTATCCCGGCCTGCGCTATGGAGCGGTGTACCGGCTGCCGCTGCAGCTGTGCCGCAGATCCCGGACCCTTTACCTGTGGTCCGCGTCTGGAGCCTCTCAAGGCCGCACCTCTGCAGCGTTGTTCCGTGGAATCGGCGTCGTCTCCCCCGGACTCAGCCATCCCACATGCCGGCCAGACGAGGGGGGAGCCGTCTAACGGAATCTCCCCCGACGCTGCATCTGGACTGCATCCCCTGCCGTTCCCGCAGAGACCGCACAGGCGGATGCTCCTAGCCCAGGTAAGATCTTCTGTAGACTTCAGAGATCCTGTCCCCTGGGAACAGGAAACCTAAACTGAGGAGGAGAGGGGGACCGCCCCCCTTTTATGTCTCTGTAGGTTTCCTGTTCCTTGGGGCGGATCCCTATCTCTCCAGTGGGTGCTGTCATGGCGAAGGGTAAAATAGTGAATACGCCGGAGGATGAGTAAATGACCGGGGCATCCAAATCATGACAGGGAGCTGCGGGCCCATCATACTGTGTATAAGGGAGCTGGGGGTCCATCATACTGTGTATATGGGAGCTGCAGGCCAATCATACTGTGTATAAGGGAGCTGCGGGTCCATCATACTGTGTATACGGGAGCTGCGGACCCATCATACTGTGTATAAGGGAGCTGCAGGCCAATCATACTATGTATAAGGGAGCTGTGGGTCCATCATACTGTGTATACGGGAGCTGCGGGTCCATCATACTGTGTATACGGGAGCTGCAGGCCAATATGTATAAGGGAGCTGCGGGTCCATCATACTGTGTATAAGGGAGCTGCGGGTCCATCATACTGTGTATACGGGAGCTGCGGGTTCATCATACTGTGTATAAGGGAGCTGCGGATCCATCATACTGTATACGGGAGCTGCGGGCCAATCATACTGTGTATAAGGGAGCTGCGGGCCAATCATTCTGTGTATAAGGGAGCTGCAGGTTCATCATACTGTGTATAAGGGAGCTGCGGATCCATCATACTGTGTATACGGGAGCTGCGGGCCAATCATACTGTGTATAAGAGAGCTGCGGGCCAATCATTCTGTGTATAAGGGAGCTGCAGGCCCATCAGACAGTGTATAAGGGAGCTGCGGGCCCATCATACTGTGTATAAGGAAGCTGTGCACACATCATACTGTGTATAAGGAAGCTACAAGCCCATCATACTGTGTATAAGGGAGCTGCGGGCCCATTATACTGTGTATAAGGGAGCTGCGAGCCCATGATACTGTGTATAAGGGAGCTGTGGGCCCATCATACTGTGTATAAGGAAGCTGTGGGCCCATCATACTGTGTACAGTGGAACTGTGGGGGACATCATATTGTTTGAAGGGAGCTGCCGGCCCATCATACGGTGTATAGGAAACTGTGAAGGCATATTGTGCATATGGGAGCTGTTGGCCCATTACACTGTATATAGGGGAGCTCTGGGGGGCATTATACTTTCTATAGTGGAGTTCTGTCAGCATTATACTGTGTATAGGGGAGCATTGGGCTCATATTATCTATAGGGGAGCAGTGGGAACATCATACTGTGTAAATAGGGGAGCAGTGGGAACATCATACGGTGTATAGGGGAGTTATAGAATCATCATACTGTGTATAGGGGAGCTGTGGGGGCCTTAGACTGTGTATAGGGAAGCTTTAAGCTCACCATACTGTGTATAATGGAGCAGTACATGGGGGAACTTAGGGGACATTATTAAATGTTAAGTGGGCACTTAAGCATTATTGTTATAGGGGCACTCAAGAGTATTGTGACCATCAAAGTTGCATATGGTCACAATATGGCGGTAAAGTCAATGTTCGTTTTTGTATATAGATTTATTTTCAATAACAGTAGGGTCATATTCTGAGGTTCCCCTATATTCACAACTAGAGTGCGCAACCGTAGCTGTAATCAGGGTTAGCTGGTTAGGGGCCCACTCAGATGTTTCGCCCCCCCCTAAGTTGAAACCCTAGCTACGCCTCTGCCGGTAAATGATGCTGTCAATCTCTGACAGTGGCATTTAATGTAATAACACGAGAGTGTGTCACTTATCCCGCCCATGTCACATAACCGAGGGATGCTGATGTGTTGGCATGACAACCTGGCGTCTGCAGCAGATCTGTGTGGTTGTAATTGCCGGATTGCTATGAGCGCCGCCCAACGGTCAGAGCTCATAGCAAGTGAGCATTTCTGCTACACACAGTCAGTCAATCTGATCATTACCTTTGTGTAGCAGAGGCAATACGAAGACTGCAGCTTCTAGTCTCCCATGGAGACTATTAAAGAAAGTGAAAAGTTAAAAAAAAAAGAAAAAAAGTTTTTAAAAAATATTACAAAACAAAAACAAAAAAATCTAAAAAGTTCAAATCACCCCCATTCAAAATAAAACAATTAATACACATTTGGTATCGCAGTGTTCTGAATCGCTTGATCTATAAAGATATGAAAAGAATTAATCCAATCGGTAAACTGCGTAGCGGAAAAAAAAAAATGTAAAAAGTGCCAGAATTATGTTTTTTTGGTCACCGCGACATTGCATTAAAATGCAATAATGGGCGATCAAAAGATCATATCTACACCAAAATGGTATCAATAAAAACGTCAGCCTGGCACGCAAAAAAATAAGCCTTAACCCAGCCCCAGATAACAATTCTGAACGAGGCGATACCAAAATATATATTTTTAAATTGTTTTATTTTGAATGGGGGGGTGATTTCAACTTTTTTTATTTTTATTTATTGTTTTTAAAAACATTTTTTCTTTAATTTTTACTTGCTTCAATAGTCTCCATGGGAGACTAGATGCTGCAATAATCCGATTGCCTCTGCTACACACAGGCGATGATTAGACCGCCTATGTGTAGCAGAAATGCTCACTTGCTATGAGCGCTGACCGCTTGGTGGCACTAATAATAATTCGGCACTGACAACCACAGGGGTCTGCCGCAGATCCCGGGTTTTCATGCCAACCCATCGGTGACATGCTGTCATGTGACACGAACGCCAATGGGAGAGAATAGGGACGCGCTTCCGGCGCAATCACATTAAATGCCGCTGTCAGAGTGACAGCATTTAACAGGTTAACAGCCACGGGTGGATCGCGACTCCACCCACAGCTATTAGGGGCACATGTTAGGCTAGTTTCACACTAGCGTTAACTGCAATACGTCGCAAATGCGTCGTTTTGCCGAAAATACGCATCCAGCAAAAGTTCTTGCTGGATACGTTTTTTCGTCATAGACTAACATTAGCGACGCATTTGCGACGCATTGCCAAACGTCGCGTCCGTTTTGCGACGCTTGGGCGTGTGGTAGCGGACCGTCGGGAGAAAAAAACGTTTTTTGCTCCTGACGGTCCACTTTTCCCGACCGCGCATGCGTGGCCGGAACTCCGCCCCCACCTCCCCGCACCTCACAATGGGGCAGCGGATGCGTGGGAAAAATGCATCCGCTGCCCCCGTTGTGCGGCGGAGACCACCCTAGCGTCGGGAACGTCGGCCGGACGCACAGCGACGGGTTGTTCCCGACGCTAGTGTGAAACTAGCCTTAGCTGTTGAAATCAACTGACATGTGTCAATAGATGTGGGCTCATCACCGGAGCCCACATCAAGGGGAGAGACACGACATGCGCTAGATACTACTAGGACAACCCCTTCTTAAACTAAGTGTTCGACCCTGATAAAATAATAAAGCTTATATACACCTCCCGTGCCGGCGCCATTCCCGGCACTCGCTCTCCCCAGGGCTGTGATTATGTGTGTTGTCACTGTCTCCGCCTTCGTATGAACTGAACATGAAGAGGAAGTCTCGGGTGCAGCTCATGCCGGACTTCCTCTATATGTTCAATTTGTCCAAAGGTGGAGACAGTGACGCCAGTGCCCAGTGCTGATTGAGCTCCAGTCATCACGTGTCATTCCACCACATCACAGCCCCGGGACCACGATTCCGGTACCGTGGAAAAGGCGCCGGCACGAGAGGAGAGTATAAGCTTTATTATTTTATCGGGGCCGAACATTTAGTTTAAGAATGGGTTTTGCTAGTAGTGGACAACCCCTTTAACAGGTCGAACTAAGGCTTAGAAGATGCGTAAAATCTCTCCAAGACACATTGCCTGTAAGACTCCCTACACCGGCTGGATTTCCACAAGGAATTTAACAGCTTCATTAAAAGTATATTAAGGCTGGAGGCTATTAAAACTACAGCATGACCATAGACAGATCACTTAGAAAAAAGGAGATTTTTGTGTAGTCACTGTAAAATCTCTTTCTCTTAGCCTCTAATTGGGGGACACAGGACCATGGGTGTTATGCTGCTGTCCACTAGGAGGCGACACTATGCATAATCTGAAAAAGATTAACCGTGGCTCCTCCTCTGCAGTATACACCCCTGGACGGCACCAGCCTTCTCCAGTTTTGTGCAAAAGCATTAGGAGGAACGTAACATGAATAACAGACATGCCTATAAGAAGGCCACTATGTACGAGCTCAAGGAACAATATGAGAACTCAACAGTTACAACGGCCCGTAAAGGGCAACAGGGTGGGAGCTGCGTCCCCCAATTAGAGGCTAAGAGAATGATTTTACGGTGAGTACACAAAAATCTCCTTTACTCTGTCGCCTCATTGGGGGACACAGGACCATGGGACGTCCCAAAGCAGTCCCTGGGTGGGAAGCAATGGACAAATATTGTGCAGACAGGCTCCTAAACTTGGGGCACCGCCGCCTGCAGAACCCGTTTACCCAGGCTCGCGTCCGCTGAGGACTGGGTATGAACTCTGTAGTGTTTAGTAAACATGTGTAGGCTAGTCCAAGTGGCCGCCTTACACACCTGTTGTGCCGAAGCCTGGTGCCGAATGGCCCAGGAGGCCCCCACTGCCCATGTAGAGTGTGCCGGGATACCGGCTGGAAGAGGAGAATTCTTAAGGCGGCAGGCCTCTTGTATGGTGGATTTGATCCACCTGGCAAGGGTAGCTTTGGAAGCCAGCAGACCCTTGCAGCCGCCTTCTGGAAGAAGGAAAAGAGAATCAGACCTCCGGAAGGAAGCAGTCCTAGACACATATATACGCAATGCCCTGACAAGGTCAAGCGTATGCAGAGCCTTCTACACACTATGAACCGGGACCGGACAAAGGGAAGGCAGAGAAATTTCCTCATTGAGGTGGAAGGTGGACACAACCTTCGGAAGGAAGGATGGGACCGTACGGAGGACTACCTTGTCCTGGTGAAAAGCCAGAAAGGGCCGTCTGCAGGAGAGTGCTGTCAGTTCAGACACCCTGCGTAGCGAGGTGATTGCCACCAGGAAAACCACCTTCTGGAATAGAAGGCGGAGCGGGACCTCCTTAAGAGGTTCGAAGGGTGGTCCCTGCAATGCTGTCAGGACCAGGTTGAGATCCCACGTTTCTAGTGGTCGTCTGTAGGGGGGAACCAATCGGGAAACCCCCTGAAGGAATGTCCTTACTTGTGGCTTGGTAGCAATGCGCCTTTGAAAAAGCACTGAGAGGGCTGACACCTGGCTCTTAAGCGAGCCCAGGGACAGCCTGGCCTCCAGACCCTATTGAAGAAAACCAAGTAATTTGGGGAGGGAATAAGGGAATGGGGTCTGGCCACGAGAGTTGCACCAAGTAAAGAAAGCTTTCCAGGTACGGTAATAAATCGGTACTGACCTCTGTGCCCTGATCATGGTTCCAATGACGTCCGGCGAGAGCCCTGCCTGGGTTAGAACCCAGGTCTCAAGGGCCACGCCATCAAATTGAGAGCCCCTGAGTTCTGGTGGTAGAACGGGCCTTGTGATAGAAGATTGTGGCGATCGGGGAGACGCCAGGGGGCGTCTGCTGTAAGTTGTACGATGTCGGCGTACCATGTACGTCTGGGCCAGTCTGGTGCGATTAGGATGATTGGAACTCCCTCTTGCTTGATCTTCCTCACCACCCTGGGTATCAGGGGGAGAAGTGGAAAAATGTACAGAAGCTGGAACTGGGTCCAGTCCTAAATCAGAGCGTCTGCTCCGAGTGACCGCGGATCGTGTGTTCTGGCCATGAAGTTGGAGACCTTGGCATTGA
Source organism: Ranitomeya variabilis (assembly GCF_051348905.1). NCBI lineage: Eukaryota > Metazoa > Chordata > Amphibia > Anura > Dendrobatidae > Ranitomeya > Ranitomeya variabilis. The sequence continues at coordinate 530,983,912 of NC_135236.1, forward strand.
AGTGGGATGCCATTAGGTCCACATCCGGGGTCCCCCAGCGGTGACAGATCTGGCGAAAAATTTCGGGATGGAGAGACCACTCTCCCGAGTCTATTCCTTGTCAGCTGAGGAAGTCTGCTTCCCAGTTGTTCACACCCGGAATGTGGACCGCCGAGAGAACCAACCCTGTGTCTTCCGCCCAGTGGAGGATATATGACACTTCTCGCATCGCCAGGGTACTGCGGTTCCCCCCTTGGTGATTCACATATACCACGGCCGTGGCATTGTCCGACTGTATTCTAATGTGAGAGGCTGCCAGTAAGTGATGGAAGGCCCTCAATGCCAGGAGGATGGCACGAACTTCCAGGATGTTGACGGGTATGGTCACTTCCACTGGGGACCACTTGCCCTGTGGTGTAGGTGCACTGCACCCCAACCAGTCAGGCTCGCATCGGTGGTCAGAACCTTCCAATGATCTGTGAGAAAGGATTTCCCCTTTGCTAGCGAGGTTGGCTTGAGCCACCAGTGCAGAGACCTCCTGGATGACGACATTAGCTGGAACTCCCTGTCGAGAGAAAAGGGATTCCTGTCCCAGGACTTGAGAATGGCTAGTTGGAGAGGCATGAGGTGAAACTGGGCAAATGGGACCGCTTCTATTGCTGCCCCCATCTTGCCGAGGACTCATGGCAAACCGGAGAGATCGAGGGGGTTTGCGGAGGAGGGTGCGAACTCCTAGGCGGAGAGCCAGTGCCTTGTCCTTGGGAAGGAGCACTAGACCACTGGAGGTGTTGAATAGCATTCCCAGGAAGGTCAGGGACTGACTCTGGGTTGGTGATGACTTTTGTAGGTTGGATTAACCAGCCCATGCGACAGAGTATCGGTTGTGATTGAGACGCTGAGCTCGCAGTCCTTGAAGGTGGGAGCCTTGATGAGTAGATCGTCCAGGTATGGAACGACTACTATTCCTCTGGAGTGCAGGACGTCCATGGTGGCTGCCATGACTTTGGTGAACACTCTGGGAGCCGTGGCGAGTCCGAACGGGAGAGCCACGAATTGGTAGTGGTCCTGGCCTATTGCGAACCTGACAATCCTCTGATGGGCAGGTGCAATAGGTATATGCAGGTATGCGTCTTGTATGTCTATGGAGGCGAGATATTCTCCCTTCTCCATGGACGCAATGATGGACCGAAGGGACTCCATGCGGAAGTGACGGACCCGTACATATTTGTTGAGCTGTTTTAGGTCTAGTATCAGCCGTACGCTGCCTCCTTTCTTGGGAACTACGAACAGATTGGAGTAGAACCCTTGGAAGCGGTCGGTCGTGGGGACCGGTACTATGACTCCTGCTTGAAAAAGCGAGGAGACCGCTTGGTGGTAGGCACGAGCCTTGGCTGGTGGTTTTGGGGGGACAGAGAGGAAGAATTGGTCCGGTGGGTTGGAGGTGAACTCTATCTTGTATCCGGAAGACACTAGTTCTCTGACCCACCTGTCTTCTGTAATAGGCAGCCAGACTTGATGAAAGAGCAAAAGTTGGCCGCCTACGGGTGTGGTGTATTCCGGAGTCCGTGAGTCATGATGAGGAGAAAGTCTGAGATTTTCCTCCTCTGGGCTTAGGCTAGCCTGTTTTTGACTGCCAGGTCTTGTCCGACCTTTGCGTCGATCGTGAGTTGTCCCTGCATGGGAACGGCTACGATTTTGTGCTGGAAGCGAGACGGACCAGCCCGAGGAGTGCCGAAAGCATCAGAATCGGGTTTGGTTACGCTTCTTGTAAGTGCGTTTAGGTCTGAGTTGGGGAAGAGAAGTACGCTTACCCTCGGTAGCGTTGGATATCATCGTGTCCAACTGTTCACCGAAAAGTCTCCCACTGAGGTAGGGGAGGTGCGAGAAGGACTTCTTTAAGGCTGCGTCCGCTTTTCATTCCCGCAGCCAGAGGATACGCCGAATTGTGATGGCGTTTGATGCTATCCCCGCTACTCCCCTTGCTGAATCCAGAGCTGCATGAAGCATGTAATCTGCTACAACTGCTTTTTGAACCGCTTGGTACGACAGCTCAGGAGCGGATGCTTAGAGAGCTTGTAAATTTTTTGCCCAGGCCAGAATGGCCTTGGCAGCCCAAACTGAGGCGAACGCGGGAGCCAGAGATGCCCCTGCTGCCTCTAAAATTGAATGAGCCATGCGTTCTACCTGCCGGTCTGCTGCGTCCCTGAGGGTTGAGCTATCTGGCAGTGAAAAGGAGGGTCTGTGCTGCTAGCCTAGAGATTGGGGGGTCCACTTCGGGTGGATCTGTCCATTCCTTGGTGTCCTTCTGCGGGAAGGGGTACCCCGCCTCCAGGTATTTGCGATTAGCGAATTTTTTCTCAGGCTGTGAGAGCTGCTTTTTAAGGATCGCCTTAAACTCTGGGTGGTGAGAGAAAACCTCAGGCGGCTTCAGAGGTCCTTCAAAGGAAATCTTATGTTCTCGGGCCTCTGGTGGCGGATCAGAAATGTCCAGCACCTGATGGATGGAAGAGATTATGTCTTCAACTAGCACTGTATTGCTAGGGGGGATTTGGATCAGGGACCCCTCCGTTTCCCTGTCTGAGTTAGAGTCGCAGATGCCTTCCAAATCCTGTGTATCACTGAGGCGTCCCCTGCTGGGTGAGCTGGGGAGGAGGCCTTCTCTGGTCAGGGATTGCGGAGATCTGCATTGTCTGTCCCTGGAATGGGACGGTCTAGATGACCTGGAGCTACGGTGTCTCTCCCTAGAGGGGGATGACCGTGTGCTATGGGATGACGCAGATGGACTTGATCTGTGAGTCCGCTTGCGTCCTGACCTAGACGTGGATGTGCCAGGGTCATCTTGTTCCCGAGTCAAGCTCTCCCTTTGCTGGGTAACGGTCATAGCCGAGGAATGACCCTGCAGAGCCTGAAGCAATGTGGAGGTTAGGATATCTATAGAATGCGTCATAGATTGCGACATCTGAGTAGCCCATTCCAGCGTGGCATTAGACACTGAAGCAGTGGCAGGGGCTTCTTCTGACACAGTCTGTATACAGTTCTGGCAATGCGGGTACGTGCTGCCACTGGGGAGAGCGGTCCCGCAGGCTATGCAGAATGCATAATAGCAGTTCTGCCTGGTTCTCTTGGACCTTGAGCCCGGCATAGTGCACAGAGTGCAGAAGGGCTAGCTATGTAGAGGACCCTATAGTGATGCAGAGAAGCCTATAGGGGAGCCTTATAGGGAATATGGATTCACAGCTGAGTAAAAAACCCAGCTGTGATCTTACCCCACCAGTGTGCCCCTAGGTCCAGCGCCGAAGATCCACAGTCCTGTGCCCCCCGGAGACTGGCTGCCTGGTCCTGCAGACCGGGAGATGCAGGGTTAATCTGCAGCAGAAAATGGCCACTGAGAAGGAGAGGAAGGGGGAGAAGGGGGCGGAGAGCTGGAAAAAAGGCGGCAGAACTGTGGAAAAACGCGCCCTTTCTGTCTCGATCCACCCCCTCTATGACACTGTAGAGTGTCATATTTGTCATCCGGGGGGTGGGCGGGGGGAGAGGCGGCGGCGGCTTCAGCTAGGCCTGAGCCTAAATTAGATGCCTGATGCCCAGAAGGGCTCCAGGCCGGTGCGAAAGTCCGGGAGGGGGTCGGATCTGAACCTAGCCCCCCGGATTTAAAGGCAGGATGGCGGTGGGGCTATAAGCGGAAGGGGGCCCCGGTGTGGGGTCCCCCTGAGGCAGTATAGAGCTGGTGCTGCCGCAGAGACAGGGGCGCAGGGAGCCCTGCGTCTGTATTGTGCCATGCCTGCCTGCACTCCCCCCGGCCCCGACAGGAGCCCGCAGCAGGACTGGGGTCCCTGGATGCAGGCGCAGTGTGCTGGCCCATTGCCGGGAGCTGCAGAGTGCGGCCTGTACAGGCCCTACCTGAGGCGTCTCAACCTAATGCCCGCAGAGGGGGATTAGGGAGGGTGCTGTGTGACCATCAGGGGGCTTTATCCTCGCCTCGACCTCAACCCAGAAACCAAAAGGAATTGGGGGAGGGGGTCTCGACTTCGAACCAGCACCCGAGGGGACTGGGGAAGGAGCGACATGGGGAATAGCCATCTCCACTTCAACCGGGCACCCCGTGATAGGGGGCCGAGGAAGGAGCCATGCCGGGAGTCTCGCAGGAGACCCACTTTTCTTCATCTGTAAAGAAAAATTTTAGGTGTGCCTCCTATGCGACACTAAGCAAAAACTGGAGAAGGCTGATGCCGTCCAGGGGTGTATACTGCAGAGGAGGAGCCACAGTTAATCTTTTTCAGATTATGCATAGTGTCGCCTCCTAGTGGACAGCAGCATAACACCCATGGTCCTGTGTCCCCCAATGAGGCGACAGAGTAATTATATTTTCACTTCCCGAGTCGCACAAACGTAAAAGGAAAAATAGGTAACCCAGTAGAAAAATTAGTGATCTTAATACAGACTATCACAAGGCTGCAAAACAGTAGACTGTACTACACCCAAAAAAAAAGAATGCAAATTGCAGTCTACATGGCAAATTTCCTTGATTTTGGGGTTTTTGTCTCCTAGTTAAATAGTACTATATAAATAGGATGTAGTGCACTTATTCAATAGGGAAGATTTTGTACTTCCCAACCAAAGCGACCTTTTAAATATGTGATCTACAGTTTTCAACCTTCCCTTCCAAAAAACACCGTACTGTGCACTGGATGTGTCTCCTTTAAGCTGAAACAAATGCCTTTCTCCACAATACAAACTAAACCCATTGAAAACAATCAAAGAACTAGACAAATCCTTTAAATCAGGCAACCAGAAGCATTATTCAGTTACAGTTTACCTTTTCCCCTTTATTTTTGGAGTCTTCCTTCTCTTTTTTTCTTGCAGCAACCATGTATTCGTTGAAAAGGATTTCACGGTCTTTCATTTTTTCAATAGATTTGAAGCGAAGATCTTTGGCATGTTTAGTAGCGAATTCACTAAAAGTAGTCCTATATAAAAATGAGAGAATCTGAGTGTTTATGAAGAAAGTGTACATGTTTTTTTTATGATGTATGCATACCAGAGCAGGACAAACTGTTCACTAGAAAAAAATTTAGGTAACCACCAATGGTTACCTGGTTTCATATATGGCCCCTTCATAAAATTATACTTGATGGGTTATTCCCAACCTCCTAAATGGTTATTGGCAGATTGTGTTTACAAGTACTATTTAGCAATTTACTGACCACTGTTTTTTTTTTTACTTGGACACTGACCACTGCTGTTAGACAGAACATAAGGAGTGCTTACAAGTTCTTTTATATTGAGATTGTGAATACCGTTTTGAGGATTCGAATCGCAGCCCTTGGACAGACAGAAGCGGCCGGTTTCCTAATTGCAGACCTTATGCTGAAAACTACACCCAAGAGAATTAAACATTTTTTGAATGCACAGGTGCTTCACAGATATTTATAACATTGGGATATCAAAATGAAAAATTACATTTTTACTCAGATGTTGCTTTAGCGCCATATTTAAAAGCTGCATATAGGAAGCAGGAGAAAATGGCCGCACAATGCAAGAAAGCAACAATCTATGCAGCAGGGTATCAGCTGTAATGCAATGCTTACATCTGCTTAGCCGGAACTTTCTGGGGGCACTAATCACTTATTTCTTAATGTTAAAAGGTGTATGTGGTCATTAATAAAAGCCATATACATTTTTTTTGATCACCAAATTGCAAATTAACATTACTAAACTTTAGATGTAAATATACATTTTGGGTGTGTTTGTAACCATTTTTTTGTTTCAATCTACAATGCCAATGTCATCTGCTGGATCAGTTTCAGCCCACTGTAAACCCTTACCATATATACTCGAGTATAAGCCGATATTTTCAGCCCATTTTTTTTTAGGCTGAAAGTGCCCGTCTCGGCCTATACTCGAGTCATTGTCCCAGGGGTCGGCGGGAGAGGGAAACGGCAGCTGTCACATCATACTCACCTGCTCCCGGCGCGCATCTGCATTTCCCTGCTTCTCCGGCTCCCCCTGCTGCTCTTCATGTACTCAGCGGTCACGTGGTACCGCTTATTAAAGTAATGAATATGGACGCGACTCCACTCCCATAGGGGTGGAGCGCATATTCATTACTTTAATGAGCGGTATCAGTGACCGCTGAACACAGGAACAAGCTGCCGGGACGACGGAGAAGCATGGACCGCGCCGGGAGGGTGAGCCTTGCGATATTCACCTGTCCCCGTTCCACCGCCGGGCTCAGTTTTCTCGTGTCCTCTGGCTGTGACGTTCAGGTCAGAGGGCGCGATGACGTAGTTAGTGCATGCCGCCCTCTGCCTGAACAGTCAGAGAGCCGGAAGACGGACCGGCGCACGGCGGTGGAACGGGGACAGGTGAAGATCACAAAAGCTGGTGGCCTGAGCAATGAGAGGTGAGTATGTCTTTTTTTTTCATCGCACAGCATATGGGGAATAATCTATGGAGCATTTTTTGGGGCCATCAAACTTTATGCAGGAATGTATGGGGCATAATATATGGAGCATCTTATGTGGTCATCAACCTTTATGCAGGATTGTATGGGGTATAATCTATGGAGAACTTATGGGGCCATAAACCTTTATGCAGTATTATATGGGGCATAATCTATGGAGCAATCAACCTTTGTGCAGCAGCATATGGGGCATAATCTATGGAGCATCTTGTGGGGCCATCAACCTTTGTGCAGCAGCATATGGGGCATAATCTATTGAGCATAATCTATTGAGCATCTTATGGGGCCATCAACCTTTATGCAGCATTATATGGGGCATAATATTCTATAGAGCATCTTAAGGGGCCATCATTAACCTTTTCTGCAGCATTATATGGGGCATATTTTAATATGGAGCATATTATGGGGCCCATCATGAACTTTATGGAGCATTATATGGGCGTATTTTGTATGGGGCATCTTATGGGACCCATCATGAACTGTATGGACCATTATATGGGGCTCCTGATTCAATATAAATATTCAAAAAAAACTTAACCTACTGATGTCTCAATCAATTTTAATTTAATGGTATCTATTTTTATTTTTGAAATTTACCAGTAGCTGCTGCATTTCCCACCCTAGGCTTATACTCGAGTCAATAATTTTTCCCAGTTTTCTGTGGCAAAATTAGGGGTCCCGGCTTATACTCAAGTACATACGGTACCTATATTTTTAGCTAATCAGTTGTCCTAAGCGGACAACTCTACAAATATGTAACAAGCATTTTAGTTGCAAATTACATTTTTTTTTTAACCCCTTCCTGACGTCGGACGGGATAGTGCATCCGACGTCAGGTCCCCTGCTTTGATGCAGGGCTCCGCGGTGAGCCCGCATCATAGCCGGGACATGTCAGCTGTTTTGAACAGCTGACATGTGCCCGCAATAGCGGCAGGTGAAATTGCGATTCATGCGCCGCTATTAACTAGTTAAATGCACCTGTCAAACGCAGACAGCGGCATTTAACTACCGCATCCGGCCGGGCGGCCGGAAATGACGTCATCGCCGACCCCCGTCACATGATCGGGGGTCGGCGATGCTTCAGTATTGTAACCATAGAGGTCCTTGAGACCTCTATGGTTACTGATCGCCGGTAGCTGTGAGCGCTACCCTGTGGTCGGCGCTCACAGCACACCTGATTTTCTGCTGCATAGCAGCGATCTGATGATCACTGTTATGTAGCAGAGGCGATCGAGTTGTGCCAGCTTCTAGCCTCCCATGGAGGCTATTGAAGCATGGCAAAAGTAAAAAAGTTAAAAAAAATGTGAAAAAATAAAAAAAAACATAAAAGTTTAAATCACCCCCCTTTCGCCCCAATCAAAATAAATCAATAAAAAAAAAAATCAAACCTACACATATTTGGTATAGCCGCGTTCAGAATCGCCCCAATCTATCAATAAAAAAAAAAAGCATTAACCTGATCGCTAAACGGCGTAATGAGAAAAAAGTCCGAAACGCCAGAATTACGTTTTTTGGTCGCCGTGACATTGCATTAAAATGCAATAACGGGCAATCAAAAGAACGTATCTGCACCGAAATGGTATCATTAAAAACGCCAGCTCGGCACGCAAAAAATAAGCCCTCAACTGACCCCAGATCATGAAAAATGGAGACGCTACGAGTATCGGAAAAAATTTTTATTTTTTTTTTAGCAAAGTTTGGAATTTTTTTTCACCACTTAGGTAAAAAATAACCTAGTCATGTTAGGTGTCTATGAACTCGTAATGACCTGGAGAATCATAATGGCAGGTCAGTTTTAGCATTTAGTGAATCTAGCAAAAAAGCCAAGCAAAAAACAAGTGTGGGATTGCACTTTTTTTTGCAATTTCACCGCACTTGGAATTTTTTCCCGTTTTCTAGTACACGACATGGTAAAACCAATGATGTCGCTCAAAAGTACAACTCGTCCCGCAAAAAATAAGCCCTCACATGGCCAAATTGACGGAAAAATAAAAAAGTTATGGCTCTGGGAAGGAGGGGAGCGAAAAACGAATACGGAAAAACGAAAAATCCCATGGTCATGAAGGGGTTAAAGTCATCAATTATCTTAATACCTCAAAACAGGATTTTTGGTTGCTTACCGTAAAATCTGTTTCTCAGAACCTTCATTAGGGGGACACAGGAACCATGGGTGTATGCTGCTGCCACTAGGAGGCTGACACCATGCACAAAAAAAGTTAGCTCCTCCTCTGCAGTATACACCCCACTTACAGGCATTCTGATATTCAGTTTAGCTTAGTGTCAGTAGGTGGACACGGGTCTTTCATTAGACCCATATCTACCTCAATGTGCGTTGTTCCTTTTCAGGTACCGCGGAGGGATACAGGGTGAACGGTCACTCTTGTATTCCCGCTAAGAGACTGAGTTCGGCGTGTACTGCCACCCAGAATCCTCATATGTCTGGCCGGCAGGACCAAGACCCCTAACACAGAAGCGTGTTCAGGTGATCCGGACCCAGTCCTGCCTCCATCTCCCACCCACTCGCCCACCTGAGCCTGTCGGTTTGAAGAGATAAGGATGTCCTTCAACAAGTTCTCTTCAGGACGTCTCTTACACTCCTTGGATGAGGAGGTAAGTATACAGATGAAGAAAGGTGAGTATTTTCCCTAGCTAGCATATACTTCTAAGAGTGGGGAGGTTTTTTAGGAAAGGATGTTCCTTTTGTACAGGCTCCTCCGCGCCGCTTCTCCCCTCCGTGCATTTCACCAGCAGCAGCTGCTTCTGTCAGGGCCTAGTCCGGCGCTGTATCCCACCCCCGTTGTCTTCTTCGGTAGGCGAGCCTTGTAGGGCCACCGCGCCGCTGTTTCCCTTCCCGGCGGCCTCCGGTTTCTAATTTAGGCCCCGGCTTCTATCGGTGCCTAGTGCGGCGTTATGACTCCGCACCCCGTCTTCTACTTCGGGCGGGCTTTTCTCCCGCCCGTCTTTCCCTCTTCTTTCCGGCGCATAGCCCCGCCCACTCCTCCCGGCCTCAGCACAGACTGCGGCAGGCGCAGTCTTTGTTCCCCTGAATCACGCGCTTGGCTCCGCCCACTCCTCCTGGCTTCAGCGCGGCCTGCTCTCGGCGCCTTCCCTTCACTCTTAGATCGTGCTGTGGACTACGCCCCTTCAGTTAGTGAGAAAGCAGTAGGAGAAACAACAAAGTTGAAAGAACACAACCACAGATATATAAACTGTAATGATAGAACACAGAAAACTAATGAAAGAACACAGAAGAACTGATCAACATGGGAGGGCGCTGTGTCCCCCCAAAGAAGGCTCCGAGAAACAGATTTTAAGGTAAGCAACCAAAAATCCTGTTTTCTCTATCGCCTCATTGGGGGACACAGGAACCATGGAACGTCCCAAAGCACTCCCTGGGGAGGGAAAAAACAGACTTCCATCAGGTCAGAGGACTCACCACTGCCACCTGCAAGATCCTTCTGCCTGGGCTGGCGTCCGCCGAAGCGTAGGTATGTACCTTGTAAAATTTGGCAAACGTGTGGATGGAAGACCAGGTTGCCGCTTTGCAAAGCTGTAGGGTGGAAACCCTGTGGTGCACCGACCAGGAGGCGCCGACTTCCAGGGTAGAGTGAGCCTTAACCCCAGGAGGGGGCACTCTGTTCTTGACCCTGTAAGCCTCCAAAATTGCCGATATGATCCAGCAAGCAATAGGCGCCTTGGAAGCCGGCAAGCCTTTACGCATGCCATCAGGAATGACGAAAAGCGAGTCAGTCTTCCGAAGAGGCCGTTCTAGCCAGGTAGACCCTCACTGCCCTGACGAGGTCTAGCTTGTTCAAAGAACGTTCCAGAGGATGAGTTGGAGCTGGGCAAAAGGAAGGTAGGACGATGTCCTCATTGAGGTGGAAGTTGGATACCACCTTTGAAAGAAAAGGCGGCGGAGGCCTCAGGACCACCTTGTCCTGGTGAATAACCAAGAAAGGAGGTCGACAAGAAAGGGCTGCCAACTCTGAAACGTGCCGGATAGAGGTGATAGCCACAAGAAAGGCCACCTTCCAAGAAAGAAATGACAGGGAAACCTCCCTGAGAGGCTCAAAAGGGGAACCCCTTAGGACCTCTAGAACAAGATTAAGATCCCAAGAATCCACAGGAGCCCTGTACGGAGGAGCAGCATGTGCTACTCCTTGAAGGAAGGTCTTGACCTGTGGTCGGGATAATAACATCTTCAGGAAGAGGATGGAAAGCGCTGAAACCTGGCCCTTTAGGGAACTAAGGGCAAGACCCGCATCCAGTCCTGCCTAGAGGAAGGCCAAAATAGAAGGAAGAGAAAAAGATTTTTGTGTACTCACCGTAAAATCTCTCTCTCTTAGCCTCTAATTGGGGGACACAGGACCATGGGTGTTATGCTGCTGTCCACTAGGAGGCGACACTATGCATAATCTGAAAAAGATTAACTGTGGCTCCTCCTGTGCAGTATACACCCCTGGACGGCATCAGCCCTCTCCAGTTTTGTGCAAAAGCAGGAGGAACGTAACATGAATAACATAATTATGCCTGTAAGAAGGCAACTATGTAACATGAACAACATAATTATGCCCGTAAGAAGGCAACTATGTACGAGCTCAAGAAAACAATATGAGAACTAAACAGTTACAACAGCCCGGAAAGGGCAACAGGGTGGGAGCTGTGTCCCCCAATTAGAGGCTAAGAGAAAGAGATTTTACGGTGAGTACACAAAAATCTCCTTTACTCTGTCGCCTCATTGGGGGACACAGGACCATGAAACGTCCTAAAGCAGTCCCTGGGTGGGAAGCAATGGACGAATATTGTGCAGACAGGCCCCTATACTTAGGGCACCGCCGCCTGCAGGACACATCTACCCAGGCTCGCGTCCGCTGAGGACTGGGTATGAACCCTGTAGTGTTTAGTAAACGTGTGTAAGCTAGTCCAAGTGGCCGCCTTATACACTTGTTGTGCCGAAGCCTGGTGCCGAATGGCCCAGGAGGCCCCTACCGCCCGTGTAGAGTGTGCCGTAATACCGGCTGGAAGAGGAGAATTCTTAAGGCGGTAGGCCTCTTGTATGGTGGATTTGATCCACCTGGCAAGGGTAGCTTTGGAAGCTGGCAGACCCTTATGGCCGCCTTCCGGAAGGAGGAAAAGAGAATCCGACCTCCGGAAGAACGCAGTCCTAGACACGTATATACGCAATGCCCTGACAAGGTCAAGCATATGCAGAGCCTTCTCCACTCTATGAACCGGACAAAGGGATGGTAGTGAAATTTCCTCATTGAGGTGGAAGTCGGACACAACCTTCGGAAGGAAGGATGGGACCGTACGAAAAACTACCTTGTCCTGGTGAAAAGCCAGGAAGGGCCGTCTGCAGGAGAGTGCTGTCAGTTCAGACACCCTGCGTAGTGAGGTGATTGCCACCAGGAAAACCACCTTCTGGGAAAGGCGGAGCGGGACCTCCTTAAGGGGTTCAAAGGGTGGTTCCTGCAATGCTGTCAGGACCAGGTTGAGGTCCCACGTTTCTAGTGCTCGTCTGTAGGGGGGAACCAATCGGGAAACCCCCTGAAGGAAAGTCCTTACTTGCGGCTTGGTAGCAATGCGCCTTTGAAAAAGCACTGAGAGGGCTGACACCTGGCTCTTAAGCGAGCCCAATGACAGCCTGGCCTCCAGACCCGATTGGAGAAAACCAAGTACTTTGGGTAGGGAATAAGGGAGTGGGATCTGGCCACGAGATTCGCACCAGGTAAAGAAAGCTTTCCAGGTACGGTAATAAATCTTGGCAGACGCTGGTTTCCGTGCTCTGATCATGGTTCCAATGACGTCCGTCGAGAGCCCTGCCTGGGTTAGAACCCAGGTCTCAAGGGCCACGCCGTCAAATTGAGAGCCCCTGAGTTCTGGTGGTAGAACGGGCCATGTGATAGAAGATCGTGGCGGTCGGGAAGACGCCAGGGGGCGTCTGCTGTGAGTTGTACGATGTCGGCGTACCATGTGCGTCTGGGCCAGTCCGGTGCAATTAGGATGGTTGGAACTCCCTCTTGTTTGATCTTCCTCACCACTCTGGATATCAGGGGGAGAGGTGGAAAAATATACAGAAGCTGGAACTGGGTCCAGTCCTGAACCAGAGCGTCTGCTCCGAGCGACCGCGGATCATGTGTTCTGGCCATGAAGTTGGAGACCTTGGCATTGAAGTGGGATGCCATTAGGTCCACATCCGGTGTCCCCCAGCGGAGACAGATCTGTTGAAAAATTTCGGGATGGAGAGACCACTCTCCCGAGTCTATTCCTTGTCGGCTGAGGAAGTCTGCTTCCCAGTTGTCCACACCCGGAATGTGGACCGCCGAAAGAACCGACCCTGTGTCCTCCGCCCAGCGGAGGATGTGTGACACTTCTCGCATCGCCTGGGTACTGCGGGTCCCCCCTTGGTGATTCACATATGCCACAGCCGTGGCATTGTCCGACTGTATTCTGATGTGAGAGGCTGCCAGTAAGTGATGGAAGGCCCTCAATGCCAGAAGGATGGCACGAATTTCCAGGATGTTGATGGGCATGGTCGCTTCCACTGGGGACCACTTGCCCTGTGCCCTGTGGTGTAGGTGCACCGCACCCCAACCCGTCAGGCTCGCGTCGGTGGTCAGAACCTTCCATTGACCTGTGAGAAAGGATTTCCCCTTTGCTAGCGAGGTTGGCTTGAGCCACCAGTGCAGGGACTTCCTGGTTGACGACGTTAGCTGGAACTCCCTGTCGAGAGAAAAGGGATTCCTGTCCCAGGACTTGAGAATGGCTAGTTGGAGAGGTCTGAGGTGAAACTGAGCAAATGGGACAGCTTCTATTGCTGCTGCCATCTTGCCGAGGACTCTCATGGCAAACCGGAGAGATCGAGGGGGTTTGCGGAGGAGGGTGCGAACTGCTAGTCGGAGAGCCAGTGCCTTGTCCTTGGGAAGGAGCACTAGACCCCTGGAGGTGTTCAATAACATTCCCAGGAAGGTCAGGGACTGACTCGGGGTTGGTGATGACTTTTGTAGGTTGATTAACCAGCCCATGCGACTGACAGTATCGGTTGTGATTGAGACGCTGAGCTCGCAGTCCTTGAAGGTGTGCTATGGGATGACGCAGATGGACTTGATCTATGGGTCCGCTTGCATCCTGACCTATACGTGGATGTGCCAGGGTCATCTTGTTCCTGAGTCAAGCTCTCCCTTTACTGGGTAACGGTCATAGCCGAGGCATGACCCTGCAGAGCCTGAAGCAATGTGGAGGTTAGGTTATCTATAGACTGCGTCATAGATTGCGATATCTGAGTAGCCCATTCCGGCGTGGCATTAGACACCGAGGCATTGGCAGGGGCTTCTTGGGGCTCTGACACATTAGTTTGTATACAGTTCTGACAATGCGGGTACGAGCTACTACTGGGGAGAGCGGTCCCGCAGGCTGTGCAGAATGCATAATAGCAGTTCTGCCTGGTTCTCTTGGACCTTGAGCCCGGCATAGTGCACAGAGTGCAGAAGTGCTGCCAGCAGAGGACCTTACAGGGGTAGAGAAACCTATAGGGGAGCCTTATAGGTAATATGGATTCACAGCTGAGTAAAAAACCCAGCTGTGATCTTACCCCACCAGTGTGCCCCTAGGTCCAGGGCCGAAGATCCACAGTCCTGTGCCCCCCCGGAGACTGGCTGCCTGGTCCTGCAGACCGGGAGATGCAGGGTTAATCTGCAGCTGAAAATGGCTGCTGAGACAGAGAGGAAAGGAGGAGAAGGAGGCGGAGAGCTGGAAAAAGGCGGCAAGGATGTGTAAAAACGCGCCCTTTCTGTCTCGATCCACCCCCTGTATGACACTGTAGAGTGTCATATTTGTCATCCGGGGGGCGGGCAGGGGGGCGGAGAGGAGGCGGCAGCTTCAGCTAGGCCGAAGCCGGGGCCTAAATTAGATGCCTGAGGCCCAGAAGGGCTCCAGGCCGGCGCGAAAGTCCGGGAGGGGGTCGGATGTGAACCGGACCCCCTCCGGATTTAAAGGCAGGATGGCGGTGGGGCTATAAGCGGAAGGGGGAGCCCGGTAGGGGTCTCCCTGAGGCAGTATAGAGCTGGTGCTGCCGCAGAGACAGGGGCGCAGGGAGCCCTGTGTCTGTATGTGCCATGCTTGCCAGCACTCCCCCCGGCCCCAACAGGAGCCCGCAGCTGGGCTGGGGTCCCTGGATGCAGGCGCAGTGTGCTGGCCCATAGCTGGGAGCTGTAGAATGCTGCCTGTACAGGCCCTACCTGAGGTGTCTCAACCTAATACCCCCAGAGGGGGATAGTGAGGGTGCTGTTGTCACCTTCAGGGGCCTTTATCCTCGCCTCGACCTCAACCCAGAAACCAAAAGGAATTGGGAAAGGAGGGGGGGGTCTCGACTTCGAACCAGCACCCGAGGGACTGGGGAAGGAGCAACATGGGGAATAGCCATCTCTACTTCAACTGGGCACCCCATAATAGGGGGCCGAGGAAGGAGCCATGCCGGGAGTCTCACAGGAGACCCTCTTTTCTTCATCTGTAATCCCGTCGGAAAAAACGGAGTAAAAATCTTTTAGGTGTGCCTCCTATGCGACACTAAGCAAAAACTGGAGAGGGCTGATGCCGTCCAGGGGTGTATACTGCACAGGAGGAGCCACAGTTAATCTTTTTCAGATTATGCATAGTGACGCCTCCTAGTGGACA
The DNA here is from genome assembly GCF_051348905.1 of Ranitomeya variabilis. Lineage (NCBI taxonomy): Eukaryota > Metazoa > Chordata > Amphibia > Anura > Dendrobatidae > Ranitomeya > Ranitomeya variabilis. The sequence continues at coordinate 530,999,027 of NC_135236.1, forward strand.
GCAGCATAACACCCATGGTCCTTTGTCCCCCAATGAGGCGACAGAGTAAAGACATAGGTGAAAAGTGATTGGCCTCACACCAGAGAAAATAGGCCTTCCAGGTTCGATAGTAGATCCTGGAGGACGAAGGATTCCTAGCCTGAATCATGGTGTGAATCACCCGATCTGAAAATCCAGATGCTTTTAGAACCGCGGTCTCAACAGCCAAGCCGTCAAACTGAGTGACCGAGAATTCGGGTGGCAGATCGGGCCTGTCTGGAAGCCGCCAGGGAGCGTCCGCGAGAAGATTGATGATCTCCGCAAACCAAGATCTTCTGGGCCAATCCGGTGCGATCAGAATGACCAGCATCCCTTCCTCCTTGATCTTTTTTAGCAGCTTAGGAAGCAGGGGAAGGGGTGGAAATAGATAAGGAGCACGAACTGCGACCAAAAAATGACCAGAGCATCGACGCCCACTGCGAGAGGATCGCGGGAACTGGAGACGAACCGAGGGACCTTCCTGTTGATTCGGGACACCGTGAGGTCCACATCCGGAGTCCCCCATCGAAGGCAAATCTGATGGAAGACCTCCTGATGCAAGGACCATTCCCCCGACGAGAGGCCCTCGTGGCTGAGAAAATCGGCGGCCCAATTGTCCACACCGGGAATATGCACCGCGGATATGACCGGACCCGTTGCCTCTGCCCAAAGGAGGATCTTGGATACCTCGGACAAGGAACTCAGTCCCCCCTGGTGGTTGACATATGCCACTGCTGTGGCATTGTCCGTCTGGATTCGAATTGGCAGACCCCTGAGAATACTTTCCCAGTGAAGGAGGGACAGAAAGATGGCTCGTATCTCGAGGACAATGATAGGCAGAGAGGACTCCTGTGCCGTCCAACGAACCTGAATAGTCAGGTGACGAAACACCGCACCCCAGCCGAGAAGGCTGGCGTCCGTCGTTACCACCTGCCAGTGAACTGGAAGGAAGGACCTGCCCTGGGAGATGAGGTGACGTCAGCCACCAAATGAGGGATTGTTTGACCTGGGGCGAAAGCCGAAATCGGGCGATCCAGAGAAGGGACAGACTTGTCCCACTGTGAAAGAATTGCCTGCTGAAGAGGTCTTGAGTGAAATTGGGCGAAGGGAATTGCTTCCAATAGTCCATGAGCCGGGCCAGATATCGGTACCACCCGGAGTGACTAATTTTCTTTGGTATTTTTAGGTAGATGCATGTCTGTAGTTTATTTTTTGATATGATAGCCCTTACATATACGTAGCTTATTAACCCCTTCAGCCCTAGGCCTATTTGTACCCAAGTGCCTAAGCCAATCTGACCTGTGCCACTTCATGGGCTAATAACTTTGGAACGCTTTCACCTATCCAAGCCATTCTGAGATTGTTTTCTCGTGACATATTGTACTTCACGTCAGTGCTAAATGGGAGTCAATATATTTTACCTTTCTATATAAAAAAATGCTAAATATTCGGAAATTTTGGAAAAATCGGCAATTTTTTAACTTTGAAATTCTCTGCTTTTTACAAAAATACTGATACCCCCCATAATAGTTATTAATTTACACTCCCCACATGTTTACTTCATATTGGCATCATTTTGAAAATGAAACCTTATTGTTTTACGACGTAATAGGGCTTATAGTTTTATGCGCAATTTTTCACATTTACAGCAAAACCCACTTTTCAAAGGACCAAGTCACTTCTGAAGTCACTTTAAGGGGCTTACATAACAGAAACCACCCATAAATTACCCCATTTTGCAAACTACACCCCTCAAGCTGTTCAAAACTCATTTTTAAAAACTGTTAACCCTTTAGGTGTTCCACAGGAATTTTAGCAGAATGAAGGCGAAATTTCAAAATTTCATTTTTTTTCCAGATATTACATTGTAATCCAATTTTACCTGCAACCTAGCAAGGGTTAACGGCAAACCCAAACTTGGTTACCCTAATTCTGCAGTTTATAGAAACACCCCACATGTACTCGTAAACTAAAGTATGGGCACACAGCACAGCTCAACACGGAAGGAGCGCTATGTGGTTTTTGGGTGGCGGATTCACTGGAAGAAATCTAGGGGGCCATGTCACATTTGAAGGCTGCCTGAGGTACCCCCACAGTGGAAACACCAAAAAGTGACCCTATTTTGGAAACTACACCCCCAAGGAATCTTTTAGGGGGTATAGTGACCACTTTGACCCAACCAGTGTTTCACAGTAGTTGGAAACACTTGGTTGAGAAAATGGAAAAAGTGCATTTTTTACATGAAGGTGTCATTTTAGGCTCATTTTTTTATTTTTAAGAGGTGTACCAGCAAAAAATGCACCCCACTATTTGTTCACCAATCTCTCCCGAACACAACAACACCCGATATGTTGTCGTACACTGCAGTATTGGGGAACGGCAGGCCTCGGAAGGGAAGGAGCGCCAAATGACTTTTGGAGTGCAAATTTTACTGGAAGAAATCTAGGGGGCTATGTCACATTTGAAGACACCCTGAGGTGCCCCAACACACGCACACACACTGACACATACACGTACACACTGACACATACATGGTCGAGACCATGCTGGCCCTGGTTCGAGCTTCAAGAGAAGGCAACTGGATGCTTCACCTAGGAGCAATCCGACAGATGATACCATGGTGTTTTGCCTATGACAAGGTCAACTATGCCCGATACCTAACCTATTACTATGCCACAATGTCTCGGCTGCCCATAGAACACCCAGAGGTCCATGAATACTTCATGCAAGGTGGCTTTTCGGTCCAGATCGGTAGCAAGAATCCTTTTGGACGAATTCCTGTGGACCAGACCATTGAAGAGACAATCAACAAAGACACCCAGACACCAGGGGGCACAAAAGGCTTCAGCCTCAAAGTTGGAGCTGTTTCCAGGTTCTACCTGACATCAGAGTACCGCAGTATGTACTTGAGGCAGCTGAGGGCCCTGGTAGGCCAACAATATACTGACTTCAGCCATTCAGACCTACAGGTGTCTAGGATTAGAAGAGATGAAGCCGATGTCCAATCTTTCGTTCAACTGCTGGAGACAGGTTGGGTGAACCCCTTCAACAAAGAGCATAATGGTGAACTTATCAGTTTGTCAACAGCGACTGTAGCACCACCAGATGTAGCCAAAGACCTTCAAGGGGCATACAGTATAGGAGAGGATGCATATCAAACATTCAAGGATGAGCGTTTGGGTACCGATAAGCCAACTACATTGTTTCATGACAAGATGACGAAGAACAAACTTAAAACGTTCTCTAACATCCAAATGAAGACACGCAGACAAGGTCTTGGCAAGGAGGTAATTTTGAAGGCTGACAGAAACCTATTTGGCCAGATGATACTTGTAGCTGAGAACAGAAAGCTACAAATGAGTGATGTCTTGACTCATCCCCTGGGTCCATTGCCATGGGCACTTGCCAATGGTGATGGGTCTATCCGCAAGACCAACAAGGCTGCCCTCGCAAGGGAGTTGGAGAGGAATGCTCGTCCTGCAGAAGTGATCCCCGAGCCCTCTGCAACCATCATTGATGGGATGAGCCTGGTTCAGAAACTGAAGGGAAACAATGCAACATTTGGCCAGCTAGCAGGCACAGCAATGAGTCGCGCTATCCATGAGGGTGCTAAGAGCAAGCGCATTGATATTGTCTTTGACGTCTACAAGGAGACATCCATCAAAGATACAGAAAGAGTCAACAGATATGAAGGCACAGGGATCCATTTCAAGAACATTCAACATGGGCACAACATCCAGCAGTGGAAAAAGCTTCTAAGTAGTTCCTCCAACAAGGCAAGTCTCATAAAGTTTCTGGTAGAAGAATGGAAGGCGAAACACCACAGGGAGAAGCTTGAGGAGAAGGAGCTGTATGTCACATGTGAGCAGCTCTGCTTTAAGATCACCAAAGAACAGTGGGAAGAGGCTGCTGACCTTAAGTCAAATCAAGAAGAAGCAGACACACGCCTCCTTCTCCATGCTCTTCATGCAGCAGAATCTGGTTACAAGTCGGTCATCATCACTTCGGAGGATACTGATGTCATGGTCCTGTGTCTGGGCATGTGCCACAAAATCCCATCCCACCTGTTCCAGAAATGCGGTACACAGAACCGGACAAGATTCCTGGATATCACCACTCTGAGCCGAACATTGGGAGGCAGCGTATGTGATTCATTGATTGGTATGCATGCATTTACAGGCTGTGACACCGTCAGTGCATTCGCTGGCCGTGGGAAGATGACGACACTCAAGCAGTTGAAGATGAACAAGACATACCAGGATGCCTTTCAGGAAGTTGGTCGTTCATGGGAAGTGTCTACCGAACTTTTTGAGAAGTTACAGGAAATCACCTGCCACATGTACCTGCCAACTACCCAAACAACTGAGGTAAACAGGCTCCGTTATCAGCTGTTCTGTGCCAGACGTGGAGTGGTAGAGTCAAGTCAACTCCCTCCTTGCCAGGACTGCCTTTTCATGCATGCACTGCGTGCAAACTACCAGGCTGCGATCTGGAGGAGAAGTCTGCAGAGCCAGCCATGGGTTGCAAACCCAACAGACTGCGGTTGGATGATAGATAACGACGGAAAGCTTGTTGTCAAGTGGATGCAAGGGGCACCAGCACCAGAAGCTATTATACAGCTACTGTCCTGCAAGTGTGTGCGGTCATGTGAACTTCCTCAGTGTACTTGCCTCAGCAATGGCCTGAAGTGCACAGACATGTGCAGATTACAGACATGCCAGAACAAGGGTACTGAAGACGAGCCAGTAGAACAACAGTCAGATTCAGAGTCCGATGTTGAAGATATTATGGAGTAACATATATATATATATATATATATATATATATATATATATATATATATATATATATATATATATATATATATATATGCACATGACATGTTCAGTGTGTATTTACATAACTTGGATTAAATTTTGTTACAAATACTACATCTAGTCACTCCGGGTGGTACCGATATCGTCATATTTGGTTCTTGGCTCATGCTAAAATTCCTGTGGAACACCTAAAGGGTTAACAGTTTTTAAAAATGAGTTTTGAACAGCTTGAGGGGTGTAGTTTGCAAAATGGGGTAATTTATGGGTGGTTTCTGTTATGTAAGCCCCTTAAAGTGACTTCAGAAGTGACTTGGTCCTTTGAAAAGTGGGTTTTGCTGTAAATGTGAAAAATTGCGCATAAAACTATAAGCCCTATTACGTCGTAAAACAATAAGGTTTCATTTTCAAAATGATGCCAATATGAAGTAAACATGTGGGGAGTGTAAATTAATAACTATTATGGGGGGTATCAGTATTTTTGTAAAAAGCAGAGAATTTCAAAGTTAAAAAATTGCCGATTTTTCCAAAATTTCCGAATATTTAGCATTTTTTTATATAGAAAGGTAAAATATATTGACTCCCATTTAGCACTGACGTGAAGTACAATATGTCACGAGAAAACAATCTCAGAATGGCTTGGATAGGTGAAAGCGTTCCAAAGTTATTAGCCCATGAAGTGGCACAGGTCAGATTGGCTTAGGCACTTGGGTACAAATAGGCCTAGGGCTGAAGGGGTTAATAAGCTACGTATATGTAAGGGCTATCATATCAAAAAATAAACTACAGACATGCATCTACCTAAAAATACCAAAGAGAATTAGTCACTCCGCTTGGTACCGATATCGTCAAATTTGGTTCTTGGCTCATGGACTACAACTTTGCAACCATAAGCAACCATCCTCCCCAGAACCTTCATGGCCAATCGGAAGGAGGGAAGCCGAGGGCTCTGGAGCAAGCGAACTTCCCCACGGAAAACGATTCTCTTCTCTTCGGGAAGGAAGACTCTTGTCTGACGAGTGTTGAAGAGCATGCCTAGAAATACGAGGCGCTGAGAAGGAACAAGGCAGGACTTCTTCCTGTTGACAAGCCATCAGAAATGGGAAAGGGTGTCGAGAACGATGGACAGGCTTTCCTGAGCCTGAGAAAAAGATGGAGCTTTGATGAGAATGTCGTCGAGGTACGGAAAGAGTACCAGGCCCCCCGATTCTCAAAATGGCTATCAGCGCTGCCATGATCTTTGTGAAAACCCTGGAATCGGTTGTGAGACTGAACGGCAGGGCGACAAACTGGAAATGCTCCTGACGTACTGCAAAGCGAAGGAATCTGTGATGTCCCGGGAATATAGGGACATGGAGGTAGGATTCCTGGATGTCTACGGAGCACAGAAATTCCTGTGCCTCCATGGAAGAGATTACTGAACGAAGGGATTCCATCCAGAAGTGTCTCAGACGAACCCTCACGTTCAGTAACTTGAGATCCAGAATGGGATGAACCTTGCCGTCTTTTTTCAGCACCACAAACAGGTTCGAATAGAAACCTGTGAAATGTTCTCTTGCTGGAACGGGGACGATTACCCCTGAATCCAGGAGGGAAGCGATGGACGCAAAGAAACCCGGAATCAGGGCGGGGTCTCTTGGAGGACGGGATTCAGAGAATCGATCCCAGGGCCGAGAAGAGAACTCTATTTTGTATCCTGAAGATACAACCTCCCAGACCCAAGCGTCCTCCACTGAGGCGATCCAAACGTCTGAAGAAAAGAAGACGGCCGCCAAGCTTGGGAGGTGGCTGGGGTCTCGTCGCGAGTCATGCCGAGGTGGATCTTCCAGGTCTAGACCTGGATGATCTACCTTGGGAATAACGAGAACACCAGGAAGGAGTGGGTCTAAAGGATACCTTCTTTTGACGTGCCTGTGGCCTCTGCTGTTGTGAAAAGGAATCTGACGCCGCAAAATGACAAAAGGGCCGAAAGGACCGAATTTGTCGCCTAAGAGGAGGCCGGCGAGGTTTGGACTGAGGTAGAAGGGAACTTGAGCCCCTGGTGGCGTCCTTAATAATTTGGTCCAGCTTGGAACCGAAAAGGCGTGATCCCTGAACGGGCAGGCTGGTAAGGGACTTTTTTGATGACAAGTCCACTTGCCAGGCCTCCATCTCCTGCGCACCGATGCTGTGATTCTGTCATGCAAGAGGAGCAGAGCACAGACACTTGGGCTCACGCGCACAGCAGAGGGTCATTAGCATATCGCAACCAATGCTCTCGCATCAGATGCTATACATTCATTTGATTCCAGTTTAAGGCTTCTTTCACACTAGCGTCGGCACGGGGCCGTCGCTATGTGTCGGCCCGACGTGCCGACGCGCGTTGTGAATGTGATGCCCGACGTGGGCAGCGGAAGCAGTCTTACGACGCTTCTGCTGCCCCATTGTAAGGTCCGGGGAGGAGGGGGCAGAGTTTCGGCCGCGCATGCGCGGTCGAAAATGGCGGATACGACGAGCAAAAAAACATTACATGTAACTTTTTTTGCGCCGACAGTCCGCCAAAACACGACGCAACTGTTGCATGACGGTTGCGACGTGTGGCCATACGTCGCAATGCGTCGCTAATGTAAATCTATGGGGAAAAAACGCATCCTGCGGACAACTTTGCAGGATGCGTTTTTTCTCCTAAACGACGCATTGCGACGTATGCAAAACAACGCTAGTGTGAAAGTAGCCTAAGTCAGCGACAGACTGGGAAAGAGGTAAGAGCACATGCTCCTGTGAGATGTGCGGCGGCAATCAGTGCAGGTATCTGCAAGTTGACTAGAGGGACATTTTCACTTGCAAGAGGCAAATGCAAAGTGCACAACTAGGGGAGGCTTGACCGGTTGGTGTGCGCGGTTCTCTGAGATTAGACATAGTAAAAGAAAGAACAAGGAAAGAGAACTAGAAGTACCATGAGGAAGAAAAAGCTACCAAGAGGAGCAGTTTCTGTTTGAGAACAGCAGAGCCTACCCAGTCCTGAAGATAGGCTGAATGCCTGACTGGAGGTGCTAGCACGTCGTCAGCTGGACAGACCAGGAAGGAGCTATTCCTCTGCAGTCAAAAGAGAAGATAGCGCAGTACAACAGTGAGAAGGAAGAGGAACTAAGGCGCACACAAAGACCCACGCGAGCGATTGAATGGAAGATGCGAGGTGGTATGGCTAGGCTTGCTGAGCCTGCTTAGGCCGCATAAAACCAGGGGCTAGATTAGTGCAGAAGCCTGTCAGAGCTGCAAAGAGCCAACCAGCATGCATGGATGGATGGGACTAGGAAGCACCCACTGACTAAGATTCCCTAAGGAGCAAAGGGGGCTGCGATGCATGCCGAGCATGAAAATACATTTAGCTGTCCTGAAGATGTGGGCTCAGGATGTACATCTTCTTAGAAGCCTTTGGAAACTCATCTGGGGTCCCTGGTACCATCTTAGCTGGGACCTTGAGATTTGTCTACACTCCATACAACAAGCCTTGCTGTGGTGGGAAATCAAGCGGTCAGGTTAGGTAACTGTATCCTGCTGTCCAGACCAGAGGGGATATAGTGTGACTTTTTCAGCACTGTGCACTCGGTGTCTATGTGGGGTGACAGAGAAGCCATTCTACTATGTCTCCCAATCTAAAAAGGAAGGGAAGAAAACAAAAATAAAAAAAAAAAAAAAATTATGGGAGAATCACGTCTTGATCCCAGTCCTGTGTCTGCCTCCTACTAACACCAAGCTAAAAGAAAATAGACTAGCTTGGTGCAACCTGCTGAGGAAGAGACAACTTTTTTTTCCCCTAAGGCTACTTTCACACATCCGTCGGTACGGGCCCATCGCAATGCGTCGGGTCGACGGACGCTGTGAAGTAACTGCAAGACGTGGGCAGCGGATGCAGTTTTACGATGCATCCGCTGCCCATTCTGCAGTCCGGGGAGGAGTTCCGGCCGCGTATGCGCGGTCGAAAATGGCGGACGCGCCACACGAAAAAAGGAACATGGGACTTTTTTTTGTGCCGACGGTCCGCCAAAACATGACGCATCCGTCGCACAACGGATGCGACGTGTGGCAATCCGTCACAATGCGTCGCTAATGCAAGTCTATGGAGAAAAAAACGCATCCTGCGGGCAACTTTGCAGGATGCGTTTTTTTCTCCAAAACGACGCATTGCAACATACGCCATAAGACGCATATATCTACTAAATTCAGGCAAACCTTGGGTTAATCTTTCCCTCCTCCATAATTTTCTTGAAGTCTTCCTTTGATTGCATAATCTTGTTTTTCTTTTCCCTCCTTTCTTCCTCTGCCCTTGTTTTAACATACTGATCAAACACCTGCAGGCATAAAAACAAAAAGCAAAAACCGCAGTTAGCAGAATATGGGTAACAAAAGCAAAAAAATATGATTGCTTAAATGGGTTGTCCCGCGAACAAAGTACATATCATTTAATAAAATCTTGTAATGATAAAAAGTAAAACAATTGGATAGAAAGCTCTAGGGGGAGAGCGAAGTGACCAATTACACACTGTCGCCCGTATCACAAGCTGTATCTGAAAAATTGAGATAATTAAAGGGAACCTGTCACCCCCAAAATCAAAGGTGAGCTAAGCCCATCAGCATCAGGGCTTATCTACAGCATTCTGGTGCCGGGAAAGGTCAGAGAGGCCCGGCGCCTGCGTAATGCAGTACTCAACAGGGCAGACAAAGAACGCCTGCGCTGAAGCGTGAATATAAGAGGACGTCATCGTAAGAAGATGGGAGGCCCCGGACCACAGCACGACGCCCATCAGACCAGAACAGGACTGCCCCTGGGTGAGTATAATCTAACCGGTTTTCTTATCTTTCAGGATACATTGGGGGATTATGTACAGCATTACAGAATGCTGTAGATAAGCCCCTGATGCTGGTGGGCTTAGCTCACCTTCGATTTTGGGGGTGACAGGTTCCCTTTAGTAAAACACAACAAAACCTAAAGGTAGAAACGGGGCTGAGAGCCCTGTGTCCATCTCCTACTGACACTAAGCTAAAACGGATTAGCTTTCTGCCAGTTGGTGGGTATATACTGCTGGGGAGGAGCTAACCTTTTTTTTTTTTTCCTGCATAGTGTCAACCTCCTAGTGACAGCTGCATACACCCATGGTCTCCTGTGTCCCCCAATGAAGCGAGAGAGAGAAAAAATTTCTTGTGCAGAGATAAGCTTATAAAAGGTCTGCCTGATACATATTGTGTAATGATACATACCACAGGTCATGGCAAGGGGAGAAAGCATAAATCACTTATGATAAGCCAGTGTACAGATAAAGCATCAGGGGCTCACAGGTGTGCTACCTAAAGGAAACCTTTCCTGGTTTTATAACAGGAGTGAGTGTTTGTCACGTCATTAGTCCAGTGATTTCATCATAAATCAAGTCAGTGATACATAAGCTCAGTCAGCACGTTACTGGCATGATTTATGATGAGCTTAGAGGGCTGGAGATGTGGCAAAAACACTCACTCCTGTGTTAGCACAGGCAGGGAAATCCGCTGATGTGAGCTGCTGCTGCTCACTTATCATAAGTGACTTTTGCTTCCTCACCTGGCCAATAGCTGTGCTATGATCAGACCATGTCCCTGCATGGTCAGACACAGCCATTATATGGTTACATAGCAGGGGCACATTTATAACATTATCTCAATACAGGGAGAATTTTTAACACATCTAATTGTGAAACTTCTTATTTCAAGATCTATTAATAAAAATGTACCTTGTTCATTGGAAAAGTCCTTTAGATACAAATCTATCAAGCTGAACGACAAGTCTTTTTGGATAGGATATTTTACTATGCTGTCCAAACATTAGTAATAAAATGAAGGTTTTTCAAGCTACAATACAACCTTCTGTTATGTCGCAACAAAATATGTTGTACCTTAGGTGAAGTATCATTACCTGTTTCCTTTCTTTGGGATTAAGGAGTAAATAACGAGGGTCAAATACAATCTTGTGGAGCTCCTTTTCCCATGTGGAGAATGCCGATACCTTCATAAAATAAAGAAACACAAGAGAACCAGAGAATATCATTTGCTTAACCCAGTGGTGAAATATTAGGAGCCTCACTAAGAAGGTTTGTGTGTAAATGTATCGTACATCTGTTGAAAGCAGGACAGAGCTAAAAGCCATGATGGGGTTTTCATCACTAATAAATGATGACTGGCAGGGGGTTAGGTTAGCACATTCTCAACACTAATTGGCTCCAAAACACTTTGTCATAATTATTCAGAGGCAACAGAGCTAATAACTCATTAAAATAGCCACTACTGAGTGACATTTAGAAGGCACTTCAAAAGCAACCCTTGAAGATGTATAATGTGCCCTACGAAAGTTGGAGACACATAACCCTTTCAATGCCCAAAAAGCAAGTGAAGCGAGTCTATTCATTGCGGGTCACTTTCTCCTGGAAGATGTAAAGGAACATTTGCACTACAAACATATGCCAAACACGGTCTAAATGTAAAACCAATTATTCAATACCACTTAGTCTTATGAATATGCTTACTATAGAAGAACTATCATTAACATTTTACATGGCATACAGTTTCCTAACTAGACTTTACTAAACTTTGCTGGAGGAGATGATCTCACACATTAAAATTACAAATAGTGCCAACTGAACTCAAACTTTGTCATTTACATAAATATTTACTCATTGTAGGGATAAAATAGGGGAGAGGGATATTGATTTTTTTTTAAGCAAACATTAAAAAAAAATAACTATTATGTGCAGATTAGTTTTTTTTAGCATGGATTTCATTCACTGCAAAAGGTAAAAATCTATGGTGGAAATATGAAAACCGAGTTAGGGCATGCTGATCATGAAAGTGCATGGGATGATAAAATCCCATACCACATAAAAATAAAGAAAGAAAAAAATCAAAAGCAACAACTTTTTTGGGGACTTTAAAAAATAAAAATAAAAATCACAACAGGCTCATGCAATAGAGGTCAGGTGAATTACTAACTACTCTATTCTATTGCTGAAGGTCTAGATAGTGCAGGATAGTGATACCATGGGCTCGACGCAACTTTCCTATCATTCCCTGGTCTATGGGGAAGGGGCTAAACTTCATCCCTTCCATTTTTCAGCAAACTATATGATTCTTGACAATACATTCTTGTTCATCTAAGGGTACGTTCACACAGGACTTTTTTGCTGCGTATTTTTGCTGCGTTTTTTTATGCTAATTTTCAGCTGCTTTTTACAGTACCAGCAAAGCCTATGAGATTTCAGAAATCTCATGCACACACATTGGGTTTTTGTTTGATCAGTATTTTCTGCTTTGCTGCGTTTTTGGACATAGGGCATGTCACTTCTTTCAGGGTATGTTTCCACGGTCAGTAAATGCTGCTTGTTTGACGCTGCAGCGTCAAACAAGCAGCGTCCAGATGTTCCAGCATAGTGGAGGGGATTTTATGAAATCCCGTCTCCACTATGCGTGGAAACCCGCACGCGGCGGCCCTGCGACTCCGGACATGCGGCGCGTCTTTTCAGAACGCAGCATGTCCGTACACCTTGCGGGGACGCAGCGTCCCCGCAAGGCATATCACAGGGCCCTATGGCGAGGGGTGCGATGATCCCGGATGTGTACTGTACACATCCGGCACCATCGCGTCCCATTAAGGGGGCGGGGCTTAGCTCCGAGCGGCTTCGCCGCAGCGGCGATACCGCCGCGTAGCCTTAACGTGGAAACATACCCTCAGCGTTTTTGCAGCGTTTTTTCACCCATTGACTTGAATGGGTGATGGAAAAAACGCTGCAAAAACGCATGTAGCATTATTTGCTGCGTTTTTTGTGCAGAAAAATCATGGCCAGCAGGAAGTGATCTCACAGCCAAGAGCTTAGGGGTGTGGTTAGTGAGGTGTGAAGAGCCATTGTGAGGTGTGAAGAGCCATTGTGAGGTGTCCTGATTGTGATCTATTGTGAGGGAGTTCCTGGTAGTGAGGTGTTAGCCATGTCTTGGTATAGGAGGATGAGCATTAATGTTTCCCAACTAATCATGGAGGTAATATTTTTTTTAATTTGTGATATATCTATCTATCCGATTGTTTGCAATGGTACACTTTGCGATGCTCATGTGCTGTTATGTACATGTTCATGTGTTCTGCATGTGTATGTTTGTATCTTCCTTGTCATGAATGTTGGCTTCATTTCATCTTGCATTTGGTAATTACTTTTTCATTTATTTTTCCAAGGTGGAAGCAATGCCTGTAACTTGGGATGTAGCTTGCCCAAACTACAGTGATCGTCAAAAAAAGGCCGATGCATGGCATGTAATTCGCCGTAAATTGTTCCCCCACTGGGATGAAGGCGATGCTGAGCTCCACTGGGGTCACTCAACTTTATTATCATGCACAAATAGACAAAAAAAACACACCAAAACCGCACAAAAAACGCACCTGTAAGCAGCTGAAAATTGGCATAAAATACGCAGCAAAAATACGCAGCAAAAAAGTCCTGTGTGAACTTACCCAAAAAACGCACCAAAAAAACGCACCTAAATTAGCATAAAAATACACAGCAAAAATATGCAGCAAAAAAGTCCTGTGTGAACTTACCCTTAGGCTACTTTCACACTTCAGTTGTTTGGCGTCAGTTTGAAACCGCCATTTTCGTCAAATAGCGGATCCTCCATTTTTTTTGGGCGGATCCGCTATTTTCCCATAGACTTGCATTAGCGACGGATTGTGACGGATGGTCGTCCATTCCATCCGCCATGTGACGGATCCGTCGAAATTGGGCGGACGTCATCTACACATAGACGGACATTATAACGTTTTTGTCTGCGCCGAAATGGCGGTTCGCGACGGATCCATCGCGTCCGCCATTCCATAGAATGGCCGCCTATGGGCGACGGATCCGTCGTGACCGTCATTTCGGCGGATCCGTCGCCCCAATCCGCTTTTTCAATTGCGCATGCTCAAAAAAGTAAATACTTTTCCCAGACAACCCCCAAGTAATGGATCCGTCAAAAAAACGGATCCGTTAGAACTGTTTTCTCAACAATTGTGACGGATCTGTCACTATGTCGGAGCAGACTGACACCAAACAACTGAAGTGTGAAAGAAGCCTGAGGCCATGTTCACACTTCGCGGTTTTTACCGCGGATCCGCAGCGATTTTGATGCTGCCATTAACATGTAAACCCTATGGAAACCGCAGTGCACATGCTGCGGGAAAAACCGCGCAGAAACGCAGCGGTTTAAAACCCGCAGCATGTCACTTCTTTGTGCAGAATCGCAGCGATTCTGCACCCATAGAAATGCATTGAACCGCTTACTTCCCGCATGGGGCTGTGCCCACTTTGCGGGAAGTAAGCGGATAATGCGCGGTTGCTACCCGGGGTGGAGGAGAGGAGACTCTCCTCCAGGCCCTGGGAAGCATGAATAGTGTAAAAAAAAAAAGAATTAAAATAAAAAATCATGTTATACTCACCTCTCAGCGCTGCCCGCGGCCGTCCGGTCTTCGGTTTGCTGTGCGAGCAGGACCTGCGGTGACGTCGCGGTCACATGACCGTGATGACGCCGCGGTCACATGACCGTGACGTCACGAAGGTCCTTCTCGGCACAGCAGCTTTGGAATCGGACCGCCGAGTGCAGCGCCGAGGAGATCGGGACGTCAGAGGGTGAGTATAACCAATTTTTATTATTTTTATCATTACTATTGATGCTGCATATTGCTGCATATGCAGCATCAATAGTACAGGAGTAATCCCGCAGCGGAAACAGCGGAACAAACCGCGATAAATCTGCAGGGATAACCGCAGCGGTTTTGCCCTGCAGATTTATCAATTCCGCTGCGGGATAAACCCGCAGAGCACACCGCAAAGTGTGCACATGGCCTAAGCAGCCAGAAAGGACATGTTGTTTCTGCATTTGTTTACAGCAGTGAATGTAGGGTCTTCCAGCCAATCGCATACACACATTGATGCAAAGTTTACCATTGTAAATAAATTTGGTCTTAAGTTACAACAGTCATGAAAAGACACATTGTAAAGGTGTTCTAAAATATTTAACCTCTCTTTCGTCTGGTATCTTTCCTCCTTCACTCAAACACATCACCATATTCCCTATTATAAAAAAAATTACTAAAAAACAAAAAAAAAATCCCTTGACCAGAACTGCACCGCCAACTACAGACCTGGCTCTTATCTACCCTTCATCTCTGAACTTCTGGAACGCTTGGTCCACTCTCATTTATGGACTATAAATGGACTTTTCTTTACTTAGCTGCTTTTTTTTGCCATAATACAAATTCGAACAGTGTATTCAGTAGGACTATCAGCTGTGTATCCACCAGACTTCTGCACAACACAACTGATGGTCCCAACCCCATTTATAAGGCAAGAAATCCCACTTATTAAACCTGACAGAGCACATCTGTGAAGTGAAAACCATTCCCGGTGACTACCTCTTGAAGCTCATCAAGAGAATGCCAAGAGTGTGCAAAGCAGTCATCAAAGCAAAAGGTGGCTACTTTGAAGAATTTAGAATATAAGACATAACAAAAAAAGTGTGAAACAACTGAAATTAAGTATATAATTCCACATGTGTTAATTCATAGTTTTGATGCCTTCAGTGTGAATGTACAATTTTCATAGTTATGAAAATACAGAAAAATCTTTAAATGAGAAGGTGTGTCCAAACTTTTGGTCTGTACTGCATGTAAAACAAAAACATCTATGCGGTCATTTATTTTTAGTTTAAAATGTATCGCAGGCTATAACATGACAGTCTAAGTGCACAGAATTTAGACCAGTTATGGTGTATACACATAAATTTAGTGATGAGCGAGTAGCATTGTTGCTCGTGTGGTCTCCGAGTATTTGGATGTGCTCAGAGATTTAGTTTTTGTCGCCTTTGGCTACGTTCACATTTGCGTTGTTGGGCGCAGCGTCGGCGACGCGACCAACAACGCATGTACACAACGCAGCGTTTTGCGACGCATGCGTTGTCATAAGATCCTACAGATCGGGAATTTCGGCGCAGGGAAAACGCTACAAGTAGCGTCCCCTGCGCCCTGTCTTGTGCGTCTATATGACGCATGCGTCGTAAAACGCAGTACAACGCATACCGGCGCATGTCCATGCGCCCCCCATGTTAAAGATAGGGGCGCATGACGCATGCGTCGGTATGCGTCGACAACGCTGCGCCCAACAACGCAAATGTGAACGTAGCCTTAGCTGCATGATTTACGGCTTCTGGACAGGCTGAATACATGTGTGGATTCCCTAACAAACAGACTTTCCTCATATGTATTCAGCCTGTCTAGCAGCCGTAAATCATGCAGCTGAGGCGATGAACACTAATTCTCCGAGCAGTTAAAAATATTCGGAGATCACCCGAGCAACGAATATACTCGCTCATCACTACAGATATTTCTACAATATTTTAAGACAAAAAAAATGACACAGCTGACATTTCCAGATTTAAAAGGATATTCCCATCTTATAAAATTATGGGATATTCCATCATTTCATGATTGGTATAGGTCTGAACTGGGACTTCCATGGACACACAATAATGGGACCACAGTTCAAATAGGAGCGCTATAGGTCACCTACTGTGCCACTGAGTGCAACTAAACACATTCATCTAAATAGAGTTCTGCTTTGTGGCATAGTTGCAAAAGACAGCATGGTGAAACAGAAATTCTCAGGTTTTAGGTGTGTACCAGAACTTAATACCCAACCCCATCACAGACTGAGGATCAAATGAGGATGTATCCAAGAACCAGGGTCCCAAAATGTGATCGTGTATCTTAGAGTAAGAAGATGAGAATAACCCTTTAAGCACAAGAAAGCAACTGATTACCATGGAGATAAACCCTGTTACTGAAGATTTACTGACTCGTGTGCAAAAATCAGAAAAGATTTATATACATCTCAAAAGATGATTTTCTAACCCCTCTCTCCAGCAACATATCTCTAAACTGTTTCATTCGAGCATCCAGTGGAACGATGGCTCGCTCACGGGCAGCTTTAATTTCAGCGTCCATAGCTGTCTCTTTGTCGGACTCAGTTTCATCTTTCCTATATAAGAAAAGAAGAGGGGAAACAAGTGTAAATGTATAGCTATATGGTGCAGACCGACTTGCTACTTGTCAAGTAGATCTAGTGGCTTTTGTCACTGAAGTACCAATTTTAGAACCAATAAAATCCACAGTTGGTTGGTAAATCTGTAATTCATTTTTGGAAGCCATGAATTTCAGACCACATGGATAAGATGCAAAGATACTTGCTGACGGCTAGCATTACCACAGTAGCACATTTTAAATACCTTTCACCTTTCTTTTTTAGCATGTATCATAATCGCACTTTTAGGTGAGTTTTTTAATTACAATACAACAACTACATTAAGGTTTCAATTGTCTAGGATATACCCAACAATATGTAAAATCATATGGTAATATCTAGAGTAGAAAACACACAAGACTGAAATATAGCATGTCACCCAATGTGTGGACAGACGGTAAATCTGAAATTATTTCTAGATTAAATGGATTACATTTAATTGTCAAAAGTTGCCTGCTAGCGATTAATACATAGAGCCGTCATGAAGGCATACATTACAGATTGCCAACTCACTTCCTCTTCTTTGCTTTTATGGGCTCATCATCATTGGCATCGTCTGCTGATTCATGATCATCTTTGACTGTGAAAATCAAAAATTATGAACATAAAATATATATATTTTTTTGAATTTTATATACAAAAGACTTGTGCACCTGCTTAAAATTGCATTTCAAGGCTGTGTCGTTGTATGCTGTAGTGACCCATGTATATCTTAAAATGGTCATTTTAATGGTCATTTGCCGACACAGAATTTCTGTTTTTTCCCGAGACGTGACAAGCCAAAAAGAGCACACGGTTCGTGCACACTGTAAGGAGACGACCCAGCGAGCAGGAACAGGAGAGTCCAATCCCGTCCCAAGAAGGGACGTCTATTTCAGGGGCAGTGGTGGTCTCTGTTCTTGCTGCTCACAGAGTTCTCTCCTTATATTATGCATCAACAGTGAGCTCTCTTGCCTTCTCAGAGCATTCCAAGGAGAACACTGTTATTGTGCATTAAAAAGAATCTTTTACAGTGATAAGAATCTACTCAGCATCCGTTGGCATTGACAACCGAAACATGCTCAGAAGAGCAGGGACTACGACAGCCGGATAACACTGATGACGCCTTGTGTGAGTATCCCAGCATGCACTGGGGATTCTCAAACGCAGCGTCAACAAAACAGGAAGTTGGTTAAAAAACACAGAGGGAACGGTAGGGAATTTTTAAAGTATAACAGAAAGCATTTAGATTACATGCAACAGACATTGATGATTAAATAAGTGTTACTTTCGGACTATCCCTTTAACCAAGCACGCAGGGAGCACTCCTAACAT
This sequence comes from Ranitomeya variabilis, assembly GCF_051348905.1. Classification (NCBI taxonomy): domain Eukaryota; kingdom Metazoa; phylum Chordata; class Amphibia; order Anura; family Dendrobatidae; genus Ranitomeya; species Ranitomeya variabilis. The sequence goes on from NC_135236.1 coordinate 531,017,274, forward strand.
TTTCTGCAGAAGAAACCTGGATATTATGATTACCACACTTACAGTATAAAAATAATACATACATGAAGAAGTAAATATTTAGGATTTAAGTAATTACTGGCTATCAACTCACAATATTTCTTGTCATCTTCTAACCCTCTCTTATGTGGAGGCTCCTGAATGATTTTGTCAACATCAGCTCTTCCAATGAGATCTTCCGGCCGGTCCCACATAGAGAGGCGTGTAGTGGGATTGTAGAAGAAGACGCGTTCGTCACCGGTCCACACCACACACCTAAAGACAGAAAAGTAACATGTAAATAATAATAAAGGATCAATGGCAGCAAATCAACTGGTTTAACAGTCATCACCCAGGAGTAACCCATACCTAAGACACCATACTATTTAAGCAGCATAACCCCAGATGCACGGAGGGGCATTTATAGGTAATGCCACAGTTGTAGGATTGGAAAACACTAATACATATTCACGTTATACAAATGATCATATGGCTCAGCATACATGCAGAGGCTACGAATGACTGCCATAATATTGATGTGATAATATGAAGAGCACATCAGCTGGGAATTATCAGTCCGGGTTTCCATTCACAAGTTGTAGAAATCTTAAAAATGGTGGGGAATTAATGTATGGGAAGTCTCTAGTCTTATTTTTCTTAAATGAAAATTCATCCCATAAGGATGTGACCTCACCCTTTTAATCTGCTCTGGAAATCTCAAAACCCGAAATTAAAAAGCCCCAGTACTGGTTTGGCACTGTGCCCATTTCTAAGTTTGGCCTGCACAGGTACTCTCCAGGCCAACTGACTGCAGAGGACTGCAAAAAGCCCCCAAATGCTTTGCAGCAGCCCCCAAGGGGTACAGAGGAAAAACAGGGAAGAGGAAGTAGAGCTACAGTCCTTACGTGACGCTGCTTCCCCTTCACATATATGGGTGGCTGCAGTTTCCCTATTGATCCCTATGATAAGTTATGATATAAAATCCGTTTGTACAACCTAATGAGTATTTAAAATTAATATCTTGTTTTGCAGCCAATACATAGCCTTCACTAAACAGATAATAAAAAGCAAAATGTATTACTGTCTCTTCTGCCATTCATATTCTGAGAGAAAGTTAGCATGAGAAACAAAACGTGTGCAAAGTACAAAACTGCAACAAATGATATTTCACTTTGCCTGCCACATACAGCTCTGATATTATGGCAGAGTAGCTATTGACTGAATGTCCCATGGGTAAATAAGAAGTTTGCCAACATTCCTACATTGCGTAGGCAGACAACCTTTAACAATATGATCCGGCTACTGGAGACGGCAGTCACTAGGCTATATAAATAAGTAGGCAACAACAACAAGTGTTTACTGGACTCAGCTTCTAGCCTTTCATGTGTAGCAGTGTGGGCTGTAATTCATTTGGTTGACCCCCACCATATATTATCTTGCACTTTGTACAGTTTTCTGGTTTGGAGAAGTTCTCTAGGTGTGGTTTGTCCATTTGTGCTCATTATAGGGGATCTCACTGAGCGATCCCAGCCAAAACAGTAGAGAGTGGAAGAAGCAACACTCAGCTGAATAAAGCCATCACTTTACAAAGCATGGGAAACTGAGCAGCCTTTTAAATAAGGGAAAATGGGAGAATGGTTTCTGGACAAATCAGGTGTGGAAAGACAGCCCACAATACTGATCCCTTTATCCATCTCACACAGCAATGACAGGGAAGCAGTGTTTGTACACTACAGGCAGGATTCTTGGTAGGCAAAAAAAGGCAGTACTTTTTATTTTTATTAAAACCTTAATAACCAAATCACAAGTCCAGTAAATACTAATATGTAGTGATGAGCGAGTATACTCGTTGCTCGGGTGGTCTCCGAGTATTTGTTAGTGCCCCGAAATTTCATTTTAGTCACCGCAGCCGCATGATTTACAGCTACTAGACAGGCTGAATACATGTGAGGATTGCCTGTTTGTTAGGGAATTCCCACATGTAATCAGGCTGTCCAGCAGCTGAGGTGATGAAAACAATCTCCGAGCACTAACAAATACTCGGAGACCACCCAAGCAACGAGTATACTCGCTCATCACTACTATTATGCCAAGAGAAGGTTATATATTAAAACATGTTTGTAGCAGTATTACAAGAGCTTCATATATGTGAGGAAATTATAAAACAAGCGTCTTACCAAACACAAGCAAATAATGTAACAAAATGAAAGCCCTTGCCTGTGCAGATGTAAAATCCAGGACTAACACAAATGTCCCTGCAAACATTGGCAAGAAAACAGGCTTTGGGGCATAAGTACCATGGAGTGCCAGGAATTGGTGTTGTAGCCACTGGCCGGGCTTTTTGGGCAGCTTTCTCCTCCTCAGTCATTTCTTCTTCTTTTGGCTCCTGACAATATAATATTGTGTTAATAATATAATGCAAAAAAATAAAGAAATAAAAAACAAACAGAAAACTACAAAGGATCCTATAATCATCTAAACAGTGGGTAACATGTGTCTTAAAGAGGTTGTCCACTACTAAGACAACCCCTTCTCATTACCCATGTTTGGTCCCGATAAAAAAAAAAGCTTATACTCCCCTCCCGTGCGGTGTCAGCACTCGCGGTCTTCTCCTTTGGACATGCACGCAATCAGGAGGAAGTGAGCGGTCAGGCGCAGCTCCCACTTCCTCCTGATGACGCGTTTGTCCGAACGAGGAGACAGTACTGTCAGCGGTGATTGGGTGTAGAACAACCGCACGTAAACGCCAGAACGGGTGCCAACACTGCTGGATCGGTACCAACACGGAAGGGGAGTATAAGCTTTTTTTATTTTCTAGGGCCAACCATGGAGAATGAGAAGGTGTTGTCCTAGTAGTGGACAACCCCTTTAAGTTAGGCGTTAGGTTTCAGCACACCACAATATACTACAAAAAGAGAATGCTATAGCTTTAAAATGCATTCCTGAAGTTGAGTGAATAAAGGACACGATGGATCACATTTTGGAGTAAAATCTCATAAAGCATACTCGTAAAACACAAAAATAAAAAGATCGAATGACATGTTTAATGCAGTCAGAAGGCATGCAAATACATGAACACACTTCGAAATCACATTATCAATGACAGCCTGCATATAAAGGCTATCCAGGGTTTTAGAATTGATGGTCTACCCTTGGTAAAAGCCAACATTATTACAGTGGCTTTGAAAGTACACAGTATTGTATTTTTACCTATTTTGTTAGAATACAATCCGTGTTTAAATATCTTTGTAATCCGATTTGCGTTAAATAGTCTAAGTTGATGAAGTGAAGTGAGAAAAATATCAGGCATAAATTAAATTTATGGGATCAAATACGGTAACTAAAAATTGGCTTCTACATATGTATTCACTCTTTTTGCTATGAAGTCCCTGGTGAAAGCAATTACCTTGGTAAGTCAGATTCTTAGTGAAAGGAAGTCTACCTGTGTGCAATCTAAGTGTCACATGATCTGTCGGTACTTTTCTGAAAGGCCACAGAGGCTGCAACACCAGCAGCACTAACCAAACACCATGAAGACCAAGGAGATCTCCAAACAAGTCAGGGACAAAGTTGTTGAAAAGTAAGAGTCAGGGTTGCATTATTAAAAAAAAAAAAAATCGCAATCTATGATAATCACCCATAGCTCCATAGAGGTAGCCTTTATGGAAGAATGGGCAGAAAAAAACCGTTTACCTACACAAAAATTGTAAGGCTCATTTTGAGTTTGCCAAAAGACATGTGAAAGTTTCCCCAAGAGATCATCAGCCCAAGAACACTATGCCCACAGTGAAACATGGTGGTGGGAGCCTCATGCAGTGGGAATGTTTTACACTAGCAAGGGACAGGGGAAAATGGCCTGAGTCAGGGGGACGATGGATGATGCGAAATACAGGATATTCTTGAGCAAAATCTGTTTCAGTCAGTCAGTGATTTAAGACTGGGACAGAGGTTCATCTTCCAACAAGTCAATGACCTAAAGAATGCTGATAAAGCAACATTCAAGTGGTTTATGAGAAAATGTGTAAATGTTTTGGAGTGGTCTAGTTAAAGCCCAGGCCTTAATCCAATTGAAAATCTGTGGTCAGATTTGAATATTGCTGATCAGCAGAGGAAACCATCTAACTTGAAGGAACTGGAGCAGTTTTGCCTTGAGGAATGGCCAAAAATCTCAGTGGCAAGATGTGGAAAGCTCATAGAGACTAATCCAAGGCGACATGAAGCTGTAATTGCCGCAAAAGGAGGCTCTACAAAGCAGTGACCATGGAGGGTGGTGGTGGAGGTGAACAGTGTACATAACTAAAATTTTCAGTTAAATTGTTATATTTGTTGTTTGCTTCACAACAAACAGAAAACCACATTTTCACAGTTGTTCATGTAAAGAACATGCCTACGGATACAAACCCTCAAAAGAAAACAAAAAACAGTGAAATTCCAGCTTGTGAGATAGCAAAACATAAAAAAGGAGATTTTTGTGTTCTCATCGTAAAATCCTTTTCTCCGAGCCAATCATTGGGGGACACAGGACCATGGGTGTTCTGCTGCTGCCACTAGGAGGACACTAAGTAAACACAGAAAGAATAGCTCCTCCCCTGCAGTAAACACCCTCCTGCTGGCTCTCAGTGAAAATATTTAACAAGGATGAACTTTGTCAAAACCAAGTTAACTTAAAAAAAACAAACAAAGCCAATAGGCTAACAGGGTGGGTGCTGTGTTCCCCAATGATTGGCTCGGAGAAAAGGATTTTACGGTGAGTACACAAAAATCTCCTTTTCTCCTACGCCTCATTGGGGGACACAGGACCATGGGACGTCCTAAAGCAGTCCCTGGGTGGGAAACAATTATCTGCAACTGCTGCTTGTACCCACAAGTTACAGATGCGGCACAGCCGCCTGCAAAATTTGTCTGCAGACGGTCGCATCTGCCGAGGCCTGAGAGTGAATATGGTAATGTTTTGTAAAGGTATGCAGGCTGGACCAGGTCGCAGCCTTACAAACTTTTGCTGCCGAAGCTTGGTGCCGGATGGCCCAAGACGCACCCACTGATCGAGTGGAGTGAGCCTTAATCCCTGCTGGGACAGGAAGACCTCTGACCCGGTAGGACTCTTGAATAGCCAAACGGGTCCATTTGGCTATTGTCGCCTTCGAAGCGGGAAACCCCTTTCCTCGTCCTTCTGGGAGCATGAATAGGGCATCTGACCTGCGGAAGACGCTGTCCGCGAGATGTATCTCCTAAGAGCGCTCACTAAATCCAGTGTGTCAAGGGCCTTCTTGATGCGATGGACTGGTGCCGGACAGAGTGACGGTAAGACAATCTCCTCATTGAGATGAAAAGAGGATACGACTTTCGGTAGAAAAGAGGGGGATGTCCTCAAAACCACCTTATCCTGATGAAAATTCAGGAACGGAACTTGAGAGGACAGAGCCGCCAGCTCGGAGACTCGTCTAATAGAGGTGACCGCAACTAGAAAAGCAACTTTCCATGAAAGAAGAGAGAGGGAAACCTCCTGTAGAGGTTCGAAAAGAGCCTGTTGCAAAACTCCGAGGACCAGATTAAGATCCCATGGTTCCAACGGCATCCTATAGGGGGGCGCCCAATGGGAGACTCCCTGAATAAACGTCTTGACCTGTAATCTGTTGGCAATCCTGCGTTGGAAGAGAACAGACAGGGCTGAGATTTGCCCCTTGAGAGTACCAAGGGCGAGACCAAAGTCCAAACCCGTTTGTAAGAACTCTAGAATGGAAGGGATGGAAAAATGTAGAGGAGAACGTCCTCGGTCGCTCCACTATGAAAAGAAAGTCTTCCAAGTGCGATGATAGATACGCATAGACGTAGGCCTTCTAGCGCTGATCATGGTAGCTATAACTTCTGGAGAAACCTGCCTGGGTTAGGACCCAGGACTCAATGGCCATGCCGTCAAACACAGGGCCTCTGAGTTCTGGTGGTAAAAGAGGCCTTGAGATAGCAGATCTGCGCGATTCGGTAATCGCCAGGGAACGTCGGCAACTAGTTGAACTAGTTCCGCGTACCACGTCCGGCGCGGCCAATCTGGCGCAATCAGGATTACCGATACCCTCGCCGCTCTGATTTTCTTGATGACTCTCGGCAGGAGAGGAAGCGGGGGAAATATGTACGGAAGCCGAAAATGATGCCACGGGAGTACAAGAGCGTCTGCCCCAATGGCTGCCGGATCGTGGGACCGAGCCATGAAGTCGGGAACCTTGGAATTCAGCCGTGAGGCCATCAGATCCACGTCCGGGGTTCCCCATTGACAGCAGATCTGGTGGAAGATCTCCGGATGGAGAGACCACTCCCCGGAGTCGAGGCATTGCCGACTGAGGAAGTCTGCCTCCCAATTGTCCACTCCCGGGATGTGAACCGCAGAGATCATTGAGCGCTTTTCCTCGGCCCATCGGAGGATGTGGCCTACCTCTGTCATGGCCTCCCTGCTGTGGGTTCCCCCTTGGCGGTTGATGTATGCCACTGCAGTGGCATTGTGGGACTGAATCCTGATTGGTCGGCCTGCTAGGAAGGGATGGAACTGGAGAAGTGCCAGCCTGATGGCCCGGATTTCCAAGATGTTCATTGGAAGGCGTGATTCCTGGGGGGACCAGCGGCCTTGAGCAGTGTGATGAAGGAACACCGCTCCCCAGCCTAGAAGACTGGCGTCTGTCGTCACAACCAGCCAGTGTACTGGAAGAAAAGACTTCCCTTGATTCAGGGAGGATTTCAATGTCCACCACCTGACAAACAGCCAGGAGGGCATGCTGTAGGGGATGGAGGTGTAGTTGGGCAAATGGAACCGCCTCCATAGATGCTACCATCCAGCCGAGGACTCTCATACTGAAGCGCAGAGAGTGAGAGAGAGGCTGAGAGAGCTTCTGAGCTTCCCGCTCTAAGACTGAGATCTTTTCCGGGGGAAAAAGAACCAACCCCCGGGACAAGTCTAGTATCATTCCTAGAAAGGAAATTAGCTGAGCCGGTAATGGGGAAGATTTTTTGAAGTTTATCTTCCAACCCACGCGAGAAAGGGTATCTATTGTGATGGCCACGGCTTCCTTGCAGGAGCGGAAAGAGGGGCCTTTGATGAGGATATCGTCTAGATACGGTAGCACCACCACTCCTCGGGTGTGGAGTATGGCCACGGCAGACGCCATGACCTTGGTGAATACCCTGGGAATGGTGGCGAGGCCGAAGGGCAGAGCAACGAATTGGAAGTGATCTTCCTGAACTGCGAAGCGAAGAAACCTTTGGTGAGAAGGTAAAATAGGAATGTGGAGGTATGCGTCCTGGATGTCTATAGATGCCAGGAACTCGCCTTTTCCCATGGAGGCGATGACAGAACGAAGCGATTCCATCCAGAACCGACGCACCCTGAGGAACTTGTTCAGCAGTTTTAGGTCCAGCATGGGCCGTACTGTACCGTCCTTCTTTGGAACAATGAAGAGGTTCGAATAAAAACCTTGAAACCTTTCGCTTTGAGGGACCGGAACAATAACTCCGTCTTTTCTCAGAGAGCTTATAGCTTTGAAGAACTCTGATGCTTTTGCCCGGGGAGGAAAAGACAGGAAAAAATGGTTTGGAGGATGAGAAGAGATCTATCTTGTATCCAGAGGACATTAGATCGCGGACCCACTCGTTGTGAACGACCGAGAGCCACGCGGCACTGAAGGAAAGCAGGCGGCCGCCTACTTTGAGGGTGTCCCCCGGATACCGCAGGGAGCCATTGTGTGGAAGGTCTGCCCGTTCTGGCGCCTCTGGATCCCGTCTGCCTTGGCCTGCCTCTTCATGAAGGGGAAGGCTTAAAAGAGGCCTGTGAACCTCTGTCTCCACCTTGTGCCCGGCCGGAACTGGGAGATGTGGAAGTAGAGGGCCAGTTTGAGTTGTAACGAAAAAAATCGGGACCGAGCCTGTGGTTGCCGGTTCCAAAAGGGCCGAGATGTTGTGGAAGAAATTTACTCTTCCCTCCAGTGGCGTCAGAAATTAACTGGTCGAGCTTTTCGCCAAAAAGGCGACCGCTCTGATATGGGAGAGAAGTCAATGACTTTTTGGAAGTAGAATCCACACGCCAGTCCTTGAGCCATAAGGACCTCCGGATGGTGATGGCATTTGCTGCTGCTTGAGAAGCACTGTCAGCGGCATCCAGGGATGCGGTGACTACAAAATCTCCAGCTCTGGCTATCTGAGTAGCGAGGTCTGCTATCTCGGGAGAAAGATTGGTATCTAGTACTGCTGAAGACAAGACCTCAGCCCAGTGGGTCATAGCCTTAGCCACTCACGTAGTGGCAAAAGATGGAAGAGTGCGGCCGCTGAGGCTTCAAAGGCTGAACGCGCCATATTGTCGATCTGACGATCGGTTGGATTTTTAATAGAGGCGCCCTCCGAGGAGGATAAAACAGATTTCGTAGCCAGTCGCGATACCGGAGGATATACTGGGGGAGATTGTGACGAATCTTTTCTTAGATCCTGGGCAAAGGGATATTTCGACTCCATGGGCTTCTGCCCTGTGAATCGTTTATCTGGACGGATCCTGTGAGATTCAACAATTTCCTTAAACTCGAGATGAGTGGCGAACACTCTGTGAGCTCACTTGGTCCTCTTAAAGGTCACGGCATGATCCGTTTTAGATAAGGCTAGGTTCACATTGCGTTAGGGCAATCCGTTAAGCGCATAGCGCTAGCGGACTGCGCTAACGCAATGTATCTATAGGGATCGCGTTTGCCGATCTCGCTAGCACAGATCCCCGATCTGCACTAGCGAGGAACGGACCTTGGGCGCACCTCGGATGCTGCAAGCAGCGTCCGAGGTCCGTCAGAAAATAACGGCACATCGCTAGCGCGTGCCGAAAATGGCATGCGCTAGCGATGCGTTGGCAACCCGTTAGCACATTGCTGTCAATGGGTGCGCTAACGGACCCGTTACATGGCGTTAATAGCGACAATTTCGCCATGTAACGGATTCCGCTAGCGGACACCCATTAACGCAATGTGAACCTAGCCTAAGGGTTCCTTCTCAAGTCTCAAAGCCTTATTCACTGACTCAATTAGAGAGTCGAGAGTCTCCTGATCGTGATGAAATTCCTGATCTAGGGACGTGTCAGAATCGTCCTCTGAAACAGGTTCTCTACTAGCCCCAATGGAAGGGGAGCGAGAAATGGAGCTTTCAGAACCCGAAAACCGGTGATGGTCTGGGGATATGGCACGAGTCCTTTTCCTGGAAGAGTGAGAACTCCTTGGAAAGGTACAACCCCTGGAGTACGAGGGGTTCTGAACATCGGAAGCGTCGTCCGTATTGGTTCCCTGGTTAGAGGAAGGGTCTCGGAACGAGTCTAACGCTTTTGCCAGGGATACCATAGACCGGGAAAGGGAGGTAGCCCACTCAGGGGGACTAGGCTCACTGGGTTCAGTATCAGCAACAGGTGGTTCCTGAGCTGTCACCGGTTCACAAGCTGTGCATAATGCAGTATTGTGACCCCGGGGTAATGATACCTTACAAGAGGTACATGCAGCGAAGAATACAGTGTGGGTTTTCCTAGACTTTTTGTGAGGCTTTGGTTGAGACATAGTAAAGCCTGGAGGAAAGCGCTTACTAGCAGGAGAAGGTTTAAGCTATGTTTCTGGAGCTTACCCATGGTCCTGTGTCTTGAGTCCCCAGGGGAGGTCCGCAGCGTGATGCCACAGGAGTTATGCACAGGAATCGCTAATCCTGAAGACTGTGATTGAAAAGGCTGGAGCAGCGCTGCAGCATCAGCCTTGTGGGTGTACCAAGATGGCCGCCGAGATCAGGAAGTGAGAGTGTATCTCAGGGAACGAGAAGCGCCAGAAAGAGTGGGCGGCGGTAACTGCCGGTGGGCGTGGCCAAAACTCCGGCCTGTATGAAAGAGAAAAGCCGGGGGCTGAATTTTAAACCTGCGGTTGCGGCCTGCAGCACCGCGACCGCTATTAGCACCATTCTTAAGCCATACTCTCTGAAGGAATTGCAGCACTGCAGACCACCCAAGGACCCGGGCTTTAAGGTGTGGACCTCCCATACCCCTGGGACCAGGACCCCCCCAAGCGCCTCGGCCCCCACAGTGTACTCACAGTAGATGCGGTGGGCCGGTGCTCAATCCACCGTCACCATAGTCAGGGAGGGGGTGGAGAGCTTCTGCCGCCATGCGTCATCCGCTATATCAGTGGTGATGCAGAGGGGGGCTGCACGGACGCCAATCACAATATGTCCGGCTGTGCACCTGGCTCCAGGAGAGGTAGATGGAGGGCTACTCCATGTGGTCGCCTGCTATGGAGGGGGGAGATCGGAATGCGAAGGAACCGTCGCCCGCAAGATGAGCTCAGGGCTGGCATCCAATGTTGCAGGAAAGGATATGGGAGGGACGCTCCACGTACTTGCCTGTTGATGGTTCGGGGGAGATCGGAGCCTAGAAAGGATCTGTCGCCCCCTTTCGCTCCGTTAAAGGAAAAAATAGAGCAAAAAATTAAAAATTAAAATAAAAACTGTGGGGTCTGAAACAGACCCAAGTGCCTCCTACAGACACTAAGCAAGAACTGGTTCACTGAGAGCCAGCAGGAGGGTGTATACTGCAGGGGAGGAGCTGAGAGCCAGCAGGAGGGGGTATACTGCAGCGGAGGAGCTATTCTGTGTTTACTTAGTGTCCTCCTAGTGGCAGCAGCATAACACCCATGGTCCTGTGTCCCCCAATGAGGCGTAAGAGATAAAAAAAAAAAGGATCATGAGGGTGGGGATTGAATAATTTTGCAAGCCAATGTACATCAAAAAAGCTACAGGAGGGAAATTTTGTTGCATTCTTTCTGTGGCATGCGGTGACAACCCCCTCACAAGAAACACAATTTTAGTGTTTAATCCAACCCCTTACAACAGGGCTCTCAAGCAAGTGGCCCAAATGCAGCCCCTGATCACCTGAGACGATCGCAGCCCAGTCCAGGGGCCGCCGAGGTCAGCGCTTCTATCAAATGAATGTGCTTCCTCGGATGCACATTCTATTGAAATGTATTGCGGTGCAGAGACCGACTGTCTGCACTGAAATACCGGTGACAGCCAATCAGAGGCCAGCAGCTGCCGTCGGCATCTCCATCACAGCTGCACATGAAGTCACTGCGACAGAATGTGGGACATCGTTACAAGTACAAGATGGGCACACTACTAGATGACGGGGACACGAATACATGATAGCGACCAGGACGGGGACATTACTACATGATGGGGACCATTAGGCTGTGTGCACACGATGCAGATTTGGTGCAGATCTGCAGCAGATTTAGCTGTGCACATGGTGCAGAAAAATCAGAGAGTCAGCTCACCACTACTTGCAGCAAGTCCTTCTGTACACATTGCACAGAGAAGCCCAGGAGATTTTTTTTTTCTTCGTGCAATAATACTGTATGGGACTGACCGGGAGACCGAAAATAAATAAAATATATATTATTTATTTTTGGTCTCCCGGTTGGTCCCATACAGTATTATTGCGTGTGTGTGTGTGTGTGTGTGTATGTATGTATACTGTATATCCCAAAGTATGAAAAAATAACGGAAAAATATTTGGCCACTCAAAATGATGTTTTATATAAAAACTGAAGTAGAAAAGAAGACCCGTATCACAACTCATTTGATAAACACCACTAAAAGAATAACAATACGCCAAAAATGCATTAAAAAAATAAATTTGATAACGGTATCACTGAAAGTCATCTTCTGCTGCAAAGAACATGGCACTTCATATTCAAATTTAATTAATTTCATTTTTTATAATTCGGTCTTTTATGGATGCGGTGAAACAAACAAACAAAAAAAACGGTCTATTTTTAAGTGTCTGTAATACAATGTCTTTTTTTTAAAGGGAACCGGTCACCCCCAAAATCGATGGTGAGTTAAGCTCACCGTCATCAGGGGCTTATCTACAGCATTCTGTAATGCTGTAGATAAGCCCCCGATGTTACCTGAAAGAGGAGAAAACAGTAATTAGACTTACTGGTAATTGTATTTCCAGGAATCCATCCTGACAGCACACTGGAGGACGTCCTTCTTAGCCATGATGGGACAGGAAACCCGAGAGGTTAAAAGGACCCTCCCCCTACCACCCTTCAGTGTTTTTCCAAAGTAACACATCTGGATGGATGCAAACACAAGTTTTATTACAACAAAATAATCAATCATACAAATGTTACATCACATAAGTATAAAGATCAAACAATAGGGAGGGAACTAACAGTGCTGTCAGGATGGATTCCTGGAAATACAATTACCAGTAAGTCTAATTACTGTTTTCCAGGTCACCACCTGACAGCACACTGGAGAAATACCAAAGGAGAATGGTATTTAGGGTGGGACCACTGCTTGAAGTACCTTTCTACCAAAGGCCAACTGAGGCGAAACTACATCTAGTTTATAGTGTTTAGAAAAGGTACTAAGATTAGACCATGATGCAGCTCTACAGATCTGGTCTGCCGTAGCCCCCCCTTTCTCCGCCCATGATGTGGCCATGGCCCTAGATGAGTGGGCTTTAAGATTAACCGGGGAATTTAGACCTTTAGCTTTGTAGGCTAAATCAATTGTAGACTTTATCCACCGTGCGATAGTCGCTTTAGACGCTTTTTTCCCCTTATTTGAACCCCTGAACTGAACGAACAAGTTATTGTCCTGTCTCCAGGGTCTAGATAGATCAAGGTACCTGAGTACTGATTCTCTTACATCAAGGTTATGAAAAAATCTTTCTTTTTGATTTTTAGGGAATTGGCAAAAAGACGGTAAAACAATCTCCTGATTCATATTAGTATCAGAAACGACCTTAGGGAGAAAGGCCGGATCAAGCCTTAGTACTATTTTATCATCAAAGATCTGTAAATACGGGTTCTGTACCGAAAGAGCCTGTAGTTCCCCCAATCTTTTTGCCGATGTGATCGCAACTAAAAACGCGGTTTTAAGAGAGAGTTTGTTAATGTCTATGTCTCCCGTTATATCCCAGGACTGATCACACAGAAAATTCAGGACCAAATTAAGATCCCACGGCGGGACTGATTTCCTAATGAATGGCCTTAGCCTCTGGACTGCTCTAGAGAATCGACTAATCCAGGGGTGGGTAGATAACGAAAAATCAAAAAATACACTTAGGGCCGCTATCTGTACTCTTAATGTACTTGGTCTAAGGCCTTTTTGAAATCCTGACTGCAAGAAGTCAAGAATTTTTGGGATATCTGGATGGTCAGTATCAACTGTCATCTTCCCACAGAATCCACAGAATGTTTTCCATATTTTTGTGTAGATGGCAGATGTCACCGGCTTTCTGCTGGCTTGAAGGGTAGAAATGACGTCATCTGAAAGACCTTTTGCCCTCAAGACCTTCCGTTCAGGATCCAAGCTGCCAACTGAAGCGCTCCTGGGTTCTGGTGTAGAACTGGACCTTGTAGAAGAAGATCCTTTCTCTCTGGTAGCCGGCGGGGTTCTTCCACTGATAATCTTCTTAACATTGGAAACCAACTTCGTTTCGGCCAGTGAGGAGCTATGAGGATGACTTTGGCCCCATCCTCGCAGATTTTCCTGAGTGTTCTTGGAATCAAGGCCAGAGGTGGAAACGCATACAGGAGACCGACGTTCCAGGGTTGTGACAGGGCATCGATCGCCGCTGGGCTCTCCCAGGGGTTTAGGGAGTAAAAGGTTTTGACTTTTGCGTTTTGCTTTGTAGCAAATAGATCCACAGTCGGCTTCCCCCAACGATGACAAAGATCCCTGAATACTTCGGCGTTTAGTTCCCACTCTGTAGGGGATACACTTTTCCTGCTCAGGAAATCCGCCAACTGGTTCTTGGATCCCTCCAGATGTACAGCCGAGATTGACCGCACCGACTTTTCTGCCCACTTGAAGATCTGTTCCGCCAGATCTTGTAATGCCAGATGTCTTGGGCCCCCCTGATGTCGAAGGAAGGCTACGGTCGTCGTATTGTCCGAGAAGATTTTTACATGCTTGTTCTTCAGCAAATGTTGTGCCGCCGTTAAGACCTTCCAAACCGCATGCAACTCTCTGTGGTTTGATGATTTCTTGCTGTCCTTTCTTTCCCAACGACCTTGGAAATATCTTCCCAGGACATGACCTCCCCAACCTTCCTGACTTGCGTCTGTCGTGACTGACACACTCGGGGTTTGAAGCCATGGTACTCCTAGCCGGAGATTTTTGGAGAGAGTCCACCACACCAGAGACCTCTTGATCTGAAAAGAAAGATTCAGTCTTTGATTTAAAGAATTTTGCCTTCTGTTCCAGCTCCTCAGCACTCCCTGCTGAAGCTTCCGGGAATGAAACTGGCTCCATCTCACGCAAGGGATGCAGGCCGTCATTAATCCCAGGATTATCATCCCGTCTCTGATCGTATTTCGGCCTCGGGAGAAATGATGGACCTTTTTCACTATTCCCTTTAGCCTGTCTTCCGGAAGGTAGGACATCCTTGTTTCTGAGTCGAGCATGACTCCTAGGAATTTTATTCTGGATTTCGGTATTAAATCTGACTTCTTCCAATTTATGATCCAACCGAGACTCTCTAGAGTGGAGATGAGGAACTGACAGTTGATTCTGAGCTGGCTTACTGACTCTGCCGCTACCAAAAAGTCGTCCAGATAAGGGATTACCATCAAATCCTGATTTCTCAGATATGCGACTACCTCTACCATAAGTTTCGTAAAAACCCTGGGAGCCGACGCCAGGCCGAAGGGGAGACAGCGAAATTGAAAATGATAGATCTTCCCCTCCATGTTTACCGCGAACCTCAGGAACTTTTGATGGTTTAAGTAAATGGGAACATGGTAATATGCACTCTTTCGGTCTAGAGTGCACATCACCATACCCCTTCCCAACAGAGGAATGGTAGATCGAATTGACTCCATTTTGAATCTTTTGTATACCACCCAGTTGTTTAGGTGCTTCAGATTTATTATCGTTCTCGACTCTCCCGATGGTTTTGTTATTGAGAAGAGATTTGAGTAATGACCTCTGTACTCTTCTTGGGAGGGGACCGGAACAATTGCCGCCATTTTTAAGAGGTCCTGTATATCCGACCACATGGGGGATGACGATTTTAGATGTGTGCTGGACACTAGAAATCTTTCGGGCGGAAGGGAGGAAAATTCGATTTTGTACCCTTGGGACACCACCTGTAACACCCAAGGACTCGTTGTTATTTCCCTCCAACCTTCTAGGAATCCGGCTAGCCGACCCCCTACTCTGATGGCGTCATTTTCTATGGTAGCTAGACCTCTGACCTGAGTAACTCGAGTCTTTGGTTTTGGGTCTACTGTCTCCCCCTTTTTGGTAGCTCCATCTACCTTGCTTCCCTTTACCCCTGTAATCCTGTTTCTGATTATAGCGGGGTCTCCGAAAGGGCTGGAATTTTTTAGGCTTTTCTTCGGGGAACCCCTTTTTTACATCTGAGGCTTTCTCTAAGATATCGTCGAGGACCGGTCCGAAGACCCTGCCCCCAGAGAAGGGTATGGAACATAATTTATTTTTGGAGTGCATATCACCCGACCAGCTTTTGAGCCAAATAGCTCTTCGGGCCGCATTAGAGAGGGATTGACCTCTAGCCGCAAATCTAACCGTTTCCGCAGATGCGTCTGCCAAAAAGGCGGTTGCCAATTTTAACAGAGGCAGAGATTTTAGGATAGTATCTCTAGGAGTTTTGGCTATTAATTGATCCTGAAGATCATTTAGCCACAGGTCCATGGAGCGAGCCACTGATGTTGCTGCGATATTAGCTCCGATAACCGCCGAAGAAGTCTCCCAGGCCCGTTTCAAAAGTCCATCTGCCTTTCTGTCCATGGGCTCTTTTAAATTGGAAGAGTCCTCAAAGGGGATTGAGGTTCTTTTAGACACTTTAGCCAATGGAATGTCTATTTTAGGAATATCGACCCATTCCTTAACTTCCTCCGGGTCAAACGGCAAGCGGAGTCGGAAATCTTTAGGGATAGTCAATCTCTTCTCCGCCTCTTCCCATTCATCCAGAATCATGGATCTGATATGGGAATTTACTGGAAACACCTTCGCAGTCTGTGAGCGCAGGCCACCAAACATTTCATCTTGAACCGAACAAGATGGTTGTGGATCCTCTATCTGCATAGTATGCCGCACAGCCTCCAACAGTTCTCCTGTGTCTGCTGCTGAGAATAAGTATTTTCTCCCTCTCTCTGGAGGGTCTCTGCTCTCCTCTTCTTCCTCTATATCCGATACAACAGATAACGAGTCTTCCGAAGAGTAATCAATCCTCTGCCTTTTGCTCGGTCTCTCTGAAGGTGAGGCTTGAGGTAGTACCAGACCTGATACAGAAGCCTGGACCTCCTCTCTTATCATGGCTCTCATATTTGACATAAGAGAAGCCTGCTCCTCTCCTATGATTTTGCAGGTGCATGCTTCACATAGGGGTTTCTGCCAGGTATCTTTCAGCTTGGCTGCACAAATAGGACATTTCCTGCTTTTGCCCAGCTTCTTTAACGATTTTTCTGGTAAAGGGGCCGCCTATAGAAAAATAACAAACTCTAGCACATGCTCCGGGTTTTTTTTTTTTTTTTTTTTTTTAAGTATCCATAATACCGGCCCTGCTCTACTTACTGGCGCTGTGGACTCCTGCCCTTCTCTAGCTGCGTCCTCCATGATGCACCGGAGAACGCTTACTGCACATACCTTATATTTCTGCTCATCTCTTCATCTGTACCGCGCTCCTGCGCTCACTACCGCTTCCTGTTTCGGAGACGCCGCCCGCCCCCCTCAGCCGCAAACCGGAAGTGACGCGCGGCCGGAAAGAGGATGGTGCAGCGGGAATTTCCTTCCCCCATGCCGGCCGCATGGAGACGCCGACATCTGCAGAGGCCACCGGCAGGATCGCATGCACCAGGGGGCGTGACGGAAGGATCGAGAGCCCCCGGCAGGGGGAAGCGATCCTCATACCAGGAGCAGCGCTACACTGGTAGGCAGAGGGACCCTCGGGCGGGTGTCAGCCAGCGGGTGCCTCATGGAGGGAAGGGTGAGGCAAAGCCCCCCCGATCCACATCCCCCCGCACAGAACGGTAGCTTCCTCTCGCCGTTCCTATCCATAATGGGACAGGAAAAACACTGAAGGGTGGTAGGGGGAGGGTCCTTTTAACCTCTCGGGTTTCCTGTCCCATCATGGCTAAGAAGGACGTCCTCCAGTGTGCTGTCAGGTGGTGACCTGGAAAAAGAGGTTAGATTATACTCACCCAGGGGCGGTCCCGCTGCGGTCCGGTCCGATGGGTGTCTCCGGTCCGCTCCGGCGCCTCCTATCTTCATTCCATGACGTCCTCTTCTGGTCTTCACGCTGCGGCTCCGGGGCTGGCGTACTTTGTCTTCCCTGTTGAGGGCAGAGCAAAGTACTGCAGTGCGCAGGCGCCGGGCCTCTCTGACCTTTCCGGTGCCTGCGCACTGCAGTACTTTGCTCTGCCCTCAACAGGACAGACAAAGTACGCTTTGCGCAGGAGCCGCGGCATGAAGACCAGTCATGGAATGAAGATAGGAGGCTCTGTACCGGACCTGAGACGCCCATCGGAGCGGGACCGCCCCTTGGTGAGTATAATCTAATGTCTTTTTCTCCTCTTTCAGGTAACATCGGCGGCTTATCTACAGCATTACAGAATGCTGTAGATAAGCCCCTTATGGCGGTGAGCTTACCTCACCATCGATTTTGGGGGTGACAGGTTCCCTTTAAAGCCAAGCAGGATCATGCAGTTTAAATGCTGCAGTCTTCAGTGACGGACGGCGTCATTTAATGGGTTAACAGCATTGATTGGAGCACAGCTCTGGTCGCTGCTATTACAGGTTCTATGTGCTCTATGACATTACAAGTGGAGTTTCCTGTAAAGTCTGCTCCACTGAAATACTTTGCATCAGAGGAGTTGGAATGGCATGTGCAGTGACGTGCCCGTCCATCAGCAGCCGTAATTTGGATGGGACCGTTGGGTGTACAAAACAGCAGACTAGCCAATCAATGGGATGTGATTTGAATGGCGTAGAAAATAGTGCCGAATTCAAAGATGTTACTAAACTCAGTTTCATACATCCATGTACCACTGTTCGAGTACGGACTGCGGTATACAGTCTGGCTGTAGTTCTCCTGACCCGAACTTGGCAGAATCGAAAGCAGATTCATGCATACATGGCTCATTCGACAAGCCTACAATCTGCAGTAACCACCAAACCGCTGCACGACCAGCTCTACCCTCACCTACTGTATCCTCACCCATCCCTGTAGATTGTGAGCCCTCGCGGGCAGGGTCCTTTCTCCTACTGTACCAGTCAGTGACTCGTATTGATTAAGATTACAGGACTTGTTTTTATTATATATACCCCTCACATGTAAAGCGCCATGGAATAAATGGCGCTATATTAATAAAGAATAATAATAAACACAGATCTATGAAACCTGGCCTAAACAGCACATTATTGCATATAAAACATTTCTAAACATTTTACATTAAGTCAAAGAACCCCTTTAAGAAACACAATATTCACATTAGAAATCCCACAGGGTCCAAATTATTATTTTTTCCTTAAATGGACAGATGGGCCAGCATTTGCCATAGTTACTAATTATTATACTGCTTCCCAACAGCCAAGCATACTTGATGACCTTATGCTATAAGGTAATGGTGTATTGCTCAAATATGCCATCACTATTTGTATGGTGGTAACCACCACCAGTCCTGTACCAATACTGCCGACACAGCGTTTTGGGAAAACCCCTTTCAAGTAAAACTCGCCGATTTGGCCTTGTACAGACCAGAACATTATGAAGAATGATTTGATAAAATTTACATTTGCTTCAGATTTAGACATCACAATATTATCTGTTGCTACAATAGTAATTTGGGGTGAACGGTGTTAGAGATCCATTACTATAAGTGGAAGTGTTCTTCCAAGTATGACTGATGGAATTATTTTATGGTATTCAGAATTGTGCAAATCCCCACTAGTAATGCGGGACTGCCGTACTATAGGCTTTTTGAAGTTGTAAAGTGGAGCTGACTTTGTGACCGGACACAAACATGACAGAGTACTACTAATATGCACACTGCACTACTTGCATGCCAGGAACTCAATCACAATAGGCCCAAACCCCACCAAAAAGTAATCAAAAAAGCACAGTACCAAGTAACTTGGTTGTAGGCTTTTACCTCCTTTATTTCCTTGGGAGGCGCTTCCTTTGGCACTTCTTCCTCAGCCTCCATTGGCTGCGGCTCTTCTACGGCTGGTTCCATCTTAACAGGCTCCTTAAGTTTTTCCACTTCTTTGTCTACAGAAATATTTGGGACATGGATGACTCAATTCTTTCATGACCTCAATCAATCAGAGGTGACAAGTCTCCATTTGAATAGCTCGAAATTCACTTCAATGGCTCAAATTTTTTTTTTTTGCAAAACTACAATCTCAACAAGACTAACCTGAGTTGGGCAGGAATGTAGTGATGTATGGCTGGACAGTATGTATGCAGTTTATGTTTAGAGATTAGCGAATTTGATCAGGGCTTGTTCGGCAAGCTATAGCGCTTACCGAATAAGCTGCAGAGGGAACCGGATACCTGGAGCGCTCCGGCTGATCAGCGGTTCGGCTCTGCAGCCGCATGTGTCACAGCTGTGTATAGCAAAATAAGAGTGGAAATACACTTTGTGGAGAATCTTAGTGCCACACCAGTGATTGTTTTTTACTTGCTCATTTGATAGGGATTGTCTAAGTATAATGGTCGCCATCTTGAGCAGCGCTCTAGCGTCATGTGACTGCATTTCTATGAGACTCCCAACTAAGCTGCACAGACGGATTCTGAATCTCAGACTTAGGCCACACGTTCAGTATTTGGTCAGTATTTCACGTCAGTATTTGAAGCCAAAACCAGGAGCGGGTGATAAATGCAGAAGTGGTGACATGTTTCTATTAATACGTTTGTTCTGACTGCTTCACTCCTGGTTTATGTAAAATACTGACCATATACTCAACGTGTGAACATGGCCTTACACTGAGAAAGTGACCTCTCCTTCACACCATGAGCCGGCAGGTTACAGAAGGGGTGACTTATTGCCGCTGAAATTAGGAAAAGACGGCGACCATTGAGTATAATAATATAATAATTACAGTTACACACAATTCCCATCAAACAAGCAAATAGAAATGTGCGCATGTGTACGAGTCCAAATAATCCCAGCTCTGTACACTGTGTACATCCAGCTGCAGCAGTGCAGTGCTGAGTGTAGTGCAGACCCGCAACGATCCGGCATTGATGACCAAAGACATAGTTCAGCAACATATAAATCCTGGACAACCTATGAAACTCCTTAGTTTTCAGTGAAGTTTAGCACAGGATAATCTACTAATTTCTTAAACTAAGCAGAAATATATGCTGCCTGCAGGGCTGCTTTGGCAAGTATAGCTTCACCCACCTTTTTCTTTCAGTTCCTGAGGTTTGTCCCACGTGGATTCCAAAGTGCGGTTATTATAGTAGTACGTTTTGCCGTCAATAGTTTTATATTCAGACCACTCAGATAATATCGTGGCTCCTGCTAAGGTGGCAGGAGATGCAGCTAGAGCCACTTGTGGATGAATCATTGGAACAAGCGAAGAAGCAATACCTGGCAAGACACCTACAGACATTGGCACAAGTTTAGGCACAAAAGAGTGTGGTAGAAAGCAAATCTTTAACATACGGTTTTTGTTACTGAAGGGGTTAGGTCTTTGTACATACACAGAGAATGCAGAGACATTGACAATTTATGTGTCCATTACACAGCACAGAGTAGCCATTTTGGAGTCAAAGAAAGAAGACTGCTGATCTTAGAGAAAAGCAGTGGTAGCAGGTTTGGTGACTATTCATGGGAAAAGCACAGTCACATTTAAGTTTGGTGGAAAAGTGTTTAAAAGGGAACCGGCCATGCCCTCAAACACTATAAACCTACAGATAAAGGTCTAGTCTGCACATTCATCACATTGCTATGCTGTCTTGCTGAAAGTGTGGTTACTGGGAGAAAATTTACTTGATTCCTCCTGGGAGCCTCCAGCTTTCAGTCAGTGGCATGCCAGAAATGCCACAGTCACCACAGGATTGTGAATAAAAAGCGCGGGGGCATGCTTACAGATGTAGCTGCTCTGGGCATGCCTCTGACTGAAAGCCAGCAACTCCTGGGAGGAATAAATAGAATCTCAGTAGTTGGGCTTTCAGTAAGGCAGCTGTACAACATGGTAATACTATTAACCTATAGGTTAGTAGAGTTTGGGGACATGACATGTTCCCCTTACAGAGAAGGTGTCATCAGAAAATTACCTATTGTATAAACCATGTTTTTATGCCAACACTGTACTTACACTTCCTGTTCTGTACAGAAGACTTTCCAGCAGTCTCATCATCACAGGTAGGATAATGAAAGCCAACACCTCTATAAACAGTACATAACACAGGATTCACTATGGGGATTGGCACAGCTCACCTCCTCCCCTTCCCATGCAATACAGCTTTTGCCTAGATCAGAGCATGAGCAGAAAGCCTTCTATACCAATCAATAGGGTCAGAGACATTTTACTGCTGCTTATGTCCATGTTGCTAATAAAAATAGAATATAAGGTCTTGTAGGGAGTGTGAAAACTGAAAGATTTCTGAATTTTGAAAAATAAACAGTGATATGTAAAATTATTTAAAGAAGGAAAAAAAATTGAAAATATACATTTAACATAAAAATCTGATTTAAACAAAAGGTAATTCTCAAATAACATTCCTTTGATTTAAAATGTTAACTAGCATCAAGATCATAAAACATATTTTTGGTTTATCAAGTGCTTTCAACATGTACGTGTGCCAAGTACCGTATATACTCGTATATAAGCAGAGTTTTTCAGCACATTTTCTGTGCTGAAAATGCCCCCCCCCTCGGCTTTTACACGAGTCATTGTCCCAGTTTACGTCGGAGGAGGAGGAGTGGTGGAGCATCTGGTCACTGGAGGCTGCGGCTAAAGCCTGTACCCGCTGCTAAAGAGAAATGAATATTCACTGCACTGGCAATGACTATTCATTTCTCTTATAGCACGCACACAGTTACAGCCACAGCCGCCAGCTTCCAGGCTCTCACGGGTGCACGCTCATTAAGGTAATGAATATTCACCTCTCCACGCCTATGGGAGTGGAAGAGGTGAATATTTATTACCTTAATGAGCGGGGACACATGATCGCTCGGCCGCAGGAGCTGCTGGCACCGGAACGAGATGCTGAGAGGGCACGCAGGGAAGGTAAGTAGGATGTTTTTTTCTTTTTTATGCTTTTCTCATGGGAGCCATACATACAAGGATGGGAATAAGGAGCCATGTATACAAGGATGGGAATAATGAGCCATACATACAAGGATGGGAATAAGGAGCCATGCCTACCAGAATCTGGATTAGGGGACAATGCATACCCGGCATATACTCAAGTCAATAAGTTTTCCCAGTTTTTCGAGGCAAAATTACGTGCCTCGGCTTATACTCTGTTCGTCTTATATACATTTATATACGGTACTTCGAAATTACATAGGTTTTAAGTATTGATGTGCAGTTTAGACAGGGTCAAGGCAGCACATTAAGTACACTGCTTAAAAAAATAAAGGGAACACTTAAACAACAAAATATAAGTCCAAGTAAATCAAACTGTCCACTTAGGAAGCAACACTGCTTGACAATCAATTTTACATGCTGTTGTGCAAATGGAATAGACAACAGATGGAAATTATTGGCAATTATCAAGACACACTCAATAAAGGAGTGGTTCTGCAGGTGGGGACCACAGACCACATCTCAATACCAATGCTTTCTGGCTGATGTTTTGGTCACTTTTGAATGTTGGTTGTGCTTTCACACTCGTGGTAACATGAGACGGACTCTACAACCCACACAAGTGGCTCAGGTAGTGCAGCTCATCCAGGATGGCACATCAATGCGAGCTGTGGCAAGGTGGTTTGCGGTGTCTGTCAGCGTAGTGTTCAGAGGCTGGAGGCGCTACCAGGAGACAGGCCAGTACACGTGGAGGGGGCCGTAGGAGGGCAGCAACCCAGCATCAGGACTGCTTCCTCAGCCTTTGTGCAAGGAGGAATAGGAGGAGCACTGCCAGAGCCCTGCAAAATGACCTCCAGCAGGCCACAAATGTGCATGTGTCTGCACAAACGGTTAGAAACCGACTCCATGAGGATGTTCCAAGTGCCCGACGTCCACAGATGGGGGTTGTGCTCAAAGTCCAAAACCGTGCAGGACGCTTGGCATTTGCCACAGAACACTAGATTTGGCAAATTCACCACTGGCACCCTGTGCTCTTCACAGATGAAAGCAGGTTCACACTGAGCACATGTGACAGACGTGACAGTCTGGAGATGCCGTGGAGAGCGATCTGCTGCCTGCAACATCCTTCAGCATGACCGATTTGGCAGCGAGTCAGTAATGGTGTGGGGTGGCATTTCTTAGGAGGGCCGCATAGCCCTCCATGTGCTCGCCAGAGTTAGCCTAAATGCCATTAGGTACCGAGATGAGATCCTCAGACCCCTTGTGAGACCATATGCTGGTGTAGTTGGCCCTGGGTTCCTCCTAATGCAGGACTATGCCAGACCTCATGTGGCTGAAGTGTGTCAGCAGTTCCTGCAAGATGAAGGCATTGAAGCTATGGACTGGCCTGCCCGTTTCCCAGACCTGAATCCGATTGAACACATCTGGGACATCATGTCTCGCACCATCCACCAACGTCACATTGCACCACAGACTGTCCAGGAGTTGGCGGATGCTTTAGTCCAGGTCTGGGAGGAGATCCCTCAGGAGACCATCCGCCGCCTCACCAGGAGCATGCCCAGGCGTTGTAGGGAAGTCATACATACACGTGGAGGCCACACACACTACTGAGCATCATTTCCTTGTCTTGAGGCATTTCCACTGAAGTTGGATCAGCCTGTAACTTCATTTTCCACTTTGATTTTGAGCATCATTCCAACTCCAGACTTCCGTGGGATATTAGTTGTGATTTACGTTGACAATTTTTACGTTTTATTGTTCTCAACACATTCCACTATGTAATGAATAAAGATTTACAACTGGAATATTTCATTCAGTGATATCTAGGATGTGGGATTTTAGTGTTCTCTTTATTTTTTTGAGCAGTGTATATACTAGGTAGTATTTCCACTTTGTGTCAGGAGGTGTAATAATTAAGAATAATTCTGTGTGTCCATGATAACAGACCACAAACCAACCTTGTGTAGGCAGATCACATTGCCTAGGACTTGCTTAACCAACCACACATGTTAATAAGAATTTGGGAACTGATATCAGGTATCTGTAGGCGTCACTGAGGAAGACACTTGGACCCATGGCATATGCTCAATTCTGATATCAAATAAAATTAAAGTGGGAATGTGCCAGAACACTAAAATGTGCATTTATTTTTATATTTCAGTGGCAATGTCACTGCATTTAAAAAAAACAAGAACAGACAAACAAAAAAAACAACAACTATACAATGAACAGTTTTTCTTCTATAGATAAACCCACTTCCTAAAGGAAACAGACTAGAATACTCTATAAACATACATAGCATTTGTGTTTCATGGGATCAATCTTACCACATGAAGGGGGTTAGCTTTGATATGGTGAAATTGTAATTCCTTTCAGGAAGTGGAGTTATCCTTAAGCGAATAATGCACAAACACACATACATGCAGGAAAAGACCACAACACTGAGATATAGAAAAGAACTTTTAGCAATGTTGGAATAACAAACATGTGCGTTATGCCTTTAATATTGCTTCAAGTCAGGTAAACTAAAATCTAAGTCACTATACTGATGTGCTGGGGGGGGGGGGGTAGGGGAGGGATCGCGAAAATGCTGTATGGACAAATAAGGGGGATTATGTACACGTGCATTCACTACCATGCCAAACAACCACAAACTAAAAACATTAGGAAAAAGTTACCGGTTTTGGTAGTAGCCACTGTCTTTACATACGGGCAGCTTACTATTTGCATCATTGCTACACCTGTAAAATGGATATGCAAACAGATTTGAACATGACTATCACTGTCCGCTAGCATGGGGCTGGACACCGCGCACATTACATCAATAACCAAACCTGAAAATGACTGAACTCTGTAACTTTTCTATTATGACAGTTGTGAAGGTACATTCTGTGAGATGCCCTAACCCTACTTTACAGCTGTGAGTGTAAATGACTACCAATCCCTACCACTGTAGGATTTAGAAATCTATTCCAGAAGTTCACAGCACGCACATATATATACAATAGGTGGTAATGGACAGAGGAGCAAAGGCTACAGGGTCATGTGTCAAATGGAAGGACACCAATATTCTGCAGGCGCTCACATTCACATTACGGATCAAGGTCCTCAATTATCAGAACCCATCTAGATAAATGACCTCTGAGGCACGACTGCTAACTTGGAGACACGCAGAGGAACACATACACTGAATGTGAAAAGTGTGTATGTAGTCATTAACACAGATCTTAGAGTACTTACAGGGGTATTGAAATAAATCATTTCCTTAGATCTTTTGGGGATCCAAACACAAGAGATCACTAGAATAGTGGTTTGATGTCTTAGAGTAGTGAATAGATACCCATTGAAAAAAAAATGTAACAGGTCTGAAAAGTCTGTCATGCCTAAATAACTCCCCGTGGAGATAAACCGTGTATATAATAAACAGTCTATGGGTACACTGCACACCCTACAACGCTGCCATCTGCAGTCATTTTTTAAGCATTACAAATGATTTTCCCAAAAATGTTAAATTGCTAGGAAAGATATACTTACATTTTTCTCTGTTTCGGGCACACCCCGTACATTATTCTAACCTTCCCCATAGTATTTTTTTTTCTTTTAGCTTGACATGGTACCACCAATGTCCCCCCAAAAAACACCTGCTGTAAGCTGCAGAACCACTTCTATTGCCCTGTACAATTTATAGAGGACTCACCCAAGTCCTTACATCCAATTTATTCATAGACTGTTTTACCCCTGTACATTATCGAAAGTCACTTTCATGACCAATAACCTTCTCATTTTTTTTTTACCTTTTACACTGAATACTGCTACCCCACAGCTAGAGTCAGTCAGGAACTTTGCTGCCAAATGCTTCACACCCTATACATCTGAAATGAAGATAAAGTGAACCTGTCACCAGGTTTGGCCGATAAGAGATGCGGCCATCACCTTTCAGGGCTGATATACAGCATTCTATAATGTTGTATATCTGCCCCCAACCGACCTGAAAGAGAAGAAAAAGAACTTATTATACTCACCTGGGGCGGTCCGGTCCGATGGGCGTCACTGATCTTGGTCCGGTGCCTCCCATCTTCTTATGATCCCTGTCCTCCTGCTTGTTTCGTGTGGATGGTGCGTGCCTTCATCATCCACACAGTCTCCTCGGCACAGCGCTCCTGGGCAGGCGTGTTTCTCGGCCCTGTCGAGGGCATCGCAAAGTACTGTAGAGCACCGGGGCTCCTTGACCTTTCCCAGCACGTGCGCACTGCAGTACATTGCTCTGCCCTCAACAGGGTAAAGAAGTACGACTGCGCAGGAGAGCGGTGCCGAGGAGACGGGTCATCCACACGAAGCAAGCAGGAGGGCGGTATTCGCAAGAAGAAGGGAGGCGCTGGACCTAGAAGAGTGACAGCCATCGGACCAGAATGCCCTGCAGATGAGTATAATAAAAGTTATATTTCTTCTCTTACAAGTCCGATCAGAGGACAGATATACAGTATTATACAATGCTGTATATCAACCCTGAAAGGTGATGGCCGTATCTCTTGGTGACAGGTTCCCTTTAAGGTGAATATGTCAGTAGAACTACCCTTCTAAGACATTTAAATGGGCATACAGGTCATAGAATGTTGAATAGTACAGTAATATCTGCAATCTATATATATATATATATATATATATATATATATATATATATATATATATATATATATATATATATATATATATATATATATATATATATATATATCTATAATATAACGCTGGGAGCGTCACTCTGTCCGAAGCCTCTATAGACTGCGCAAGCGCCGGCGCAGTCTAGGCCCCACAGAGCGACGCTCCCAGGAGATCGCGGTATGCGTAAACACTGAACGCTCACCGCGATCTCCAACGGAGAAGCAGGGACCGCCAGGAGGGTAAGTATGATATATTTACCTGTCCCGTTCCTCCGTTGCGCGCTGCCCCTCCGTCCTCCGGTCCACATCCTCTGCCTGTGACGTTCACAGTTCAGAGGGCGCGATGACGCGCTTAATGCGCGCCGCCCTCTGACTGAACAGTCACAGGCAGAGGACCCGGAAGACAGACCGGCGCGCAGCGCTGGATCAGGGCCAGGTAACTATAGCAAGTGCCGGGGGCCTGAGCTAGCGGCGACTCCGGCACCTGACCCCCACAGCGCGCCGGTGTCCCCGCCTGCTCAGGCCCCCAGCACCGCCGCGCACAGCCTGAGCCACCGCACCCAGCACAGCCTGAGCCACCGCACCCAGCACGGCCTGAGCCACCGCAGCCAGCACCGCCTGAGCCACCGCAGCCAGCACCGCCTGAGCCACCGCAGCCAGCACCGCCTGAGCCACCGCAGCCAGCACCGCCTGAGCCACCGCACCCAGCACGGCCTGAGTCACCGCACCCAGCACATCCTGAGCCACCGCAGCCAGCACCGCCTGAGCCACCGCAGCCAGCACCGCCTGAGCCACCGCAGCCAGCACGGCCTGAGCCACCGCAGCCAGCACGGCCTGAGCCACCGCACCCAGCACGGCCTGAGCCACCGCACCCAGCACGGCCTGAGTCACCGCACCCAGCACATCCTGAGCCACCGCACCCAGCACGGCCTGAGCCACCGCACCCAGCACGGCCTGAGTCACCGCACCCAGCACATCCTGAGCCACCGCAGCCAGCACCGCCTGAGCCACCGCAGCCAGCACCGCCTGAGCCACCGCAGCCAGCACGGCCTGAGCCACCGCAGCCAGCACGGCCTGAGCCACCGCACCCAGCACAGCCTGAGCCACCGCAGCCAGCACCGCCTGAGCCACCGCACCCAGCACGGCCTGAGCCACCGCACCCAGCACGGCCTGAGCCACCGCAGCCAGCACCGCCTGAGCCACCGCACCCAGCACCGCCTGAGCCACCGCACCCAGCACGGCCTGAGCCACCGCACCCAGCACGGCCTGAGCCACCGCAGCCAGCACGGCCTGAGCCACCGCACCCAGCACGGCCTGAGCCACCGCAGCCAGCACGGCCTGAGCCACCGCACCCAGCACGGCCTGAGCCACCGCAGCCAGCACGGCCTGAGCCACCGCACCCAGCACGGCCTGAGCCACCGCACCCAGCACGGCCTGAGCCACCGCACCCAGCACGGCCTGAGCCACCGCACCCAGCAGGGCCTGAGCCACCGCACCCAGCAGGGCCTGAGCCACCGCACCCAGCAGGGCCTGAGCCACCGCACCCAGCAGGGCCTGAGCCACCGCACCCAGCAGGGCCTGAGCCACCGCACCCAGCACGGCCTGAGCCACCGCACCCAGCACGGCCTGAGCCACCGCACCCAGCACGGCCTGAGCCACCGCACCCAGCACGGCCTGAGCCACCGCACCCAGCACGGCCTGAGCCACCGCACCCAGCACGGCCTGAGCCACCGCACCCAGCACGGCCTGAGCCACCGCACCCAGCACGGCCTGAGCCACCGCACCCAGCACGGCCTGAGCCACCGCACCCAGCACGGCCTGAGCCACCGCACCCAGCACGGCCTGAGCCACCGCACCCAGCACGGCCTGAGCCACCGCACCCAGCACGGCCTGAGCCACCGCACCCAGCACGGCCTGAGCCACCGCACCCAGCACGGCCTGAGCCACCGCACCCAGCACGGCCTGAGCCACCGCACCCAGCACGGCCTGAGCCACCGCACCCAGCACGGCCTGAGCCACCGCACCCAGCACGGCCTGAGCCACCGCACCCAGCACGGCCTGAGCCACCGCACCCAGCACGGCCGCCCACAGCCACGCACAGCCGCCGCACCCAGCACAGCCTGAGCCACCACACAGCCTGAGCCACCGCACCCAGCACAGCCACGCACAGCCGCCGCACCCAGCACAGCCACGCACAGCCGCCGCACCCAGCACAGCCACGCACAGCCGCCGCACCCAGCACAGCCACGCACAGCCGCCTGCACTCAGCACCGCCACGCACAGCCGCCCGCGCTCAGCTCCGCCACGCAAAGCCACCCACGCACAGCACAGCCACATACAGCCGCCCGCACTCAGCACAGCCGCCTGCACTTAGCACAGCCGCCCGCACTGATGGGGGCGCAGGATGGAGCAGCACATGATGGGGTGGAGCAGCACATGACAGGATGGGGGCGCAGGATGGAGCAGCACAGCCACCGCACCCAGCACAGCCACCGCACCCAGCACAGCCGCCCGCACCCAGCACAGCCTGAGCCACCGCACCCAGCACAGCCACGCACAGCTGCCGCACCCAGCACAGCCACCGCACCCAGCACGGCCACGCCCACCCAGCACGGCCACGCACAGCCGCCTGCACTCAGCACAGCCACGCACAGCCGCCTGCACTCAGCATAGCCACGCACAGCCGCCCGCACTCAGCACCGCCACGCACAGCCGCCCGCACTCGGCACCGCCACGCACAGCCGCCCGCACTCGGCACCGCCACGCACAGCCGCCCGCACTCAGCACCGCCACGCACAGCCGCCCGCACTCAGCACCGCCACGCACAGCCGCCCGCACTCAGCACCGCCACGCACAGCCGCCCACGCACAGCATAGCCACGCACAGCCGCCGCACCCAGCATAGCCACGCACAGCCGCCGCACCCAGCATAGCCACCGCACCCAGCACAGCCACGCCCACCCAGCACAGCCACGCACAGCCGCCCGCACCCAGCACAGCCGCCCGCACTCAGCACCGCCACGCACAGCCGCCCGCACTCAGCACCGCCACGCACAGCCGCCCATGCACAGCACAGCCACATACAGCCGCCGCACCCAGCATAGCCACGCACAGCCGCCCGCACCCAGCACCGCCACGCACAGCCGCCGCACCCAGCACAGCCACGCACAGCTGCCCGCACCCAGCACAGCCGCCTGCACTCAGCACAGCCACGCACAGCCGCCCACAGCCACGCACAGCCGCCTGCACTCAGCACCGCCACTCACAGCTGCCCGCACTCAGCACCGCCACGCACAGCCGCCCACGCATAGCACAGCCACATACAGCCGCCCGCACTTAGCACAGCCGCCCGCACTGATGGGGTGCAGGATGGAGCAGCACATGATAGGGTGGAGCAGCACATGACAGGATGGGGGCGCAGGATGGAGCAGCACAGCCACCGCACCCAGCACAGCCACCGCACCCAGCACAGCCACCGCACCCAGCACAGCCACCGCACCCAGCACAGCCACGCACAGCCGCCCGCACCCAGCACAGCCACGCACAGCCGCCCGCACTCAGTACCGCCACGCACAGCCGCCCGCACCCAACACAGCCACCTGCACCCAGCACAGCCACGCCCAGCCGCCCGCACCCAGCACAGCCACGCCCAGCCGCCCACGCACAGCACAGCCACATACAGCCGCCCGCACTCAGCACAGCTGCCCGCACTCAGCACAGCCGCCCGCACTGATGGGGGCGCAGGATGGGAGCACATGACAGGATGGGGATGCAGGATGGAGTAGCACATACCAGGATGGAGACCATATACCAATATAAATGCTCGCCACCCGGGCGTAGAACGGGTTCAATAGCTAGTATATATATATATATATATATATAAAATGAGCTGTTAAGATCTACGAGGCGGACACACATCTGTATCAGGGTGGATTGATTTAAATCACGCCGATTTAAATCATGATTTAAATCACGATTTAAATCAAAAGATTTTTTTCTATTTAAATCGGATCGATTTAAATCATGATTTTAATCATGATTTAAATCACTGATTTAAATCAAAAGGTTTTTTTTAATATAAATCACGATTAAAATGAGAAGTGAGAGCAGTGCGCATGTGCGCCCATAGTTACACGGACGAAACTAGGGGCAACGATCTAACGCCAGGGTGAGGGGGGGACCCCAAAGTAAGTAAAAATCATTTTTGTTTTACTATATGGCAATAGGTAGGTGTTTAAAAGCAGCATGTCTTAATTGTATAAACTATTAATAGCCTCCACATTTTGTTCATACTGCCCCTTTAATTCCACACTTCTAGCTTGGTTTCACTTTTGGTTTAGTTTCTTTTTCCATTCAGTTGACATGCCCAAACTGGATAGTCAGCATCCTACAGAAACCTCTGGAAGAGCATGGCATTGTGAATGTTACACATATACAGCCTTTATTCTACTGAGTTAAACAACTCAGCTTTATCTCATGATGGAAGAACCTTTGGATGGTAAAATATTTTCCTCAAAAAGCAGTTTATTGAAAAAAATCCGATTTAAATCAAAAAAATCCGATTTAAATAAAAAAAATCCGATTTTTTTGATTTTTTTTAAAAAAACATTGATTTTTATCCACCCTGATCTGTATGACAATCTGTCTCCAGAGCTTATTTAAATGAAAAGGGGCGTTACCAGTGTGAGACATGTAATGACTGGCAGTCTGCTCTCATGATCTACATCTCTCTCACTGGTAACATTCCCTTTAATTTAACCCCTTCAAGACACAGCCCTTTTTCGTCTTTGCGTTTTCGTTTGTCACTCCCCTCATTCCCAGAGCCGTAACTTTTTTAATTTTCCGTCAATATGGCCATGTGAGGGCTTATTTTTTGCGGGACGAGTTGTACTTTTGAACGACACCATTGGTTTTACCATGTCTTGTACTAGAAAACGGGAAAAAAATTCCAAGTGTGGTGAAATTCCAAAAAAAGTGCAATCCCACACTTGATTTTTGTTTGGCTTTTTTTCTACCTTCTCTAAATGCTAAAACTGACCTGATATTATGATTCTCCAGTTCATTATGAGTTCATAGGCGCCAAACATATCTAGGTTCTCTTTTATCTAAGTGGTGAAAAAAATTTCCAAACTTTGCTAAAAAAAAAAAAAAAAAAATTGCGCCATTTTCCGATACCTGTAGCGTTTCCATTTTTCAGGATCTCGGGTCGGGTGAGGGCTAACTTTTTGCGCGCCGAGCTGACTTTTTAATGATACCACTTTTGTGCAGATACGTTCTTTTGATCGCCCATTATTGCATTTTACTGCAATGTCGCGGCGACTAAAAAAAAAAAGGTAATTCTGGAGTTTTTATGTTTGATTTTTTTTTGAATGGGGTGCAAGGGGGGTGATTTAAACTTTTATATTTTAAACATTTTTTTTTTTTTACTTTTGCCATGCTTCAATAGCCTCTAGCCATGGGAGGCTAGAATCTGGCACAACTGGATCGGCTCAGCTACATAGAAGCGATCTGATGATCACTCCTATGCAGCTGAATTACACAGGGTGGCGCTCACAGCAAGCCGGCATCAACCATAGAGGTCTCAAGGAGACCACACATGACGGGGGTCGGCGATGCGCGCATTTATCGACCCGATGGCCGGAAGCGGTAGTTAAATGTCGCTGTCAGCGTTTGACAGCGGCATTTAACTATTTAATAGCGGCGGGTGGATCGCGATTCCACCTGTCGCTATTGCGCGCACATGTCAGCTGTGAAAAACAGCTGACATGTCACGACTGTGATGTGGGCTCAGCGTCGGAGCTCACATCAAAGGGGGAGACACGACATGTGCAGTACTAGTACGACGCATGTCGTGAAGGGGTTAACCACTTCACGACATTCACCGTACATGTATGGTGCAGTGAGAGGTGCGATCCCAGAATTGTGTGGTGCGCCGGTTCACTCGTAGAACCAGCTATTGGCTTTGGCATTCATCCTAAGTCATGTGACAAGGCTCATTAGAAAGTTGACATTGACTTTTAGGATTGCTACTTCCTATAGGTGACACGAGTTCTAGTCCTCTACTTCTCTGAAGAGACAATTTGCATATTTCTCAGAGGAGCATTACGGCTTAAAAGTCCCCTCACCTCGGCATGTCAGGCTTGACATGTCTCTCTCCATACGGAGGAACATTACCCCTTAGAAACCGGTCAGACGACTCTCACACAGCCAAACTAGATCTCACACTTTGCAATGACGAGGGGCAGCACCCCGAAACACTGTCTGCAAATTGAGATTTTGGTATTGGCTTTTATCCAAAGTCATGTGACAAAGCTCGTTGGAGAGTCGATAATTTAGTGATGGGCAGTCCGGCTCTCTTGGCTCGACTCACCAAGAAGAGCCGGCTCTTTTGGATCCTAAAATGGATCCCTATTAAATACTAGATGGTGGCCCGATTCTAACGCATCGGGTATTCTAGAATATGTATGTATGTATGTATGTATGTATGTATGTATGTATGTATGTATGTATGTATGTATGTATGTATGTATGTATGTATGTATGTAGCAGCCACATAGTATATAGCACAGGCCACGTAGTATATAGCAAATATTACGTGGCCTGTGCTATATACTATGTGGCTGCTATATACATACATATTGTAGAATACCCGATGCGTTAATACAGGCCACGCAGTATATAACAGTGGCCACGCAGTATATAACACAGCCCAAACAGTATATAACACAGCCCACGCGGTATATAGCAGCCACTCAGTATATAACACAGGCCACGCAGTATATCACACAGCCCACGTACTATATAACAGCCCACACAGTATATAACACAGGCGACGCAGTATATATCACAGCCCACGCAGTATATCACACAGGCGACGCAGTATATCACACAGCCCACGCACTATATCACACAGCCCACGCACTATATCACACAGCCCACGCACTATATCACACAGCCCACGCACTATATAACACAGCCCACGCACTATATAACACAGCCCACGCACTATATAACACAGCCCACGCACTATATAACACAGCCCACGCACTATATAACACAGCCCACGCACTATATAACACAGCCCACGCACTATATAACACAGCCCACGCACTATATAACACAGCCCACGCACTATATAACAGCCCACGCACTATATAACACAGCCCACGCACTATATAACACAGCCCACGCACTATATAACACAGCCCACGCACTATATAACACAGCCCACGCACTATATAACACAGCCCACGCACTATATAACACAGCCCACGCACTATATAACACAGCCCACGCACTATATAACACAGCCCACGCACTATATAACACAGCCCACGCACTATATAACACAGCCCACGCACTATATAACACAGCCCACGCACTATATAACACAGCCCACGCACTATATAACACAGCCCACGCAGTATATAACACTGCCCACATACTATATAACACAGCCCACGCAGTATATAGCAGCCACGCAGTATATAACACAGGCAACGTAGTATATAGCACAGCCCACACAGCATATCACACAGCCTATGGAGTATATAACACTGCCCATGTAGTATATAGCAGCCACGCGGTGTATAACACAGCCCACGCAGTATTTAGCAGTGTGGGCACCATATCCCTGTTAAAAAAAAAAATAATTAAAATAACAAATAGTTATATACTCACCCCCTGAGATCCAGCGAAGCTGTGCAGAGAAGCGCGGCTACCGCCATCTTCCGTTCCCAGGATGCATTACGAAATTACCCGGATGACTTAGCAGTCTCGCGAGACCGCTAAGTCTTCTGGGTAGTTTCGCAATGCATCTCTGGGAACGGCAGATGGCAGCCGGCGCGAGCGCATCGTCGGACTACGGAAGGTAAGAATAGCAGGTTTTTTGTTTATTATTATTTTTAACATTACATCTGTTTACTATTGATGCTGCATAGGCAGCCTCAATAGTAAAAAGTCCCGCGGCAATGTCGCTGATTGGTCGCGCCGGCTGGGCGCGACCAATGAAGGAAGTGGGATTTAAATCCCGCGGCAATGTCGGCTGGCCGCAACCTATCAGTGAAGTGGGATTTAAAGCCCGCGCCAATGTCACTGATTGGTTGCGCGCACCGGCTGGGCGCGACCAATATGCGAAGCGGGATTTAAATCCCGCGCCAATGTCGCTGATTGGGCGCGCGGTGCATTGCGGTCTCGCGAGATGATGACGTAATGGTCTCATGAGACCGCCACGTCATCATCTCGCGAGACCGCAATGCATGGACCGGTCACCGGAGCGTCGCGAGGAGCGGTAAAGGCCGGTTCTGGATGCGGGGGCCGACGGAC
This sequence comes from Ranitomeya variabilis, assembly GCF_051348905.1. Taxonomy (NCBI): domain Eukaryota; kingdom Metazoa; phylum Chordata; class Amphibia; order Anura; family Dendrobatidae; genus Ranitomeya; species Ranitomeya variabilis. The sequence continues at coordinate 531,052,543 of NC_135236.1, forward strand.
GGTGAGTGTATAACGATTTTTTTTTTATTATTATTTTTAACATTAGATCTTTTTACTATTGAGGCTGCATAGGCAGCCTCAATAGTAAAAAGTTGGTCACACAGGGTTAATAGCAGCGTTAAGGGAGTGCGTTACACCGCGGCATAACACGGTGTAATGCAGCCATTAAGCCTGTGTGAGCGCTGACTGGAGGGGAGTATGGAGCGGGCACTGACTGCGGGGAGGAAGGAGTGGCCATTTTTCCGCCGGACTTTGCCCGTCGCTGATTGGTCGTGGCTGTTTTGCCGCGACCAATCAGCGACTTGGATTTCCATGACAGAGGCCGCGACCAATGAATATCCGTGACAGACAGACAGACAGAAGGACAGAAAGACGGAAGTGACCCTTAGACAATTATATAGTAGATGTGCTAACAATATGAACACATTTAAAATGACGTGAATGTCGTCGACACCCTGCCCACCAATGGCCGAAACACCGCCGACTTGCAGCCAGCCAATTAAATTGATGAATAGGCGGAGTTTGTGTCAGGTGGGCGGAGTTACAGGATTTGGAATGAAGTGGTTAAAATAAGCTGTGGAGGCAGATTCTCAGAGAGGCTTATATCTGTACTATAGCTCTTAACAGCTCATTTAAATATTAAGAAAAATGTGGATTTCTCTTGAACAAGACATGGGATTGCACATATTAAGGCAACATTTTATTCAACTTTCCTACATTCCCATATAGACGGCTTAGTTGGGTTGATCCTACCGACAGATTCCCTTTAACCTCCAAACTACTTCACAATACATGTGAGGTTACACAAAAACTACTCTAAAAATCCCCTTTACCTTACTTTTAGGATACATTCCCATGTGCTGCAGAATTTTGTAGCAGAAATGCTGCAGATTTGACTCATATTTCACCCTTTGACAAAAACAGATACTGAAGAGCCTCATCAATTGAAAAATAAACAAAAACCTAAAAAAAGGCCCTATAAAGTGCTAGGGATTATAGCAGGGCCAGAAGATGAGGAGTGGGTGTGCCATTACGCATATTGTAACTAGGGTGCCAACCCCTGCGGTAAGGTGGGGAGAGGTAGATCAGAGAAGAGGGCTAGAGGTAGACAGAAGAGGGCTAGAATCAGCACCGTATTAGCCTTAGGCCTCTTCCTTACCTTATTTCTCTCATATACATGAATATTATTATTTTTAGCCTCCACATTAAAATCATGATCTTAAACTTTATTAAAAGGTTGTTGTTGTTGTTTTTTACTCACATTTCCACCTTTGCATTCTTAAGAAAAAACTTTAAAATCCAAGGCGCCAGTCAGTTTTGAACTGTGGATTTACTCCTAACAAACAAGACCTTTAAAACCTCATTTTAAATGTGTTTTTTTGGTAACATGCAAATATTTGACGCCCAGGAAATCTAGACGGACAAACCCCATTAACCTGCACATATGGGGTTATTCTGCAGGCTAACAGCCTTACTATCGCACTCCGCTCCCTTCCAGGTATTGCCTTCGCCATCACCTTTTCTGGGTAAGGGCCTGTAAACACTAGACTTGATGTACACAGACAGAAATACAATTACTGATACATTACCTGGTAGTGGTATGGGCATGCCAGGAAGGGGAACACGAAATGGGGGTACCATAACAGGAGGAAAAGCTGGAATTGCTGCGGTGGGTTGTGGCAAAGCGTGAGGAATAGTGGGCGGCAATGACTGGGACAGCTGCTGAGAAAGAGTCTGTATTGAAGAGACTGTGGGCATAGAAATGGCAACACTGACTGCAGGTGTGGTTGTCACAGAAATACTGTGAGTTTGTTGTTCAGGAGCAGATGAACCTAAATGGAAGAAAAAACAGTATACATTTACTAAGAACTAGCTATAGATCATATGCTGAACAAACTCTAATGGGTTTTTTAAAGGAAGACTAAGTCCATTCATAATTCCCCACAAATTTTTCCTCTGCACCCTCCTCCTCCTCTTCTTACATCCCGTCTCTTATCACAAAAATAATAGAGAACCTTATAAGAATTATTCTAGATCCAACATGTGGCAGTGGAAAAAAGTCCTCTGAAATCATACTTACTAGGCACAACTTGTGACAGAGAAGGGGATGTGCTAGTGCTTGTTGTAGAAGACTGACTAGATGAAGCTGCAGATGAAGAGACCATTAATGCTGGACTGCTTGTAGTTGGAGAGGCACCCGAGACAGCCTGGGCATGAGTGACCTGTGCCTGCACTTGGCCTGGTCCCTGAACTTGCGCTGCTTGCCCCGGAACCACTTGTGCCTGGACTACTTGAGCTTGAGACTGCACTTGAGCTTGAGTCTGGACTGGAGCTGCCATAAGTGGAGTCAGCTCAGATTGCTGGATAACTTTTACACCATCGGGCTTACTCCATGCAGATTCACGGGTACGAGCATTGTAGAAATAAGCCTAAAGAAACATGAATAGATGAAAATGCTTACGGAGACTTTTATATTGATGATCTATGCCAATTTTCAGCAGGCTCACCAATTAACTGAATAAATTCATCAGCAAAGCACAGATCCACACTTTTAGTAGAGGTTGTGTCTGGTCCAGCAGCTCAGTCACATTTACTTTGAGACAGCCGTAGTATCAGGCACAGCTGACTTATGTAGCTGTGCCTAGTGAACACCAAATGGGAGTATGGTTCACGAGAGCACATTGCATCCTTCTATCAGCTAACTGATTGGTGACCAGTGACTCGGACCCTCACCATTATAAGGATCCCCTTAAAACATGCACATATGCCTTGTGTTATAATAAAAGTAGTAAGAAACAAAATTGTACTGTACACTGAACTTAAAGGGATTATCCGGGAAGACAAAAATGTATTCATAGCGACGTCATTTCAAAAACTAGACAGCTCACAGACAGAGTATTTTCAATTGTCACAGTATTCAGAGCTACTCAGTGACAGATGTAGAGGCTGAATGTACCCCCCACCTTTCTTTCGAGATGCTACATCACAGATAAGGGGGCATGGCTTGCTACCGCCTTGCTCATTGCTTGCTATGCAAGCCAGATCACTGATCAAGCCCGATATCCTGTGTGACAAGCCTGGGTGACCTGTCCTGTGACCTATGCTGTCTTAATCACAGCTTAGGCTACTTTCACACTAGCATTGTTTTGCATATGTCGCAATGCGTCGTTTAGGAGAAAAAAATGCATCCTGCAAACTTGTCTGCAAGATGTGTTTTTTCCCCATAGATTTACATTAGCGACGCATTGCGACGTATGCACACACGTCGCTACCGTCGTGCGACAGTTGTGTCGTGTTTTGGCGGACCGTCGGCACAAAAAAAGTTACATGAAACTTTTTTTGCGCGTCGTGGCCGCCATTTTCGGCCGTGCATGCGCGGCCGAAACTCCGCCCCCGCCTCCCCGTACCTTACAATGGGGCAGCGGAAGCGTTGTAAAACTGCTTCCGCTGCCCACGTCGGGCATCACTTTCACAACGCGTGTCGGCACGTCGGGCCGACGCTAGTGTGAAAGCAGCCTTAGCTGTCTAAGGCTACGTTCACATTTGCGTTGTGCGCCGCAGCGTCACCGCATGCGTCATGCGCCCCTATATTTAACATGGGGGCGCATGGACATGCGTTGCGTTGTGGGAAGCATGCGTCCTTTTTGGCGCAAGCGTCATGGCGCAGAGGACGCAGCATGATGCATTTTTTTTGCATTCAAAAATAGAACGCATGCGTCGCAAAACGCAGCGTTGTGCATGCGTTGTTCCTGCGTTGTGCTTGGCGTCGCCGACGCTGCGGCGCACAACGCAAATGTGAACGTAGCCTAAGTCATGGCTTCCCTCCACGCTCTGAAAGAACGCAGATGAGGAGTGCAGCTGCAGGAAATTGAGGATTGAAAATACCATGTATGCAAGCCACTGTCTGTAATGTTATGTCGATAGCAATACATTTTACCTCTCCGCAGAACCGCTTTAAAGTGACAGTATATATACTATATTTTTCTTAAAGGGAATCTGTCAGCAGGTTTTTGCCACCTCATCTGAGAACAGCCTGATATAGGCAAAGAGACACTGAATCCAACGATGTATCACTTAGATTACTGGGTGCAGCCGTTCAGACACAGAGTGTTTCGATTTAGTAATGCAGCAGGGCTGAGAAAGCTAACTCTGCCCACTCCAGGCTCTGTATATACAATGTCTATAGACAGTGAGGTGCCTATCACAGGACGGGGCCTGTTGGACTAGCATCAGGGGCTGTTATGCCCCAGCAATGACAAGTTCCTGCTGCAAAAACAATCATTACAAGCAAATAAAACCACAGACATCACTGAAATCTGCGCTTTAACCCCTACCTCATGCTGTCTTCAGATTACATAGCAAAAGCCTGCTGACAGATTCCTGTAAGTACCCACAGTGTGTTTTATTTTAAAGGGGGATTTCACGACAAAGTTATCCCTTATACATGGGGTAGCAGATATTTCACTAACTGCTGGTGGTATAACAGATGGGACCTTCAGTGATCCCAAAACTGGATTCTACAGAGTCCCAGGCATCAGACCCCAATGATTAGTAAGGTATCCCAGAGATAGAAGGGTTTTCTTGAGATTGAAAGCTATTTACTCAGTCAAGGAGCGGGTTCAGGAGCTTAAATTTCTGCCATCTGCGTCCAACAGCAGAGGTCAGAACTATGCTCCACCTACTGCTTTATCCACTTAGATACTAATGTCAGTCTCTGACAGGAGCATTTAAATGGCAAAAGCCCCCATTGTTACCATCTACCACAGGAGATAGTAATTCCCCATTATATATCAATATACTGTAGTGTGCAGCACATAGTATAAGTGATCAGAATCGTAGGTTTAAACTTCCCTCAGGGGACTAAAAAAAGTAAAAAATTATATTAAAAAAAGGCAATTTAAATAACCCCCTTTTAATCCTTATTAAACATGTAAAAAAAATAAAAATACAATAAGAAGCAATGAAAATGTTGCATCTACCCCCAAATGCCATCAGCTTGCCATACAGAATAAGAACTGTACAGATCTTTGAAAATGGTGACACAAACCATTTTTGTTTCCACCACTTAACGTGTGGGTGTTAAGATAGACATATGTTCCAATTTTCTCACCTAATACTAAGGCAAGAATTGTGTCATGTAACAGTAATGTAATTTGAATTTAGAAATTACTCTTACAGGAGAAAGTGAATCATGGTGCTTCCCTCACAGGGGAAATAATTGTTATAAGGGGTCCACTAACCTTTCCATCTGGAGTCTTGTTCTCCACCCAGATCTCCTCATTTGGAGGCAAAGTTGGTGCTTGTGTTGGAGCATTGTTTGGACTGGGATTAGCGATGGTGGCAGGTGAAGACACCGGTGGCATGCCAGGTGGAAAAAGCATTCCAGGAGGTGGCATACTTCCAATATGTGGGGGCATAAAGGGAGGTCGCTGAGTAAAGGAGGAGAAAAAAAATAATAGGTATTTATTTTCAATGCAACAAGATAAATGCTCAGTGGTTCTGACAACTTCTATTTAACTCTAGCGCTGAGTGTATGGGAACATCAATGGCAACACTGATCTGAACGTTTTCTAACATTCTCTACAGAGGATATACGCTTGTGTTAATTTGTTTCAATGCCCACTGTGAACAGACACTGATGTGGGAGAACTCACGGTGCATGACCCTAACTGTATAACCACAACAGATAATAAAATGGAAATTCAGTCTTAAAAATGTTATGCCATCATCCTGAAGTGCAGCAGCACTTGTACTGTTATTACCTGAAGATGTGGAGGACCCATCGGAGGAGGAATACCACTTGGTGGTGGGATTGGTGGCATATTTGGATCGAAAGGAGGTCTTCCAAACGGGGGGCGTGGAGGCGGTGGAGGCCCTCGCATCATGCCAAAAGGAGGTGGAGGGCGTAAAAGAGGAGGAGGGCCCCTCAAAACAGCAGCAGGCGGCGGTGTGGGGCCACGAAATCGCAACGCAGGCTGTTGCTGCACCATTCTGAAAAAGTATTAAGGTAAACAAAGATTATAAATTTATCATCAAAAGTTCCACGTTCAAAACCTACCAAATATACACACAGACATTTTTAAGAAGGTCCCAAGTTATTGATTTCTTTTGTAACCCCGAGGTCCTGCTGGGCAGACAAACATTTAGTTCACAGTCCATTGTGCCGCTGGTCAGTCCACATGCCAGTGTAAACTATAAGTAGCAAAAATATAGATATAATCATTTGGCTCCTACATTTTTAAATTTAGAAGCCAAAGTTATCCCAATGTTTTTTTCTACCGTATATACTCGAGTATAAGCCAACCCGAATATAAACCGAGACCACTAATCTTGCCACAAAAGGATATTCTTTCTGTGTTTACTTAGTGTCCTCCTAGTGGCAGCAGCATAACACCCATGGTCCTGTGTCCCCCAATGAGGCGTAGGAGAAAAACTGGGAAAACTTAATGACTCGAGTATAAGCCTAGGGTGGAAAATGCAGCAGCTACAGGTAAATGTTAAAAATAAAAATTGATACCAATAAAAGTAAAATTAATTGAGACATCAGTAGGTTATGTGTTTTTTGAATATCCATATTGAATTAGGAGCCCCATATAATGCTCCATACAGTTCATGATGGGCCCCATAAGATGCTCCATACAAAATACGCCCCATATAATGCTCCATAAAATTTATGATGGGCCCCATAAGATGCTCCATATTAAAATATGCCCCATATAATGCTGCACAAATGCTGATTATGGCCCCATAAGATGCTCCATAGACACATTTGCCCCATATAATGCTGCACAAATGCTGATTATGGCCCCATAAGATGCTCCATAGAGATATTTGCCCCCATATAATGCTGCACATGGCCCCATAAGATGCTCCATAGAAATATTTGCCCCGTATAATGCTGCACAAATGCTGATTATGGCCCCATAAGATGCTCCATAGACTATTATGCCCAATACGCTGTTGCTGCGATTAAAAAGAAAAAAATTACATACTCACCTCTCGTCGCTCAGGCCCCCAGCACTTGCTATAGTCACCTGTCCGCGTTCCACAGCTGGGCGCTGCTGTGTCTTCCGCGTCCTCGGCACTGACGCCCAGGCAGAGGACGGCGCGCACACTAATCGCGTCATCTGACCTGCGCGTCACTGCAGAGGACGCGGAAGACGGAGCGGCGCCGACAGTGGAACGAGGGACAGGTGAATATCGCGCACTGCTCCAGTCATACTCACCTGCTCCTGGTGCGGTCCCTGCACGTCCCTGGTTCTCCGGGCGCTGACAGCTTCTTCCTGTATTGAGCGGTCACATGGTACCATTCATTACAGTAATGAATATGCGGCTCCACCCCTATGGGAGTGGAGTGGGGTCCATATTCATTATTGTAATGAGCGGTACCATGTGACCGCTCAATACAGGAAGAAGCTGTCAGCGCCCGGAGAACCAGGGACGTGCAGGGACCGCGCCAGGAGCAGTTGAGTATTATTAGACAGCTGCCACTCCCCCTCCCGTGCTAACCCCTGGGAATGACTTGAGTATAAGCCGAGAAGGGTAATTTCAAACTAAAAAAATGGGCTGAAATTCTCGGCTTATACTCGAGTATATAAGGTAACTTGAAGCCCTGTGTATATACAGAAAGAATATCAAATTAATAATGGGGAATGTCATTGTGCTCACTGCCAAGGGGGCTTCTAGTCAGCTTCTGATTATACCTTGTGATGAGTGAGGGTGCTTGGATAGTGTTTTCAGCGTGCTCGAATACCTATAGTATTGAATCCCTTGTCTCCTGTAATGAAACAAAAATAAAAAACAACAACATTCCTCACTTGTCCGTCGTTCTGCCCCACGCCGTAATCCATGTCAGGGGGATAAATAGTTTTCAGCCTGGACGGTGCCAAGATGCAACAGTCCAGGCTGCGAACCACCGTGATCTGCGGTGATCTCACTGAGCTGAACTGCGATGAATTCAGTGACTTTTTCCCGCAGTGCTGAGGTCAACAAAATTCAGCCCGGCTGGGAACGCAGCCTCACTGACCGGTGGCAACCTCGATGATGTCACTACTGGTCACTGATGCTGCGCCCACAGCAGCTCATTCACCAGTGTTTCTCAGACTGGACGGTCGCATCTTGGCACTGTCCAGTTTGGAAACTATTTATCCTCCAGACATGGATTTCGGCATGGGATTTTGTTGCTTTTTTATTTTTGGTTTTATTAGAGGAGACGAAGGATTCAATGGAATGGGCATTATACTCACCTGTTTGTTATTTTTAAATAAAAATGGAAAAGTGAGTTTTATTTCAAATACAGGACTTTATTCTGTCTGTGCATTTAATAAGCATATAACTATAGGCTTAGTAATGGATAGGTGTCATATAGACATCTCTCCATTAGTAATCAATGGGCTTGATGTCACCTGACAATACAAAGGTGACATCAATCCCACAAATATGAAACCCACTTGCCACCGCTACAGGGAAAATGGGAAGAGCCGGGAAAAGCGCAAGAATTGGAGCATCTAATAGTTGTGTCTTTTCTGGGCGGCTGTGGGCTGCCATTTTTAGGCTGGGGGAGTCAATATTCATGGCCCCTTACCAGCGTGAGAATACCAGCCCCCAGCTGTCAGGTTCAACAAAGCTGGTTGTCATAAATGAGGGGGACCGAAAGCAATTTTAAAAAATGATTTATTTAATTAAAAAAAAACAAAAAAAAAAACAGTGAGGACTAGTGTTGAGTGATACCGTCCGATACTTGAAAGTATCGGTATCGGATAGTATCGGCCGATACCCGAAAAATATCGGATATCGCCGATACCCGATACCAATGCATTTCAATGGGACGCAAAGTATCGGAATGGTTCCCAGGGTCTGGAGGAGAGGAAACTCTCCTTCAGGCCCTGGGCTCCATATTCATGTGTAAAATAAAGAATTAAAATAAAAAATATGGATATACTCACCTCTCCGGTGGCCCCTGGATCTTACCGCTGTAACCGGGAGCCTCCGTTCCTAAGAATGAGCGCGTGAAGGGCCTTCGATGACGTCGCGGCTTCTGATTGGTCATGTGACCGCTCACGTGACCAATCAGGAGCCGCGACGTCATCGAAGGTCCTTCACGGGCTCATTCTTAGGAACGGAGGCTCCCGGTTACAGCGGTAAGGTCCAGGGGCCGCCGGAGAGGTGAGTATATCCATATTTTTTATTTTAATTCTTTAGTTTACACATGAATATGGTTCCGATACCGATTCCAGATACCACAAAAGCATCGGAACTCGGTATCGGAATTCCGATACCGCAAGTATCGGCCGATACCCGATACTTGAGGTATCGGAATGCTCAACACTAGTGAGGACTCCTCTATTGTTGATAACCAGCCTTGCTAACACTGATGGTTGAGGGTTGCAGACCCCAGATGTGAGTTTTCCCTTGCTGGTTATAGAAAATACAGCGGAACCAACGCCGTTTTTTTTATTTTTTTTATTTATAGCGCAGGTGGAGGGTGATGAATACTTCCATCAGCCGCCGCCTGCTGTCTCTGTTATCAGTTGAATATAACTCATCACTCTCTCCTGTTCGCCGGAAGAGAAGGGGAGAATGATGAGAGCCATCTTCAGCATCCGGTGCCGGGTAACAACACTAACTGTACCGATGCTCCTCAGGCACCGATGCGTGTGGTGCTGATGCTGCACTCGGTTGCCACATATGTGCCGCAAGTATTACACACACAGACAGACATCTCCGATACCGTTTTTTTCCGTTACTGGGAAAAAAAGGATGTGTGAAACCGGCCTAACTGGGCGAGCCGGCTGTCAAACATGGCGCCAGCAGTACTGCCCTGTTAGCAGAGCAGCTTGGAAGATGAATTGCTTCTCTGATGACTGAGAGCAGCTGAATTGCTGACAGGAGTCGATGGAGAACGTCGTCGGGCACTGCACGCAGGCAGTTCGTAACTACCTGCCTGTTAGTGCTTAGGCACATTTTTTTCCCCAAAGTCCAGATATCTTCGTTAAGAAGTGTTCGACTTCAAAACGTGTTGACAAATAAACCGCATATAACCTTCGGGTCTTTGACTCCCTCTGTCAACATTCTCCCTGTCCAGGCAGCACAGGAATTAACCCAAATGGTTCCACCCTTAATTGTTCTTCATCCTTTGGGTCTGCAGCAGCCTGTGCTATAGGTGCATTAAGTGGTTGTGCTTACACAACCCAGCCCAGTGAGCAAATCTCCCTTTCCACCCGGAAAAAACCCTGCTTACAATATTGTCATTCAGTTTACATACCCATGTGCATAAATAAACGCACTTACACAGCTTGGCATGAAATCGGAATGTTCTGCAACCCTTAATGCTCTAGGGGACACATATCATCAAGATCCCCTGTTAGCAGCTCCCTTTGCAATTGCCTACAAATAACATCGCCGCTATGCTCAATGGGATACAAGTCTAGTCGTGCTGCCAACCATGGCATCAGGTTTGGGCCACACAGGCGGCTCACAGTGTAAAGAGCAACATGGCTCTTGGGACTTTTTTTTTTGAGAAATAGTCTTACCACTTTGTCCACGAATTACCCATTCTGCACTACGAAAGACATCACATACCAAGCCGAAGGTATCAAACATGGTCTACACCAACTTGGAAGGCATTTCCCCAACATTGGGCTACAAGCCAAAAGTTCAGCTGCAGTTCCTTTGACCTCACTCCATTGCTCTCAAAAGGCTATAATGGTGCAGAGCAAAAGGGCAACGGAGGCTTGAATGGAGGTCAGCCTGTTCCAGCAAACAGTCCCACTTTTATCTTGGATACAATCATAGCCAGAGATTAGTGTGGAGACAATGGCATGAAGAGGCCTTCCAAAGGTAGGTAACATCACACCGGTCCTACTACCGGGATTATGATATGGGATGGTGTAATGTACGGTAGTATATTAAACCATCCCATATCGTAATCCCTAGAGGGGTAGAGCTGGACCCCTTTAGTCTTCATTCCCGGTACTCTAACAGCTAAGCGTTACATTAATTTGGTCATAGAACCAATGTCTCGGCCATTTTTTCCCAACACCAGGCCGCATTTTACTCATGCTACTATGACTAGTCTGTGTTGCCTTAAAGGGACTGTCCACTACTAGGAAAACCCCTTCTCATTCCCCACGCTTGGCCCCCGACAAAATAAAAAAGCTATACTCCCCACCCGTGCCGACTGCAGTGTAGGCACTCGCGGTCCCCAGTTGTATGACACGAGGTGCCCGGTGCTCAGTCAGCCTGGCGACACTGTCCCCGCCTTCTGTCGAAATGAACATGAAGAGGAAGACCGGACTTTCTCTTCATGCTCAATTTGTCAGAAGGTGGAGAGAGCGCCGCCAGCGCTGATTAGGCGCCGGCCACCATGTGTCATACAACTGCACGGGAGCACCAGGATCATGAGCCTGCGGCAGACACCACAGGAACGGCGCCGGCACAGGTGGCGAGAAGTTTTTATTTTTTTATTTTATTGGGGCCAAGCGTGGGGAATGAGAAGGGTTAGTCCTAGTAGTGGACAACCCCTTTAACGTGCTACCACGGCCTGCAGCATCTCCAGACTTGTCTCCTAGTGAACACTTCTGGAGCGTCATTGGTTGGAGCTTGCAAACAGAGCTGCCAGCAGCGGATCTTGATGATTTGCATGCCCAAATGCATTCAGAAAGGCAGAATATCCCTCAGACAACCATTAATAACCTCACAGATAGCAGCCAAGGAGTGCCTTTCTATTTCTGCACGTAACGCTCATACTTGAAATATAATAAATCTAGAGGTTATGAAAGTGTTCCCATTTTTTAGATCACTAATGTCTGCTCATCCTGTGATTTGCAGAATCCCACAACTTTTCCTACATGTTTTTTCAACTGCAATGTTGTGGAGTGAGATAAAGTGGGTGCGTACACATAGGTATATACACACACATACACACGTCTATGGCACACTGTGTGCGATTGCAATGTACAGACACACAGCCTGGACCACAGACACATGTGCACAACGAGCTACAGGACGGCTATAGTCCTCGCCCCCCACTACGGGCCACACACGAGTGACTCCCCACAGACAGCAGACAAATGTCTCTCACAGGCCGGCCATTTACCTAATGTCGTTATTATAGCGCTCGACATCGGAGTCCCCGCGTTCCGCCATTACAGGAACAACCGACAAGCTCACAGCTGCTCCACCCACATACAGACAAACCACCTGACTGACATACGCCTATTGCCATTGGCTGGCAGACACGTCAATCATTTAAGGTTCCGGGTTAGAAACACAAACAATTTCCGGGAGCGGAAGGAAAGGATCTGCGGTGTGGAACAGAGGCAAGCACAAGTTCTAGCGCCATCTAATGGCGGCGGTGTGGAGCATGCGCAGAAAACATGTTGGTTTTGTAGGCGGGGTTTTTTTTGCACGGTTGTCATTTGAAAGGTGATGTGTGAGGAATGGGGAAGGTGATGTCTGAGGAAAACTGATGTGCCAGGAAAGGCAATGTCTGTGGAAAAGTGATGTGTGAGGAAGGGCGATGGTGTGTGAGGAAAGGTGTGGGTATAAACTTATAGATGTCATTGTAAGGAAGTGTGTCATCCCTAAACCATTTCTGCGGGTATGTAGGGTCTCAGCCCCTGTAGTATCGATTTTAGCGGTTTAGTTGGTATAAAAACATGATTTATTTCATAAGCAATTTAATGCTCTTCAGTGCCCTTGGCTCTGTTCACCGTCACACCCCATTAAATTACATACTAAGCAGGGGCGGACAGACAGCTTGGGGCCCCTGTGCAGGAAATGTGTCTGGGCCCCCATCCCTTTAAGGCGACAAAGCTATATATATATATATATATATATTATATATATATATATATATATATACATACTAAGGGACTGTGCTATACATAAGTGCGTACACTATATACTAAGGGACTGTGCTAGACATAGTGATCGATAATAACGTCTTCCTCCACCTCCCCATCCCTAAATCCATTATAAATCCCCTTTCCTATCATCCCAATCCCCCACACCCCATCCCATGATTGCCCTCTCCCCACCCCCATGATTGCCCTCTTCACCACCTCCATTATTGTTTCTCCCCACCACCCCATTATTGCCCATTCACCACCTCCATCATTTCCTCCTCCCCCACCACCCCTATCATTACCTTCCGCCCCATCACCCTCATCATTGCTCTCTCTGTCAACCCAATCATTGCCTTCTTCCCCATCATTGCCCTCTCCTCCACCTACACACACACAGCACCATTCACCTCTCTGCATACACACACACACCTCTGTACATGGCATCCTGAAGCCCCACCATCGCCGGCAGCTTCCTGTCTCGCACAGCCGCGGCGCTAAATAATGATGCCATTCAGCCACTGCTGTGTGAGACGGGAAGCGTGGGCAAGAAGCAGGACAGATCCATTCCCTGCAGCTCCGCTGCCATTTTCTCCTGCAGGCAGCGGAGCTGCAGGGATTGCTCCCTGCCCGAAGCACATGAGGGCAATCTGGCCAGGGGACTCCCGAAGCCTCGGGGTTGGATAAACTGGCCAGATTGCCGTCAATATTAGCAGCCCTGCCAGCAGGGCTGGTTTTAGGCAAAGTGGGGCCCTAGGCAAAGTTTAAAATTGGGCCCTAAATGCTAACGTATTGCACATCACACAGAATCATTTCTGTTGTATTTACATGCGCTGAGTTCAGGCCGTTAAAAAAGCATGATTGACAATATTGAAGTCGTTCAACGCTTGTTTCCCGGCCTCTTTACACCAAACGAGAAAGAATGATGGGGACAGAACGATCACTAATAGATCACTAACAGATCACCATACAGTATCATGTTATCAGTAGCAAATCTACAGTTTACACAGGCGATGTGCTGCTGAGAACAATGATTTCGGTTCCGGCATAAACAATCACTCGATGAATATGCAGCATTTTGCTTGTTTGGTATAATACACCCCATAGTCCTCTATATATTATAATGTGCACCACATTCCTCCATATTGTAAAATGCACACCCCATAGTCCTCCATATAATATAATATGCACCATAGTCCTCCATATAGTATAATACACTCCTCAGTCCTCCATATAGTATTATACACTTTCCATAGTCCTCCACATAGTATAATACACTCCTCATAGTCATCCATATATTAAAATACACTGCTCAGCCCTCCACATAGTATAATACACTTCTCATAGTGCTCCATATAGTATAATGCACCACCAGTCATCAATGTAGTACAATTCACTTTCCATAGGATAATGCACCACATAGTTCTTCATATAGTATAATGTATTCCCCATAGTCCTTGATACAGTATAATGCAGCCCACATATAGTATAATGCAGCCACCCCATAGAGCATAATGCAACCACCCCACAGAGTATAATGTAACCCCCATAAAATATAATGCAGCCCCCCTCATATAGTATAATGTAGCCCCCTCTTACAGTATGATGCAATCACCCCTCATAGAATATAAATATAATACAGCCCCCATAGAATATAATGTAGCCCCAAATAGAATATAATACAGCCCACCTCCCCATAAAATATAATGTAGCCCCATCAAAGAGTATGATGCAGTCCTCCCTCATAAAATCTAATACAGCCCCCCATAGAATATAATGTACCCTCATAAAATATAATACAGCCCACCCCACAAAATATATAATGTAGTCCCCCATAGAATATAATGCAGCCCCCCATAGTATATAACACAGCCTCCCCCATAGAATATAATGTATCCCCATAGTATATAACACAGCCTACCCCATAGAATATAACTTATAATGTACCACCCATAGTATATAACACAGCCTGCCCCATAGAATATAATATACCCCCAATAGTATATAACACAGCCCACCTAGTATATAACACAGCCACGTAGCATATAACAGCCCATGTAGCATATAACAGCCACGCAGTATATAACAGCCACGTAGCATATAACACAGCCACGTTGCATATAACATAGCCCACATAGTATATGACACAACCACGTAGTATACAGCACAGCCACGTAGTATATAACAGCCACGTAGTATATAGCACAGCCCACGTAGCATATAACACAGCCACGTAGTATATAGCACAACCCGCATAGTATATAACAGCCCATGTAGTACATAGCACAGCCACGTAGTATATAGCACAGCCATGTAGTATATAGCACAGCCACGTAGTTATAACACAGCCCACATAGCATATAGCACAGCCATGTAGAATATAACACATCCTGCATCTCCCCCCCAGAAAATGGCCTCAAAGTCCAGTACTCACTGTTATAGTAAAAAGAAAACACTCCTCTCCTCGTGCCCACGCCACTCCTGTCTCGGCGGCTGCCGCTGCACTGCTTGGCACACTGTGAGTGCGCAATGACGTCATCGCGCACCTGCAGTGTCAGAGGCAGAGCGAGGAATGATGGGAGAAAGCGTCAGCTGACACTCTCTCCTCTATCATTGCATTGAACTGTACCGGCAGCTGCCGGTATAGTTCAATGCGGCGGGGGAGTCGGCACTGGCAGCATGCGGGCTCTCCTGCCTCACAGGGGCCCCATAGCGGCTGCGTGATGTGCCTCTAGTTTAGTGCCCCCGGGGGCCCTAGGCAGCTGCGTGCCCCCAACGCCGGCCACACCTGCAGGGGCCCCCTGGAGCCTCCGGGCCCCGGAGCAGTTGCACCTGTTGAACCGGCGGTATGTCCGCCCATGACACTAAGCATTGTCGTATCTTGTGGCCACGCTCATATAACGTCATTGCTGGCTCCATCCTGTAGTACAATACCTAGCGGTGGCTGCAGGCAGAAGCAAATCATGAGCTCCAACAACGACACTGAGCACAGCTGAAGTATATATGCAAAGATACAGAGCCTCTGACCGCTCGTGAGTTAATCAGCGGCTGTCCACCTCGGCATGGACACTGCATCAGCGGTCATATAGTGTCAGGGGGCCTCCTCACCACTGTCTTCCGTCTGTGGCCGCCACACGTACTGCAGACATGACTCGGCGATGATATTGTGGGAGCGCAGCTGAAAATCAATGCTGCACTGAACCCTTGGCCGTGTGTGTCTGTGGGGTTCATCCTGTGTAAAGGGGGGGGGCGCTCAGGTCCATCATCCTGTGTATAGGGGGACTGTGGTGTCCATCCTGTGTGTTGTAGGGTCCATCCTACAGTGTGTGTTGGGGAATCATACTGTGTGGGGGAGCTGTTGATCATAATAGAAGAGCTGAATAATAGGAACTGTATGATTTACTCTTTTTCATAAATAGCTATAAATTCTATGTTTTTGTCTAGCTACTACAGGTATGAATACAGGTTACAATTAACCGTATCGCAAAACGTATTTCCAGTACAGTGAGTTAGCATGCTTAATTCTGCACAATATTACAGTAAGTGATACAAAATAATAGAAAATAATGAGCAGAATTACGTTTGACCTTCCACAACTGTCATGGTCTGTCATGTGGCCCCTTATGAAAATTAAGTACTCCTCTCATCTCTCAGCGCTTTGATTCTGACACTGTCCCTTTAACCCCTTCATGACTTTGGGATTTTCCATTTTTCTGTGTTCGTTTTTCGCTCCCCTCCATCCCAGAGCCATAACTTTTTTATTTTTCCATCAATATGGCCATGTGAGGGCTTATTTTTTGCGGGACGAGTTGTACTTTTGAACGACATCATTGTTTTTACCATGTCGTGTACTAGTAACCGGGAAACAAATTCCAAGTGCGGTGAAATTGCAAACAAAGTGCAATCCCACACTTGTTTTTTGTTTGGCTTTTTTACTAGGTTCACTAAATGCGAAAACTGACCTGCCACTTTGATTCTCCAGGTCATTACAAGTTCATAGACACCAAACATGTCTAGGTTCTCTTTTATCTAAGTGGTGGAAAAAAAATTCAAACTTTGCTAAAAAAATAAATTGCACCATTTTCCGATACCCGTAGCATCTCCATTTTGCGTGATCTGGGGTCGTTGAGGGCTTATTTTTTGCGTGCCGAGCTGACATTTGTAATTATACAATTTTGGTGCAGATACGTTCTTTTGATCGCCCGTTATTGCATTTTAATGCAATGTCACGGCGACCAAAAAAAAGTAATTCTGGCATTTCAAATTTTTTTCTCGCTACACCCTTTAGTGATCAGAATAATCCTTTAATTTATTGATAGATCGGGCGATTCTGAACGCGGCGATACCAAATATGTGTAGGTTTGATTTTTTTTTTTATTGTTTTATTTTGAATGGGGCGAAAGGGGGGTGATTTAAACTTTTATATTTTTTTAATTTTCACATTTTTTTTTACCTTTTTTTTTTTTTTTTACTTTTGCCATGCTTCAATAGCCTCCATGGGAGGCTAGAAGCTGGCACAACTCGATCGGCTCAGCTACATAGAGGCGATGCTCAGATCGCTCCTATGTAGCTGAATTACAGACTTGCTAGCAAGCCAGCATCAGCAACCATAGAGGTCTTAAGGACACTTCTGGTTACAATGCCGACGCATCGCTGACCCCCGATCATGTGACGAGGGTCGGCGATGCGCTCATTTCCAGCCCGATGGCCGGAAGCGCCGGTTAAATGCCGTTGTCAGCGTTTGACAGCGTCATTTAACTAGTTAATAGCGGCGTGTGGATCGCGATTCCACCCGTCGCTATTGCGGGCACATGTCAGCTGTTCAAAACAGCTGACATGTCCCGGCTTTGATGCGGGCTCACCGCCGGAGCCCGCATCAAAGTGGGGGTTCTGACATTGAACGTACTATCCCATCCAAGGTCAGAAAGGGGTTAATACTTTCCTTTTGAATGTTTCTTTATGAAGGACTGCAGAAGTTGATTTCCTACTCGGCAGTTTCTTAATTGCAAAAATGTAGTTTTGTTTTTACTAGTTAAATAATGAAAAACCTAAGATAAAAACAAAATGAGCAAATACCCTGTAGTAAATAAATAAATAGCAATAGTACATGTAAATAACATGTTACTTCATTAAACCACCACTCTAGCGGTTTTTTATTGCACCGCTAGAATGGTGCTTGAAGGCCAAGTTCACACGTTCAGTATTTGGTCAGTTTTTTTTAACTCAGTGCTTGTAATCCAAAACCAGGAGATGAACAATCAGAGGAAAAGTAGAATAGAAACACGTCACCGCTTCTGTATTTATCACCCACTCCTGGTTTTGGCTTACACATACAGTACATCAGTATGTGGTAAAATACTGACCAAATACTGAGTGTGTGAATGACACCTAAATGTAATTCCCCTGTCCCCTATCTCATACTCACTTGCATTGAGAGCTTGTGATGTACAGGTGCATCTCACAAAATTAGAATATCATCAAAAAGTTAATTTATTTCAGTTCTTCAATACAAAAAGTAAAAATCATATATATAGTCATTACAAACAGAGTGATCTATTTCAAGTGTTTATTTCTGTTAATGTTGGTGTACTCAATACTTGGTCGGGGCTCCTTTTGCATCAATTACTGTCGGCATTGCCAAAAGTACCAATACCTGGTTTAAAAACAACAGTTTCACTGTGGTTGATTGGCCTGCAAACTCACCTAACCTTAACCCTATAGAGAATCTATGGGGTACTGTGAAGGGAAGATGAGAGACACCAGACTAACAATGCAGACGAGCTGAATGCTGCTATCAAAGCAACCTGGGCTTCCATAACACCTCAGCAGTGCCACAGACTGGTCGCCTCCATGCTACGCCGCATTAATGCAAAAGAAGCCCCGACCAAGTATTGAGTGCATTTACTGAACCTACATTTCAGTAGGCCAACATTTAGGATGTTAAAATCATTTTTTCAAGCTGGTGTTATAAAGTATTCCAGTTTACTGAGATAATGACTTTTGGGTTTTCATTGGCTGTAAGCCATAATCATCAACTTTAACAAAAATACACACTTGAAATAGATCACTCTGTTTGTAATGACTGTATATAATGTATGAGCTTCACTTTTTGTTATTGTAGAACTGAAATAAATTAACTTTTTGATGATATTCTAATTGTGTGAGATGCACCTGTAGCTTCTAACTACCAGCCACTCATAAGCTGCGCTCACAAGATGTAGTTGTGGGACCAGAGCGGTGCCGAAAAATGATGAAGACAACGGAGGGTGAATATATGACCGGAAGTATGGGGTGTAAATTTACAGCTGAAAAAAAACGCTAGAGTGATGCTTTAACATTGTTTTGATTACACATAAAAGACATCCCACCACAACAAGGTGTACCCAAACTCTTGTAGTTCACCTCACTATGTATCAGCAGATGTAAAAATAGATAAGGGCAGAGTAGGACATGTGTCCCCACTGTTCCGACACCTGCCTGTATAACACTATACAGTGGGTACGGAAAGTATTCAGACCACTTTAAATTTTTCACTCTTTGTTTCATTGCAGCCATTTGGTAAATTCAAAAAAGTTCATTTTTTTCTCATTAATGTACACTCTGCACCCCGTCTTGACTGAAAAACAACAGAAATGTAGACATTTAGTAAAAAAGAAAAACCGAAATATCACATGGTCATAAGTATTCAGATCCTTTGCTCAGTATTGTGTAGAAGCACCCTTTTGAGCTAATACAGCCATGAGTCTTCTTGGGAATGATGAATCAAGTTTTTCACACCTGGATTTGAGGTTCCTCTGCTATTCTTCCTTGCAGATCCTTTACAGTTCCGTCAGGTTGGATGGTGAATGTTAGTGGACAGCCATTTTCAGGTCTCTCCAGAAATGCTCAATTTTGTTTAGGTCAGGGCTCTGGCTGGGCCAGTTAAGAATGGTCACAAAGTTGGTCTGAAGCCACTCCTTTGTTATTTTAGCTGTGTGCTTAGGGTCATTGTCTTGTTGGAAGGTGAACCTTCGGCTAAGACTGAGGTCCAGAGCACTCTGGCAGAGGTTTTCATCCAGGATCAATTTTGGAACGGTATAAATGCCCCCCCCCCCCAAAAGAAATTCATGAATAGCTGGTTTTTGGTCATTTTGCCTCAAAAAAATCGGAATAAAGAGCGATCAAAAAATGTCACGTGCCCGAAAATGGTACCAATAAAAACGTCAACTCGTCCTGCAAAAAACAAGACCTCACATGACTCTGTGGACCAAAATATGGAAAAATTATAGCTCTCAATGTGGAGACGCAAAAACTATTTTTTGCAATAAAAAGCGTCTTTTAGTGTGTGACGGCTGCCAATCATAAAAATCCGCTAAAAAACCCGCTATAAAAGTAAATCAAACCCTCTTCATTACCCCCTTAGTTATGGAAAAATAATAAAATTTTAAAAAATGTATTTATTTCCATTTTCCCATTAGGGTTAGGGTTGGGGCTAAAGTTAGGGTTGGGGCTAAAGTTAGGGTTAGGGCTGGGGCTAAAGTTAGGGTTGGGGCTAAAGTTAGGGTTAGGGCTACAGTTAGGGTTGGGGCTACAGTTAGGGTTAAGGTTGGGGCTAAAGTTAGGGTTAGTGTTGGGGCTAAAGTTAGGGTTAGGGCTAAAGTTAGAGTTGGGACTAGGGTTAGGGTTGGGGCTAAAGTTAGGGTTGGGGCTAAAGTTAGGGTTAGGGTTGGGGCTAAAGTTAGGGTTGGGGCTAAAGTTAGGGTTAGGGTTGGCCTAAAGTTAGGGTTGGGGCTAAAGTTAGGGTTAGGGTTGGGGCTAAAGTTAGGGTTAGGGTTGGGACTAAAGTTAGGGTTTGGATTACATTTACGTTGGAATTAGGGTTGGGATTAGGGTTAGGGTTATGGTTGGGTTTAGGGTTAGGGGTGTGTTGGAGTTAGGGGTGTGGTTACGGTTGGGAATAGGGTTAAGGGTGTGTTGGGGTTTAGGGGTGTGTTGGGGTTAGGGGTGTGGTTGGGATTAGGGCTAGGGGCATGTTCGGGTTAAGGGTGTGGTTAGGGTTATGGTTAGGATTAGGGTTAAGGGTGTGTTTGTGTTAGGGTTTCAGTTAGAATTCGGGGGTTTCCACTGCTTAGGCACATCAGGGGCTCTCCAAACGCGACATGGTGTCCGATCTCAATTCCAGCTAATTCTGCGTTGACAAAGTAAAACAGTGCTCCTTCCCTTCCGAGCTCTCCCGTGCGCCCAAACAGGGGTTTACCCCAAGATATGGGGTATCAGCGTACTCAGGATAAATTGGACAACAACTTTTGGGGCCAATTTCTCTTGTTACCCTTGGGAAAATACAAAACTGGGGGCTAAAAAATAATTAGTGGAAAAAAAGATTTTTTTCTTTTCACGGTTCTGTGTTATAAACTGCAGTGAAACACTTGGGGGTTCAAAGTTATCACAACACATTTAGATAAGTTCCTTGGGGAGTCTAGTTTTCAATATGGGGTCACTTGTGGGGGGTTTCTACTGTTTAGGTACATCAGGGGCTCTGCAAATGCAATGTGACGCCTGCAGACCAATCCATCTAAGTCTGCATTCCAAACGGCGCTCCTTCCCTTCCGAGCTCTGCCACGCGCCCAAACGGTGGTTCCCCCCCACATATGGAGTATCAGCGTACTCACGACAAATTGGACAACAACTTTTGCGGTCCAATTTCTCCTGTTACCCTTGAGAAAATACAAAACTGGGGGCTAAAAATAATTTTTGTTGAAAAAAAAAGATTTTTTATTTTCACGGCTCTGCGTTATAAACTGTAGTGAAACACTTGGGGGTTCACAGTTCTCAGAACACATCTAGATAAGTTCCTTAGGGGGTCTACTTTCCAAACTGGTGTCACTTGTGGGGGGTTTCAATGTTTTAGGCACATCGGGGGCTCTCCAAACACGACATGGCATCCCATCTCAATTCCAGTCAATTTTGCATTGAAAAGTCAAATGGCGCTCCTTCCCTTCCGAGCTCTGCCATGCGCACAAACAGTTTGTTTACCCCCACATATGAGGTATCGGCGTACTCAGGACAAATTGCACAACAACTTTTGGGGTCCAATTTCTTCTGGTACCCTTGGGAAAATAAAAAATTGGGGGCCAAAATTTCATTTTTGTGATAAAATATGATTTATTATTTTTATGGCTCTACATTATAAACTTCTGTGAAGTACTTGGTGGGTCAAAGTGCTCACCACACATCTAGATAAGTTCCTTAGGGGGTCTACTTTCCAAAATGGTTTCACTTGTGGAGGGTTTCAATGTTTAGGCACATCTGGGGCTCTCCAAACTCAACATGGCGTCCCATCTCAATTCCAGTCAATTTTGCATTGAAAAGTCAAACGGCGCTCCTTCCCTTCCGAGCTCTGCCATGCGCCCAAACAGTGTTTTACCCCCACATATGGGGTATCAGCATACTCAGGACAAATTGTACAACAACTTTTGGGGTTCAATTTCTCCTGTTACCCTTGGTAAAATAAAACAAATTGGAGCTGAAGTAAATTTTTTGTGAAAAAAAGTTAAATGTTCATTTTTTTTTAAACATTCCAAAAATTCCTGTGAATCACCTGAGGGGTTAATAAACTTCTTGAATGTGGTTTTGAGCACCTTGAGGGGTGCAGTTTGTAGAATGGTGTCACACTTGGTTATTTTCTATCTTATAGACCTCTCAAAGTGACTTCAAATGTGATGTGGTCCCTAAAAAAAATGGTGTTGTAAAAATGAGAAATCGCTGGTCAACTTTTAACCCTTATAACTCCCTAACAAAACAAATGTTGGCTCCAAAATTGTGCTGATGTAAAGTAGACATGTGGGAAATGTTACTTATTAAGTATTTTGTGTGACATATCTCTGTCATTTAAGGGCATAAAAATTCAAAGTTGGAAAATTGTGAAATTTTGTAAATTTTCGCCAAATTTCTGTTTTTTTCACAAATAAACGCAAGTAATATCAAAGAAATTTTATCCCTCTCATGACGTGCAATATGTCTCGAGAAAATGTTGTCAGAATCATCAGGATCCGTTGAAGCCTTCCAGAGTTATAACCTCATAAAGGGAAAGTGGTCAGAATTGTAAAAATTGGCCCGGTGATTAACGTGCAAACCATCCTTGGGGATTAAAGGGTTAATGTGAAAAAAAAAACACTTTTTTTGAATTTACCAAATGGCTGCAATGAAACAAAGCGTGAAAAATGTAAAGGGGTCTCAACACTTTCTGTACCCACTGTATAAACAAAATAAACAATCTGAAAAAGGCTAAAATTGTGCCACTGATCTCCCACTGCCAGAACCCAAAGTTGGATGCTCTACAACTATTTGATTCTCATGTGATCCAACTGATATCTGAGGATATAAACTTGAATCATAGTAAACAGACAATTATTTTATACATATTATAATAAGTGACTGTTTTTCTCAAGTTTCGCAAAAGCCTTGTCCCCAGGCTCACTTTGTTTTTCAGAAAAAAACTTGCTTTATATATCCTTCCCAGGTCAAGTGCTGACTGTCCGCCACTGTTGCTGGTGTCTATTATTGTTTGTAGCACTGATGTCAAGTCCGCAGGGCTGCAGCCAATCAGTGAGCTCAACAGCAACTGAGCAACTTGTGCCGTCAACTCAGGTAGACCTACTAAATAATGTAACATTTATTTAAATCTAGCATCCACATATTCAACCATCCAGCTTTTCCTTCCCTCCAATGTGGCCGTAAAATGCCAGAGGCAAAGTGATACAAGAACGTATACCGCAGTTAAAGAATCATTCACATTCACCCACAACAGCAGTTGCACCAGACCTTTCATGGAGAGCCAGGTCCTTGAACACTACCTATTGCATGTTTTATTCGGCTCACCAGTTTTGCAGTGGAAATTGATGAAACAGTCTGATGTAGACCTAATGCTGTTTTGAAATCAGTTACAGTTGAGGCACAAGAAAACTGAGTTGGATACAGATATATGGAAACTTAGCCTTGATTTACTTATAACCTGAATACCCAAGTCCTTATGTTCTCTTATCATTAGTAAATTTCCATTCACTGTATATGCAACAATAGTATTACTGCGGCTTAAATGCATGACTGCATGAATGAATGAATTCTGGCTATCTGTTCTCCGTAACATACTTTTGAAGGTCATGTCTTATAATACCTTTTAAATATTTTGCACTTAAATATCAAGCTTATGGAATTATAATTGCACTTGCCCACCTTTTTTTTGGTTCTTTACTTTTGGTTTCACATCAGCCATTCTTCTAACCTGAGGAACTGACTGTTAACAACACACTCTAAGAAGATGAAATACAGCAGTGAATCCGTTACTAAGCTCAACTACCTCAACACTCTTGGATGAATACTGCTGGGCTGGGGTCTTTATCAATATTTAGTTTGCTCAAGAGCAATTCTACTTCTTCACTTCAATTTAGTGATATAGAAGAGGGTGAAATGCGGTGTGGACTGCCTCTGGAATGAATGGAGTGAGTACATTGTCAGCCTGGACAGGCATGCTGAGGCTAAGACATGTGATAAGGAGCCAAAGTTGGATGAAGCTAGACAGGCTATGTGAGACATCAGCCCAGGAGGGTCTAATGAATAGTGAAGAGTTGGCTGGTCCTGGGTATATAATGTGGCCTGGTTGGTTCAGTCTTGGGATGTAGTGGTCTGAAGAGAGCATAATATGTGTATAAGTGCATAGTACTGTGGGGGGCATTATAATGTGTGTGGGGTCATCAATGGGCACCATGCTACTTGTGGGAGCTATGAAATGTTCCATTCCGTGTGGGAACTCTAATGGGCTTCACTCAAAGCAATATTTCTGTGTGAACACATACAGTTGGGTCCAGGAATATTTGGACAGTGACAAGGTTTGGCATTTTAGGCGTATGCACACCTTTACCTAGGTACGGACCTTTACCCAGGCACGGACCACCATTGTGCTTATCTTTGTCCATTAGATGTCTGCTGATACCTTCTTTGCTTTGGCACACTCAGTGGGTAATGTGGTACTGTGATACAAAGGGGCCCTGTACACATGTGCCTCTGTTTTTCTCATGTGATGTTTTCAGAGTTTAACATTAATTGATTGTTTATATTCTTTATCATCAAGTGCTCTTGGCTTTATCATTTCCAGTCCAAGTTATTGCATCTTATATTTATTAGTTTTGGAGAGGGTAGGGATGTGGTTTGTCATCCTCCCTATACTAGGAGATGACTGCAGTGTTTTTCTGTGTTGCATTTTGCACTTTTAAATGTTTTTAATTGTGTTGTCTGTGTGCATTGTCATTTGCTGTGTTGTTTATCAATAAAAGCCTTACCTTTTTTGATTTTCTTTAATTTTTTGATATATGGTTGTGGAGCTCCCACTTATATGGACATGACCTTTTCTCTTTTGTTTGGTTATCTCTTAGTGCTTTACTGTCCATGGTGAGCCCCAATTTCTTATACTTAGTGGTGCCCTCCGCCTCCTTGAATTTATATGGGTCATCAATGGGCACCATGCTACTTGAGGGAGCTATGAAATGTTCCATTCCGTGTGGGAACTCTAATGGGCTTCACTCAAAGCAATATTTCTGTGTGAACACATACAGTTGGGTCCAGAAATATTTGGACAGTGATAAGGTTTGGCATTTTAGCTGTTTACCAAAACATATTCAAGATACTGTTATATAATTGATATAGGCTTAAAGGGCAGACTCTCAGCTTCAATTTGAGGGTATTCACATCCTAACTGGCGTAAGGATTTAGGAATTACAGCTATTTAATAAATTGTTGCCTTTTTTAAAGGGATCAGAAGTAATTGGATAATTATCTCAAAAATCTAAAATATTTAATGGGCTGCATGGGCTTTTCCCTTTTTGGAAGCTGTTGCTGTGAACCCACAACACGTGGTTAATAGAACTCTCTATGGAAGAGAAACAGACCATCATTAGGCTAAAAAGGCAGAAATGTAATTTTAAAAAATATAGCGCACTGGTGAGTTTGGAAACTCAAAAAGGCCTGGACGTCCAAGCAAGAAAACAGCGATGGATGATTACAGAACCCTTTCCATGGTGAAGAAAAATCCCTTCACAACATCCACCCAAGTGAAGAACACCTTCCAGGAAGTAGGTGTTTTAGTATCTAAGTCTACCATACGAAGAAGACTTCATGAAAGCAAATACAGAAGGTTCACCACAAGGTGCAAAACATCCTTCCCTGACCCTATCACTAGGGGGCGCCCTAGCTCGCCCTATTCCCTGGGATACTTCTGAAGGTGAAGATGCCAGGGCCTCCACCCTTGCCTTATCTCCTGAATCAGCCCTCCGTCTGTTCTCCTCCCCTACCCAGGGAAGAGGGGTGCTACTGTGCACCGCGGTACACCAACCTGTCAAACAACATGTAAACATCATTAACACCATTAAAATGAAGGAGAAGTGCTACTTGTCAGCGCCAGAGTAGGAGCAATCAGATGCTGCAGTTTTCTGGCCCCACACTGTCATGGTAACCCCGTGGCAGGCAAGCAGAGCCCAAATCAGGAAGACTTGGTCACTGTCCAAATAATTCTGTACCTAATTGTATAAATTGTATAAATGGCTTAGCGTAAAACAAAAATTGCCATGGTGCTGCACATGCACTGCAGTATGCTTACCTTTTTTTCTAACTTTCAAAGGTGTTATGTCAGAGCAGAAAAGCCATCCACATATTTTTTGTTTAGTAATTGAAAATGTTTTCCTAAGAAAGTAATCGGATGTGACAAATATAATGGGGCATCCTAAGTTACAATGATCACATGATTAGATCTGTGCTGTATGATAACACCCAGCATTCCCTCTGAAGGCCATGAGATAACAGACAGCTCTGTTTAGACAGCATGTGCAACTTACTGAGCAGTGTCAGGTTCTGTTACTGAGAGTAAAACAGAGAATCCAGCCAGGATATCTGCAGCTTGTGCCAGCAAGTGCATTTGCAAGCGCGTATTACAGTGACATTTGGGAGCATGGACCAGTGAAGTGTCAGGCATGGTTGCTTTCATTGTGCCTCTAGCAATCATGCTTGTGCCTTTGGGATCACTAATGCTTCTAAGTAGAGCCAAAGATAAAGAGACATTCTTCTATTATGTTGACAATATATCGAATGGAACAAATCGTTATAAGGTGTGTCTGTAGAAATAAGCATGAAGATGTGCATTAAAAAAGTCATAGACTATGTTCAAAGTTTTCTTCTAAGCAAAGATAGATAAAGAGTATCTGGTATCTGTCGTTTTAATTTTTACTTCTTAAATCAATAGTACACATATAAATATGCAACTTTATTATATCTTTTCAGACAAATCTGTTTGTTTCACCCCCTGGACTGATCTTTCACTCTCAATTTATTCAGTGAAGACAGATTTTCATATTACTGAGATAGGAGATGACCTTTGGTGCTTATAAGGTTCACTGGAGAGGGTTAGGAGCTGGAGGCAGACACAGACATGCTACTGTAAGGTTTCCAGAGATAACAGTTACAGTTATCAATAGAACTTTATGAGCTCCAACTGTCCTATCCTATCTCAGTAGTGGGAAAATCTGTATTTACTGGAGACATTTTACCCGTGAATTGAGAACATTGAAAATGAATGATCAGTTCAGGAGGAGAAAGAACCAAATTTCTCTGATAAGATATTGTCACGATTCCACACCTCAGTGTGTGTGAGATGCAGTTACTGACGGCTCAGCCGTCCAATCTGGTACAGGGGTTTGCTGAAGCTTTCAGTATTTTGATTGACAGCTCATTTGTTCAGTCTGTTGCAGGGGCGTCCTGAGCTGTTGGGGTTTTGATTGACAGCTCAGCTGTCCAATCTGAGAGTGGAAGGTGCTGACTTCCTCCAGGTGTTCATTGTGCCAAGCTACTTAACTGGGCTGTTAGTCCCAGATGTACATTCAGTATTTGTGTAGTTTGTCTCTCTGTGCCTTGTGTTATTTTTGTGAATCTTTTGTTGCCTGACCTTGGACCTCATTCTGAACCTCGTCTGTTTAACCCCTTTGCTCTGATCCGTTATTCTCCTGGTATTTTTACCTCAGTTTGTTACCTGACTACATCCTTGTCTCCTCCTTCTGTTTATGACGTACTCCCTGTTAGGGTTTGCGGAACGCACCGAGTATATATCTTATATCTATATATATAATTGTCTAAGGGTTTTTCCGTCTGTCTGTCTGTCTGTCTGTCTGTCCTGGAAATCCCGTGTCTCTGATTGGTCGAGGCCGCCAGGCCTCGACCAATCAGAGACGGGCACAGCACGTCACGGCACAGCATGGCGACGATGATGTCATAATGGAAATCCCGCGTCTCTGATTGGTCGAGGCCGCCAGGCCTCGACTAATCAGAGACGCGGGATTTCCAGGACAGACAGACAGACAGACAGGCCGCCAGGCCTCGACCAATCAGCGACGGGCACAGTATCGACGTAGATGTCATTCTGGAATCATCATTCTGGAATCTGGAATTCTGGAATCATCATTGTCCATATACTACGGGGACGTGCATATTCTAGAATACCCGATGCATTAGAACCGGGCCACAATCTAATATATATATATATATATATATATATATATATATATATATATATATATATACATAAATAGGTGTTTTCGCAACCCGAGGTTCACCGTGCAGGAGAGGAACCTGCTGCTGGCAAATGGCGGCGCTATATGGCGGTATAAGGGAACCCTGTTAACTCCACAGAGTTGCTAGAACTAAGATGCTGTGCCCTGTTAGCGTCACAGGGGAACACAGCTAACTGCTGAGCTGATGGCAGTCAGTGGTCACGCACCAGAAAAGCACACAAACACTCCTCACCATAGGTGCCGGTATTCTAGGGGCTTATTTCAGCCGGGTCCCTGAACACATACATGCAAACTCCTCACCGGAGGTGCCGGTAATCTAGGGGCTTATTTCAGCAGGGTCCGTGAATACACACATACAGGTGCGACCACAAATAACAAGCTCATGACATGAGGTGATACTAGCGCATGGCCGTGTGGCCGTGCAAACCTTTTATAGCTGCAGCAGCTTTAGGACCTTCCTAGGGAACCAATGGAAGATGCTACAGTACCTGAGCAACTTCAGGACCTTCCTAGAGGACCAATGATAGCTGCTGCAGTACCTGAGCATGTGACCCCTGACCTCCAATGAGAGGTCTTACCTTGGGCATGCTCAATGTGTGCAAGGCAGGACTTCGTCCCAGAAAAGCCTGCTCGCTGCTGACCAGTGCAGGCTACAACAGCAGAGCCTGGAAAGGCAGCAGTATCAGACTGAGCGAGATGCTGGGACCGACGTCTTCGCTGAGCAGACTCCACTGCAGTCGATGTGGAATGGGAGACCGCAGCAGACATGGCTCAAGATTCCCCCTGTGCAGCGGCGGGAACTCGACTCCTAACACTCCCCTAGCTTTTGACCTCGGACTTCTTAACCGTCCCGACTCATGGGTTGTCCATAAGAAGTGTCTCATTGTCACATTACATCTGGCCTATACATTTTTCTTTTTTGCCAGTATGAATCCTGTTCACATGATTAGTGGCCAGGTGGCGAATTTGATGCAGATGACTCAGGATCAGTCTAAAGAATGCCAGCGTCTGGAGTCTTCACAATATCAGTTGTAGGGTTAGATAAATAATTTTATGAATATCTCCTGTAACTGTCCACTGCCAGCAATGGCTGTGACGTCAGTACCCTCTGATGTACAGTTGGTCTCTCCAGAACCTGTAATGGCCTCCCTGATACATTTTCTAGAGATCAAGATCAGCTTAGGGCATTCAGGGAGGGTTGTAGTTTGTTTTTTACCCTACACCACCAGTCATCAGGGGATGAATTCCAGTGGGAGGTAATAATATTTCTACTGCATTTTCCTTGTCCCCACAAGCCCCAGAACGGTCTTCTGTGGATGCCTTTTTTGACACTTTAGGTCTGATCTCTCACAAACCCAACAGAATCCAGTTCACTTAGGCTAAGATCATGAACCTGACACAGGCGGGTCGCACAGCTGAGGACTACTATACTAAGTTCTGGCAGTGGACCACTAAAGTTCTTTGTAACGATGCAGCTCTCATGTCAGTTCCACAAAGGCCTTTTCAAAACCCCATGCGAATGGACCACAGAATCCATGAGAGACATGGTGAACAGCTGGCTGCTCTTTATACTTCCCTGGGGCAGGGCCATTTACTGGAGGTGGAGCCATTGGATGCTACAGTTGTTACCAGTCTTTGTGTTGTGTAGAAAAGACGTAGACAAGATATTGAAGTCTGTACTCTGGTCTCTCTGAACTTTTTCTCAAGAAGTGCCCAACTTCTCCTCAGGCTAGCAAACGAGAACGTCTGAGTCTGGGTGACAGCGGCCGAGGAGGTCACCCCGACTCCCAGGTGTCTTTTTCTTCCTCTGATAAAGTATTAATATATATACGTTGTTGTCCTTCAAGAACCAGATGTTATTAACATTGGTGTTCATTGACTGTGGGTCTGCTTCTAACTTTATTGATTCAGGACTTTTTTTGAAACTTTTAGGGTTAGGGACAGATAGTTTAGAAAGACCAATTGAAATATTTGCCCTTGACAAAACACCTTAAGCCTGAGATTTGGTCAAGAGACTAATGGTGGATTTCATGCTCCAAGTGGGAACACGAACACATCACTCTGAATCTCCTGTTTTATTTGGGAAAATGTACCTGTTGGGTTGGCACTGGGGCATCCATGATTGCAGATTCACAATCCTGTTATTGAATGCTGTCAGAAGGACATTGTTAAATAGAGCCCCAATTGTTGCAAGAAATGTCTAAAACTGTATAAATATGCTTTGCTAGTCTGAAGGGGCTGCTGGGGTACCTCAAGGACTTTGGAGATGTGTGCTTGGAAAAAGAGGCAGAGATACTACCTCCCCAATGCACATGATTGTACTATTAATCTTGTCCCTAATGCCAATTTACCTAAAGCTCTTTACAATTTGTCTTGCCCTGAACTGACTGCCATAAAATAATATGTTATCTAAAGTTTACAGAAGTTTTCTAAATTCGAGAAATGTCTTTTTTTTCTGTTCAGGAAATGTCATTCTTGGGGTTTATCTTGTCAGAAAAAGAGTTTAAGCTGGACCCTGGCAAGGTACAGGCCATAATTGATTGAGTTCAATGCCGTTATCTTAAGGCTTTGCAGCATTTTCTGGGATTCGGCAACTATTGTAGGAAATTTATCAAGGGTTTTTCTCAGGTTGTTAAATCTCTTACTGACCTTACACATATGGGGACTAATCTCAAGGTTTAGTCACCAGGTTCAATCAGTGCTTTTGAAATATTAAAAGAGTATTTCAAGTCTGCTCCCATTCTATTCCAAACCGATCTCTAAGAATTGTTCATTGTAGAGGGGGATGTTTTGGAGGACGGAGTAGGGGCTGTTTTATCACAGGGGCCCAAAACTCTGACCTGCGCCCATATGCTTTTTTCTAAACAATTTTTGTCTGCGGAAAGAAATTATGATGTTGTGAGTCATGTGTTACTTGCTGTTAAATTGGTCTTTGAGGAATTGAGGCATTTTTTGGAGGGGATGGTTCATTCAGTTACTGTGGTCACCGATCACAAGAATCTAGTTTACATTGAATCAGCTAAACAGCTAAACTCATAGACAGACCAGATGGTCCTTGTTTTTTCTCTTGTTCTCTTGGTTTAATTTTTCTATTACATTCAGGTTGGGGTCTAAGAGTGTGAAAGATGATGCATTATCTTGTAGTCTTGATTCAGTTTTTCCTCCAGAACCTCCATCATTCTTCAAGGTATTGTGGTTTCTATGGTAACCTCAGAATTGGAAGAAGAGATCAGTAAAGTCCAGCGTTGGCTCCTTCTACTACTTTGGGGTCAAAATTATTTGTGCCTGTTTACCTAAGATTGCGTGTGTTCCAGGAATTTCAGGATTCCGTCTAGAGTGATCATCCATGGGTAACTGCTACAAGGAAAGCCATTGCTAGACTTTTTTGATGGTTGTCCATGTATAATGATGTTAAAGATTTAGTATTCATTTGAAGTCTGCATGCATGCTAAGGTCAGTCATAGCTGGCTGGCTGAGGAATTGGCTCTATTGTCAATTCCAGAAAGACCATGGACTCATTTATCCATGGATTTCATCACGGATTTGCATCTGTCCAGTGGAAAAAAAATTCTATCGGGGTGGTAGTTGACCGATTCAGCAAACAAGCTTATTTTGTTCCTTTGTCAGGATTACCTAATTCAGTGACACTCTCCAGGTTGTTTATTTCTCATTTTGTAAGGTTACATGGGATCCCTCTTAACATTCTGTCTGATAGGAGAGTACAATTTGTCTCTAAATTCTGGAGAGCTTTCTGTAGTAAGCTCAGGATTGACTTGTCAGTTTCATCTACTTGCCATCTTGAAAACAACTGTCAGACTGAGAAGACAAATCAATCTTTGGAGCAAATTTTAAGGTGCTTCGTTGCAGCTCGGCAGGAGGAATGGTCTTCTGTTTTACATCTCGCTGTGTTTGCCTTTAACAGTTGAGTAAAGAAGTCTATTGGAACCTCGCCATTTTTTTTTTTGTAGTTATGGTTTTCTTCCACATTTTGGTTAATTTTCTAGGATTAGTTCTGAATGTCCTGTGGTGGAGGTTGCTGTGCAGAGACTTTAGGATTTCTCAAGGGAGGTTCAAAAGAATATTTGGACCTCTCAGATCTACCAAAAACGGAAGGCCGAGAGAAGTTCGGTGGGTCCTGTTTTTAAGATTGGGGAAGGGGATTGATTGTCATCCAGGAACATTAAACTTAAAGTACTGTCAGCAAAGTTGGGTCCAAAGTTTATTGGTCCATATGAGATCCTGGAGGTGGTCAACCCTGTGGCATTCAGGTTAAAACTTCCTCCATCCCTTTGCATCCCTAATGTGTTCCATAAATCCCTATTGAAGGAGTTTAGCATTGTTTCCCTCATGCTCACCTCCTCTGGTTTTGATCAACGGTGGCTTGGAATATGAGGTTCAAAGGGTTGTGGATTCTCATAGGGTCTGTAATCCACTGGAAGGGATATGGACCAGAGGAGAGATCCTGGGTCCCAGCTCGAGAATTGCCCGATCTATCAATACAAAAAAAGAATTAAACTGATCACTAAACGGCGTAATGAGAAAAAAAAGTCAAAACACCAGAATTACGTGGTTTTTTTTTACCACTACATTGCAATAAAATGCAATAGCGGGCGATCAAAAGATCGTATCTACACCACAATAGTATCAATAAAACATCAGCTCGGCATGCAAAAATAAGCCCTAAGCCCTCAACTAACCTGAGATCACAAAAAACGGAGATGCTACAGGTCTCAGAAAATGGCTTTTTTTCACCACTTAAAAAAGAACCTAGACATGTTTGTTGTCTGTGAACTCATAATTTTAGCATTTAATGAACATGGTAAAAAACATACAAAAAAACTGTGATATTGCACTTTTTTTTTAATTTTCACCACACTTAGAATTTTTTTCCCATTTTCCAGTACACAAAATGTTAAAACCAATGGTGTCATTCAAACGTACAACTTGTCCCGCAAAAAATAAGCCCTCAGATGGCCATATTGACCAAAAAATAAAAAAGTTATAGCTCTGGGAAGAAAGGGGGCAAAAAACGAAAACACGATGAAAAATGGCCCAGGAGGTTAAGGGGTTAATTGGGGGAAGAAGGGGGTGATTGGAACTTTAGGGGTTTTTTTTCATATTTTTTTAAAAACTTTTTTTTACTGTTTTTGTTAGTTCCCTTAGGGGACTTGAAGCTGCTATCAAATAATACCTGATTGTTGTGTTGTTGTGGCATTGTTGTATATAGCACAAACATCGCTGCATATAGCAGCCTCTTTTGAAGCCCGGCCATAGGCAGGGTTTAAAAGGAGCTTCATAAAGACAATCAGATCCCTGGCGACCCGTAATCACGTCACGGCGCAGCTTGTTAGAGGCAGGTCCTTGTTGTAACACACAGCCATGATCTGCTGGATATGGGGCAATCTCACCCTGTGGTTGTTGGAAGGGTGAGAAAGAGGTTTTTTTTTTCAAATTATAAAAATGTTCATAAAACAGTATCTCTACGGATATGTCTCCACGGTCCGTGATGGCAGCGCTTTTGATGCAGCTCTGCCCAAAGTGCTGCCGGCTTTGTATGTCCAGTGATTCCGCATGTGTTCATTGAACCATGCGGAATCACCGCATCCTATACATAGACTTTCATTTATCTTGCGGAGACGCTCAGTCAGATAAATAGGCATGCTGCGGTCTATAAAGATAGACATTTTGGTATCCGATTTCTAAAATGTTTATGAAATTGTTGTAGATCTTAAACAATCG
Source organism: Ranitomeya variabilis (assembly GCF_051348905.1). Taxonomy (NCBI): domain Eukaryota; kingdom Metazoa; phylum Chordata; class Amphibia; order Anura; family Dendrobatidae; genus Ranitomeya; species Ranitomeya variabilis. Next base: position 531,086,714 of record NC_135236.1, read on the forward strand.
AATACCCTAAAAAAATCTTACCCAGTCATTAATAGTGAAGGAAAATGAAGGTGTTCAGCTAAAATGTTTGTGGTTTGTTAGTCTCTTAGCTAAATATAATGTTGGTTTTTATAATGCATAATCTGAGTACACCACAAAACCCAGGAAAAGCAAAACCAGGAAATGATAGTAGTCAGTAGTTTATCTGTCTGAGCATTAAAACACAGATTGTGCTTGGAATAAAGCTTGAAGTAACAACCTCCGTAACATTTTGGGCATTTCAAATATTCTGTTAGGGAAAACCTAAGATATTATATCGATTTTCTGTTGCCACATCAATCCATATCACAGTTCAGTGGCGCAACTTCAGATGAAATAAAGCAGTAAGGGTATGTTTCCACGGTAAGTAAACGCTGCTTGTTTGACGCTGCAGCGTCAAACAAGCAGCGTCCAGATGTTCCAGCATAGTGGAGGGGATTTTATGAAATCCCGTCTCCACTATGCGTGGAAACCCGCACGCGGCGGCCCTGCGACTCCGGACATGCTGCGCGTCTTTTCAGATCGCAGCATGTCCGTACACCTTGCGGGGACGCAGCGTCCCCGCAAGGCATATCACAGGGCCCTATGGCGAGGGGTGCGATGATCCCGGATGTGTACTGTACACATCCGGCATGATCGCGTCCCAGAAAGGGGGCGGGGCTTAGCGCCGAGCGGCGATACCGCCGCCCCTCCGGACCATGGAGCCATACCCTTAGTCTTCCAATCCACCAATTTAAAGTTCAGGGGATGAAACTTGATGTAGAAATCCCAGCAGACTGTGCTATGTTGCTACAGGTGATAACCCTGAAGAAATCCTCAGGAGTGCAAATTGCTTTGGATCCTGATATGGAGCCACCTCATGCCAACGGCGATCAGTTATCCCTTCCCTGGGTTTCGACAACAATTTCGGCTTCTTCTGGGTCATGATCAGCATGTACAAACCCATGGATTTAAATACAAGATGCAATAAACACAATTTGCATAACCATTGTAGTATCCACCAGCAAATTAAATAAGTAAGTATAATAAAGAACAAAGTGCTATTGACAATAGTCAGTGATTTCATTACTCTACATACAAAAAAATGCCATAAATATGAACATGTACATAAAAATAACAACATAAAAAAACATAAGCAGCAATATGAACACTACGCTTTTTTCAGGCAGATCATGGCTGGAACCTGCCTGAGCACTAAAAAAAGGCCAAAAGAAATCAACTGTAATGGACTGGGTGGTGGAGCCACTGTGCCAAAGCTCAAGGAAGACCTGGAGCCTCATTCATCTGACCACGGACAGGAAGCAGCTAACGACACCGCGGTCCGTGGAGAGAAAAGTGAGGTGATCCAGGTGCTACTCCAGGACTGACCTTGGGTAGATGGCGGCAGACCCCTAGGAGCAGATAGCTGGAATGGCCCAGGGGCATGTCCAACACATGCAGTCAGATAGAGAAGATGACAGGAAATGGAGGTGCACCATTGAGGTGAGCGCTGGTGGGTGCCGCTGGCTCAGCTGCCATTGAGGTGAGTGCTGGCTGGTGCATCCGCCTCGACTGCCGTTGAGGTGAGCACTGGCTGGTGCAGCTGGATCGCCCCCACGTTAAGGGCATTGGGGTACTCGGCACCGGGTCTATCCCTCTCTCTCTTCTGGGGATGTCACGGTGGCCCGACCCGGTCCGTGGCCCTTCTGAGGGACGTCCAATAAAAGGGGAAGTTTGTCTGGTGTTCGTGACGCCACCTGTGGTATTCGGTCAGGGTGACTGACGCTGCTTAGGGGTCCGCTGGGGTGATGGAATGGCAGCTAGATGGTATACCTTCCCACAGGTGAAGTATGTCCCCAGGGCTTCCCTGATGTGTAGGTGGTGATGGTGGACATTGTAAGGCGCAATGAATAACGAGGACACAAAGGTTGCAGTCTCTTTACCTTTTACTGAAGACTTCGGCGTCCTCAGTCCAGAGTACCGTTCACAGGGCAGGCAGAGTCCGGCCGGTCCGAAGGCATATCCAGAATTCCCTTAACCAGGTGGAAATCAGTAGCCTTCCTACTAGCGCCTGTGTGTTGTAGTACCTCCCTGCTGAGCACCACGGGATAGTCCTCACAACTTTCGTAGATGTTTCTGATGTTCTCTCTCTCTGTCCCCCAGATGGTATGGATAGGACAACCAGTATGACGGGGTAGGCCTGGAGCTTATTTATAGGGACCCTAGAGACGCCCCTCTCCCAAAATTTGCCTCCGTTGTCTTCATTAGGTATTAAGGTTGGGCAGCCAACTTGGAATTAACTGTCCTGCCGTAGTTCAAAGTAATGCGTAGAGCCAATTACTCCCTCGGTGTTCCGGCCACCGGCTATGCGTCTCAGAAGGAGGCTGACGATCTTGGGGCAGGTCTCCTCCCGGTATTATCTCCTTGTGCTGTGACTTCGTTTCTCACTCTCCACAATACACTTCGCTTCGTGTCCTTTCTTAGGATGCTGCTGCATGGGGTGCAGGCGCAGCTCCGTAGCATTCTATCTCTTACTAGGCCTCTGCCAGGATCCCACTCCTGACAGGGACCCTCTGTCTGCAGCTCAGATGTTACTCCTTCTCCCCCTGTCTGCCTGACAGGTCCTCTCTGGGTCAAACCCAGGCAGCTTCTGATTAACTTCCTATCCATCCCACCAGTTTTACCCGTGTGTGAGGAGTGCCCTAATAGATAGTAGCAAGGCTCCCCCTGGTGGACTGGAGTGTGAAGTGTGGTGTGTGACTTGTGATACCTGGCAAGGTGAACTCCTTTAGTACCATCAGACGTAATATCACTCCCCCTGGTGGAAGAGCGACATTACTGCAACAACCAGGACTCTGGGGCGCTGCACAGCTAGCTCGGCTGCCGTTGAGGTGAGCACTAGCTGGTGCAGCTGGCTCGGCTGCCGTTGAGGTGAGCGCTGGTGGGTGCAGCTGGTTCGACTGCCGTTGAGGTGAGCGCTGGCGGGTGCAGCAGGCTGAAATGCAAGTACTGGGACTTGAGAACTGACAAGCGTGTTAGGAACAAACACAACATTTCACAGGAACCTCCATGTTCATGGGTACCTTTGGGTCCATTATTCTATCTATATGGTCACTGTGGGCCCATCACACTGTGTTCAGGGAAACCATTGGCCTATCATATGCATATCCAGGAGCTGTAACCCATCACATTGTATATATAGATGATATCCCATTATACTGTATAAAGGGCTGTGGGGACATCCTACTATGTGTAGAGGTGTAGAGCAGCTGTACATTTGGGGTATCAAGGCACATTATTAGTAGTGATGAGCGAATATACTCGTTACTCGAGATTTCTCGTGACCTCCGAGTATTTTTTAGTGCTCGGAGATTTAGTTTTTATTGCCGCAGCTGAATGATTTACATCTGTTAGCCAGCATAAGTACATGTGGGGGTTGCCTGGTTGTTAGGGAATCCCCACATGTAATCAATCTGGCTAAGAGTTGTAAATCATTCGGCTGAGGTGAGGAAAAGTAAATCTCCAAGCACTAAAAAATACTTGGAGGTCACCCGAGCATGCTTGGGAAATCTACAGTAACGAATATTTTCTCTCATCACTAATTATTAGATGTTAAGTGGGCACTTAAGCATTATTGTTATAGGGGCACTCAGGGTATTTTGGCTGTCAAAGGTGCCTAGGGATCATTATTACTTTTTCGGGCAAAATGTGGATACTATTTTCTAGGGCATTTACACAAGGCATTAATATTTTCTAGGGACATTGGCAATTTTACTATCTATAGGGCATAAAAGAGGCATTATTACTATGCAAGGGTCACATTGGTGGATATTACTATGTGGTGCATTAAGAGGAGCACAGATATTGTGCCAAACAGCAAGTGCAGTAATAGGACACATATAGCAGCAACGGCTCAGCATTGGGTTGAGTAGTTTGTGCAAGTTGGGCATAGCTCCCAACCATCCCTCATTGTGCGGGAGTGTCCAGGATTTCATGCTTTGCCCCGCTGTCCAGCGCAGGACGCTCTCATCCCGGACACAGCAGGAGAAACTCCGTCACACCCCCTTTTGTTAGGCCACGCCCCTTCCCCTTCGTATGTTCCTGAGTCTCCCAGCGTCACTGTTCAGAGAGGGAGAGAGAGGGGACACTTCTAGTTTGAGCATAGCTCCTTTGAGGTACGTGGAATGAGTGGGGCTGAGCAGGGAGGGATGGACACACTCACAGCCTCCCTGTTTGCCTCGGCTGCTAGTGCTCACTGCTGTGTTATTGCAGAGCGACAGATGCAGATCAGTGAGTAGTCGATGATGCCTTGTGTGGGGTCAGGTGTACAGTGTGGATGTAGCAGAGCCGTGTGTGTGAGCGAGGTGTATGGAGCGGAGCCGTGTGTGTGTGCAAGGTTTATGGAGCGGAGCCGTGTGTGTACGAGGTGTATGGAGTGGAGCCGTGTGTGTGCGAGGTGTATGGAGCGGAGCAATGTGTGTATGAGGTGGATGTAGCAGAGCCGTGTGTGTACGAGGTGTATGGAGCGGAGCCGTGTGTGTACGAGGTGTATGGAGCGGAGCCGTGTGTGTATGAGGTGTTTGGAGCGGAGCCGTGTGTGTGTGCGAGGTGTATGGAGCAGAGAAATGTGTGTACGAGGTGGATTTAGCAGAGCCGTGTGTGTGCGAGGTGTATGGAGCGGAGCAATGTGTGTATGAGGTGGATGTAGCAGAGCCGTGTGTGTACGAGGTGTATGGAGCGGAGCCGTGTGTGTACGAGGTGTATGGAGCGGAGCCGTGTGTGTACGAGGTGTTTGGAGCGGAGCCGTGTGTGTGTGCGAGGTGTATGGAGCAGAGAAATGTGTGTACGAGGTGGATTTAGCAGAGCCGTGTGTGTGCGAGGTGTATGGAGCGGAGCCGTGTGTGTATGAGGTGTACGGAGCGGAGCTGTGTGTGTGCGAGGTGTATGGAGCGGAGCCGTGTGTGTGCGAGGTGTATGGAGCGGAGCCGTGTGTGTGCGAGGTGTATGGAGCGGAGCCGTGTGTGTACAAGGTGTATGGAGCGGAGCCGTGTGTGTACGAGGTGTATGGAGCGGAGCCGTGTGTGTGCGAGGTGTATGGAGCGGAGCCGTGTGTGTACGAGGTGTATGGAGCGGAGCCATGTGTGTGTGCAAAGTGTATGGAGTGGAGCCGTGTGTATACGAGGTGTATGGAGCGGAGCCATGTGTGTGAGGTGTATGGAGCGGAGCAATGTGTGTACGAGGTGGATGTAGCAGAGCCATGTGTGTGCGAAGTGTATGGAGTGGAGCCGTGTGTATACGAGGTGTATGGAGCGGAGCCGTGTGTGCGAGGTGTATGGAGCGGAGCAATGTGTGTACAAGGTGGATGTAGCAGAGCTGTATGTGTACGAGGTGTATGGAGTGGAGCCATGTGTGTGTGCGAGGTGTATGGAGCGGAGCAATGTGTGTGCAAGGTGTATGGAGCGGAGCTGTGTGTGTGCGAGGTGTATGGAGCGGAGCTGGATGTGTACGAGGTGTATGGAGCGGAGCGCGTGTGTACGTAGCGGAGCCGTGTGTGCAAAGTGTACGGAGCGCAGCCGCGTGTGTAGGAGTTGCTATGTGTGGCCATTATATGGTACGAAGTATCATGTGCGGCCATTATACAGTATGGAGCATCATGTGCTGTCATTATACAGTATGGTGCATCATGTGCGGTCATTATACAGTATGGAGCATCATGTGCGGTCATTATACAGTATGGAGTATCATGTGTGGCCAATGTACAGTATGGAGCATCATGTGCAGTCATTATACAGTATGGAGCATCGTGTGGCCATTATACGGTATGGAGCACTCTGTGGCCATATTTTTTTGTTTAGAATTATTGTATATGAAACAGTGTGATCAGCAGTGCTAAATGGGTGTGTGGCCATTATACAGTATGGAGCATCATGTGCGGTCATTATACAGTATGGAGCATCATGTGCGGTCATTATACAGTATGGAGTATCATGTGTGGCCATTATACAGTATGGAGCATCATGTGCAGCCAATGTACAGTATGGAGCATCATGTGCAGTCATTATACAGTATGGAGCATCGTGTGGCCATTATACGGTATGGAGCACTCTGTGGCCATATTTTTTTGTTTAGAATTATTGTATATGAAACAGTGTGATCAGCAGCAGTGCTAAATGGGTGTGGTTGGGATGTGGATATGGGTGTGACTAATTATGAATGGGTGTGGTCAGAGGCGTGGCCTAAAATTAGCCACGGCGCGTGTTGCGCGCCGCAAACTTTGTTCCTCTTTGCCATCTTCAAAAGTTGGGTGGTATGAAGTTAGGAATAGATGGAGACAGTGCTGGAAATGTGAGAAGTCTAATGTGTCTCTGTTGTAAGCTCTGCAGACAACTTGTGGCAGGAAGAAGTCATTATTTCAGTCTGGGAAAGATGGGAAAAGTGAACAGCATCAGAAAGAACATCAGCAGTAAGTCACCATCCATAACTGTACTGTAATCACTTGTAAGTTATGGACGACAGGTATCTACCACTATACGGTCGCTATATGGCGGTAATATCAGTCTTGGTCTTAGTATAGAGATTTATTTTCAGTAATGGCTCTGTTGTTTGCTGAGGTTCCCCTGTACCCACACCCACATCTTTCCCGGCACATGTCAGCTGTTTTGAACAGCTGACATGTGCCTGGAACATCTGCGTGTGGATTTGAAATCCATCCGCGGCTTTAAACCCATTAAATGCCTCTGTCAAGCACTGACAGTGGCATTTAACATGCAGTTCCGGCAATCATGCCGGAAATCCACCCAATGGTGATCACAGGTCACCAATGGGTTGGCATGACAACCAGAGGTCTTTTGCAGATCTCTATGGTCGTCACAGCCAGTTTGCTATGAGCGCCGCCTGGTGGCCAGTGCTCATAGCAAGTGAGGTATTCTGCTACGTACAGGCTATCTGATCATCGCCTGTATGTAGCAGAGACGATCGAGTTATGACAGCTTCTAGTCTCCCATGGAGACTTGAAACATTCCAAAAGTGAAAAAAAATGTTTTTAAAAATAACAAAAATATAAAAGTTCAAAACACCCCCCTTTCGCCCCATTCAAAACAAAAGCAATAAAAAAATATTCAAACATACACATATTTGGTATAGCCGCGTTCAGAATTGCCCGATCTATCAATTAAAGAAAAAGAATTAACATGATCGCTAAATGTCATCGCGAGAAAAAAGTCAAAACGCCAGAATTGTTTTTTAGGTTGCCGCGACATTACATTAAAATGCAATAATGATCAAAAGATCATATCTGCACCAAAATGGTATCATTAAAAACATCAGGTCAGCGTGCAAAAATAAGCCCTCCCCTGACCCCAGATCACGAAAAATGGAGACGCTACAGGTATTGGAAAATGGCACAATTATTTTTTTTTTTTAACAAAGTTTTGATTTTTTTTTTTCACCACTTATATAAAAAGAATCCTAGACATGTTTGGTGTCTATGAACTTGTAATGACCTGGAGAATCATAATGGCAGGTCAGTTTTAGCATTTAGTGAACATAGTGAAAAGGCAAAACAATAAACAACTGTGGGATTACACTTTTTTTGGAATTTCATCGCACTTGGAATTTTTTTCCTAATAAAAACGTTATGGCTCTGGGAAGAAGAGGAGCAAAAAACGAAAATGGCAAACCGAAAATACCTCCGGTCATGAAGGGGTTAAGGACCCACTCATGTTTCTCCCCCTCTAGTAATGTACTATTGTGAGGTTGCATTATGCTAGTTGGATATGCCTTTTAATAAACTACAGTTCATTAAAGCTATTATATTATGTTGCTATGACAAATGTGACTCACATAGGTGATTTGAGTGAATGGTAATGACATACTGTCTTGGTCAAGTAGAGCCTTGTTACGGTGTTAACCCCTTTCTGATATTAGACGTAATAATAAGTCCCTGTGCCCTGGACCTATTTGACCAGGGACGAATTATTACATCATCGTGATCTGTGCTCCCAAATGCAAATGCCCCCCTTCCTTCTGAGCCCCACAGCGTACCTAAACCACATATTGCATCCATGTTTGGCATTTCTGAAGCGATGAGAGCCCACCTAACTTACAGGTGCATGCCTCCAGAAGTACGGGCTGGGATTAACGTACTTGTGACTTTAGCGTACTGGTCAATACAATGGTAGTTTTCAATTTTCACTCAGCATCATCCATTGTTGCTTGTTTCTGGAAAATACCGAAGGAGTCAATATCGGCACTACGCCTGAAGATAAATTACCAAAGGGTTATAGTTTCCAAAATGGGGTCACTTGAGGGGGGATTCTGCTCTTTTAGCAATTAGGGGCTCTGTATTTGGAGTCCACAAACTGTTCTAGCAAAATTTGCGCTCCAGGAGTCAAATAGCGCTCCGTCCCTCCCGAGTCTCGCATGTGGCTAAGTAGTACTGTATAGCCACATATGGGGTATTGCTACGTTCAGTAGATATTGGTGTAGTTTTTACCCACTTCTTGTGTGAAAATGTAAAATCTGGGGCTAAAACAAAATTTTGGTGGTAAAAAAATAGTTATTTTTTTCTTCACTGCCCAATGGTATAAAATTCTGTGACACACCCATGGTGTCAATATGATCAGTACACCCCTACATGAATTCATTGAGAGGTGTAGTTTATAAAATGGGGACACTTATGGGTTGTTCTGCTGCTCTGGCACCTCATGGGTTCTCCCAGTGGGTCATGGCACCTGCAAACCATAACAGTAAAATCTGACACTCCTTGCCTGAAAAATATTTCTTGTAGGGTATTGGCGCACTCAAGGAAAAATGTACCTCAGTTTGTTGTAAAAAAAAAATCCTATTAGCCCTTGAACTTGAGGCTAAAACAACATTTTAGTGGTAAAAATGTAATTTTATTCTTTCTTCACCGCTCAGTGGTATAAAATTCTGTGAGGCATATGTGGTGTCAATATGATCACTGCACCCCTAGATTAATTCATTTGGGAGTGTAGTTTGTAAAATAAGTTCACATATACGGGGTTTCTGCTGTTCTGGCCCCTCAGGGGCTCTGCCAATGTGACATGGCACCCTCATTCCAGCCAAATCTGAACTCCAGTATGGTACCTCTTCACTTCTGAGCTTTGCACTGCGCCTCAAAAGTAATATTCTCCCACATGTAGGGTATCAGTGTACTCAGAAGAAATTGCAAAACAAATTGTATTGTGCAATTTCTCCTGTTACCCTTATGAAAATGCTAAATTTGGGGCCAAAATAACATTTTTGTTGGCAAATGTGATTTGTTTTATTTTGCACAGCTCAATGTTATAAACTTCTGTGAAGTGTGGCACCCCAGGAGTTCAGGTACCACAGTGGTATTATCTTCCTCTCGGGGAGGGTAATGCCATGCCTGGAGGGATCCCTTTAGCAAGTAATTTTACTTGCCACACTTTCTAACTCAAGGCCAGAAGGGGAGCTCTAAACCCAGTTTAAGAGGAGCTTCCCTTGATATACATCCTGGTCTGAAGGAGGAGTTATTCTGGTGCAGACAGTTGACAGTCTGGTGCAGACAAGAGATGGATCAGGAGCTAGAGGAGGGCTGCGATTGGGCCTCCTCAAAGCTAGAGAGCAGAAACCGGGCACCGGGAGCCCGAGGTCGTGGGGAACTACAGGCAGAACTGGAGGGCAAGAAGCTAACAGTGACTTGCCCACTTAACACCTGAGGTACAGCAGCAGTTAGAGCCCGGAGTCATCGTGTACAGAGTCCCCAAGAGAACGTCTCAAGTTGCCTACCGTGCAGGTACTGTCCCAGGACAGGAGAGAAAGGGCACCTTGTCAGACAACCACAGGTAGCACGGGACCAGAAACCAGTGCAAAGTGGAAGGCTCCCAAACTGACCTGTCAAAGGGATTCCCACTTGTTTTTGGGCTGCCTGAACTCCATCGACACCTGTTGCCGGTACCCTGGACTGAGGCTGACTACAACTTCAGTAAACCAGGTAAAGACTGCAATCCTGTGTCCTCCACCATCGCTGCCACCGTGACCACCCCTTTAATTGTGACCAGACCCGGCACCGTGTACCACAGGCCCTGTAAGGCTACTCAGAAGCACCTGGGGGTTCAAGGTGCTCACCACACATCTAAATACATTTCTTGAGGGGTCTAGTTTACAAAATGGGGTCACTTGTGGGGGGTTTCAACTGTTTTGACCCATCAGAGGCTCTCCAAATGGGACAGAGAAGAGCAGTGCAGCAGCAGGGAAAACTTGCACCATAGCTAGCTAGCAAGTGAGGAGGAGTTGCACTTGTTATTAAAAGAATGCTACACAAAGGGCTTTAGAGAGTTCCTCACATGAGCTGTACTGCTATAGAGAATGTTTATCTCAGGTGAAGGTCACCAGCCCACCTTCATAAATGCCACTACTACTGAGAGAGAAGATGAGGAAAATTCTCTACTTTATTGTCCATATCCTTACATAAAGGTAATAGAGCGGGCAGCAAACAACTCCTCATTTCTCTTTCTTGATAGCATAAATGCATAAAGGGCTTTAATTATTTGTTGGAGGGTTCAAATAAGTGGGCATTTACTTTGTCTTTTTTACTTGAGTACTTTTCACATAGATATTGTATATTTGATAATCGTCCAGTAGCTTAAAATTCATTGCATTTTTAAAGTGTAAAGGATAATTTACAGTGGTTTAGTTGGAATGGATTATATACTATCACCTCCAATAATTGTGAACAGCTATAAGAAAATGTAAAAAATTATTTTGCATATTGCACACAACAGTTATTGGGAATTGCACATGTATAATAATTTTAGCCACTAGATGGTAGTGTAATTGCATGGAGCAGAAAAATTCTACATTCTGAGTCTTACATGAGCTATGCAGAACCAACCAGAACATAGTGCTGATGAGGTCCGTTGCTGTTCACAGATAGGTGATTTTGGTTGGTTTAAAACTTTCTATAATTAATCAATAATCTACAGAGTAGCTAATCCTAGATGATAGTAGAGGGACAGTATTCCTTGTTTGGGAGAACTACTGAGAACTGAATACTTTTCAAAGTAGGTAAGGATTACCGAGAGGTTACCTGCCTTATTTTGGTTCCTCATACAGAGGTTGTTCCACCATTAAATTATATACGTTACACTTGTGAAGAGTACTTGTTGGCACTCTCAATTTTTTTTTTTAGTACGGTAAATACTTGTATTCACCATGGAATAATTCTGGAGCCACAATCATAAATCCGAGTGATAGCATTTGAAATGTAAACATTAGGTTTAACCCCTTAGTGACAGAGCCAATTTGGTACTTAATGACCGAGCCAATTTTTACAATTCTGACCAGTGTCACTTTAAGAGGTTATAACTCTGGAACGCTTTATCGGATCCCACTGATTCTGAGATTGTTTTTTCGTGACATATTGTACTTCAAGTTAGTGGTAACATTTCTTCGATATTACTTGCGATTATTTATGAAAAAAATGGAAATATGGCAAAAAAATTTAAAATTTTGCAATTTTCAAACTTTGTATTTTTATGCCCTTAAATCAGAGAGATATGTCACAAAAAATAGTTAATAAATAACATTTCCCACATGTCTACTTTACATTAGCACAATTTTGGAAACAATTTTTTTTTTTGTTAGGGAGTTATAAGGGTTAAAAGTTGACCAGCAATTTCTCATTTTTACAACACCATTTTTTTTAGGGACCACATCTCATTTGAAGTCATTTTGAGGGGTCTATATGATAGAAAATAACCAAGTGTGACACCATTCTAAAAACTGCACCCCTCAAGCTGCTCAAAACCACATTCAAGAAGTTTATTAACCCTTTACGTACTTCACAGGAACTGAAACAATGTGGAAGAAAAAAATGAACATTTAACTTTTTTTTGCAAACATTTTACTTCAGAACCATTTTTTTTAATTTTCACAAGTGTAAAAACAGAAATTTAACCACAAATTTTGTTGTGCAATTTTTCCTGAGTACGCCGATACCCCATATGTGGAGGTAAACCACTGTTTGGGCGCACCGCAGAGCTTGGAAGTGAAGGAGCACCGTTTGACTGTTTCAATGCAGAATTGGCTGGAATTGAGATCAGACGCCATGTCGCGTTTCGGGAGCCCCTAATGTGCCTAAACAGTGGAAACCCCCCACAAGTGATACCATTTTGGAAACTAGACCCCTTAAGGAACTTATCTAGATGTGTGGTGAGCACTTTGAACCCCCAAGTGCTTCACAGAAGTTTATAACGTAGAGCCGTGAAAATAAAAAATCGCATTTGTTTTCACAAAAATGATTTTTTTGCCCACAAATTCTTATTTTCACAAGGGTAACAGGAGAAATTAGACCACAAAAGTTGTTGTGCAATTTCTCCTGAGTACGTCAATACCCCATATGTGGGGGTAAACCACTGTTTGGGCGCACCGCAGAGCTTGGAAGTGAAGGAGCACCGTTTGACTTTTTCAATGCAGAATTGGCTGGAATTGAGATCGGATGCCATGTCGCGTTTGGAGAGCCCCTGATGTGCCTAAACAGTGGAAACCCCCAACAAGTGATACCATTTTGGAAACTAGACCCCTTAAGGAACTTATCTAGATATTCGGTGAGCACTTTGAACCCCCAAGTGCTTCACAGAAGTTTATAACGTAAAGCCGTGAAAATAAAAAATCGCATTTTTTCTACAAAAATGATCTTTTTGCCCCCAAATTTTTATTTTCACAAGGGTAACAGGAGAAATTAGACCACAAAAGTTGTTGTGCAATTTCTCCTGAGTACGTCAATACCCCATATGTGGGGGTAAACCACTGTTTGGGCGCACCGCAGAGCTTGGAAGAGAAGGAGTGTCGTTTTACTTTTTCAATGTAGAATTGGCTGGAATTGAGATCGGACGCCATGTCACGTTTGGAGAGCCGCTGATGTGCCTAAACAGTGGAGACCCCCCACAAATGACACCATTTTGGAAACTAGACCCCTTAAGGAACTTATCTAGATGTGTGGTGAGCACTTTAAACCCCCAGGTGCTTCACAGAAGTTTATAACGTAGAGCCGTGAAAATAAAAAAATCGCATTTTTTCTACAAAAATGATCTTTTTGCCTCCAAATTTTTATTTTACCAAGGGTAACAGGAGAAAATGGACACCAGAAGTTGTTGTACAATTTGTCTTGAGTACGCCGACACCCCGTATGTGGGGGTAAACCACTGTTTGGGTGCATGGCTGAGCTCGGAAGCAAAGGAGCGCCATTTGACTTTTCAATGCAAAATTGACTGGAATTGAGATCGGACGCCATGTCGCGTTTGGAGAGCCCCTGATGTGCCTAAACAGTAGAAACCCCCCAAAAGTGACCCCATTTTGGAAACTAGACCCCCCATGGAACTTATCTAGATGTGTAGTGAGAACTTTGAATGCCCAAGTGCATCACAGAAGTTTATAATGCAGAGTCGTGAAAATAAAAAATATTTTTTTTCCCACAAAAAAGATTTTTTTAGCCCCCAAATTTTTATTTTCACAAGGCTAACAAGAGAAACTGGACTCCAAAAGTTGTTGTCCAATTTGTCCTGAGTATGCTGGTACCCAATATGTGGGGGTAAACCACTGTTTGGGCGCACGGCAGAGCTCGGAAGAGAAGGAGCGCCATTTTGGAATTCAGACTTTGATAGAATTGTCTGTGGGTGTTATGTTGCGTTTGCAGAGCCCCTGATGTACCTAAACAGTAGAAACCCCCCACAAGTGACCAAATTTTGGAAACTAGACCCCCTAAGGAACTTATCTAGATATGTGGTGAGAACTTTGAATGCTCAAGTGCTTCACAGAAGTTTATAATGCATAGTAGTGAAAATAAAAAAATATTTTTTTTTCCCACAAAAAAGATTTTTAGCCCCCAAGTTTTTATTTTCACAAGGGTAACAGGAGAAATTGGACCCCAAAAGTTGTTGTCCAATTTGTCCTGAGTATGCTGGTACCCAATATGTGGGGGTAAACCACTATTTGGGCGCACGGCAGAGCTCGGAAGAGGAGCGCCATTTTGGAATTCAGACTTTGATAGAATTGTCTGTGGGTGTTATGTTGCGTTTGCAGAGCCCCTGATGTACCTAAACAGTAGAAACCCCCCACAAGTGACCAAATTTTGGAAACTAGACCCCCTAAGGAACTTATCTAGATATGTGGTGAGAACTTTGAATGCTCAAGTGCTTCACAGAAGTTTATAATGCATAGTAGTGAAAATAAAAAAATATTTTTTTTTCCCACAAAAAAGATTTTTAGCCCCCAAGTTTTTATTTTCACAAGGGTAACAGGAGAAATTGGACCCCAAAAGTTGTTGTCCAATTTATCCCGAGTACGCTGATGCCCCATATGTGGGGGTAAACCACTGTTTGGGCGCATGGCAGAGCTCAGAAGGGAGGGAGCACCATTTGACTTTTTTAGCGCAAAATTGGCTGTCGTGTTTGGAGACCCCCCTGATGTACCTAAACAGTGGAAACCCCCAAATTATAACTCCAACCCTAACTCCAACACACCCCTAACCCTAATCTTAACCCGATCCATAATCCTAATCACAACCCTAACGATAATCACAACCCTAACCCCAAAACAGCCCTAATCTCAACCCTAACCATAACCCTAATCAAAACCCTAAATCCAACACACCCCTAACCCTAATCCCAAACGTAACCCTAATCCAAACCCTAATCCCAACTCTAACCCTAACCTTAGCCCCAACCCTAACCCTAACTTTAGCCCCAACCCTAACCATAACTTTAGCCCCGTCGTCACAAAAAAAGTTCAATGTAACCTTTTTTTTGTACGTCGCGTCCGCCATTTCCGCGCATGCGTGGCCGTAACTCTGCCCCCTCCTCCCCAGGACATAGACTGGGCAGCGGATGCGTTGAAAAACTGCATACGCTGCCCACGTTGTGCACAATTTTCACAACGTGCGTCGGTACGTCGGGCCGACGCATTGCGACCGCCCCGTACCGACGCAAGTGTGATAGAAGCCTAAGGCTACTTTCACACTAGCGTCGTACTCGGCCCATCGCAGTGTGCCGGGCCGACGTACCGACGCTAGCGTTGTAAGCGCCGCACAACGGGTGCAGCGGATGCTGTTTTTTCAACGCATCCGCTGCCCCATTGTGAGGGGAGGCGGGGGCGGAGTTCCGGCCGCGCATGCGCGGTCGGAAATGGCGGACACGTCGCACAAAAAAGTTACATGTAGCTTTTTTTGTGCCGACGGTCCGCCAAAGCACGACGCATCCATCGCACGACGGATGCGACATGTGGCAATCCGTCGCAATGCGTCGCTAATGCAAGCCAATGGAGAAAAAACGCATCCTGCAAGCACTTTTGCAGGATGCGTTTTTTCTCCGACGCATTGCGACGGAAGCCAAAAAACGCTAGTGTGAAAGAAAGTAGCCTAACCCTAACCCTAGCCCTAACCCTAACCCTAAATTTAGCCCCAACCCTAGCCCTAACCCTAACTCTAGCCCTAACCCTAGCCCTAACCCTAACTCTAACCCTAACTCTAACCCTAACCCTAACCCTAATTTTAGCCCCAACTCGTCTTCTTCTGCCGGCCAGCAGATGGCAGCAGATGGCGGGCGCACTGCGCATGCGCCCGCCATAAGGAAAAAGCCGGCTGGCAGGAGAAGACAGAAGAGGACCCAGGGACACCGGGTGAGTATCATAGGGTCCCCGAATCCCCCTATTTCTCTGTCCTCTGATGTGTGATCACATCAGAGGACAGAGAAATACAGATCGCTTTTTTTTTTTTTTTGCGGTCGCCGGTAAACTGTTAATTACCGGCGATCGCAAAACAGGGGTCGGTGCAAACCGACCCCGATCATGTTCTTTGGGGTCTCGGCTACCCCCGGCAGCCGAGACCCCAAAGATCTTCCGGGTGCCGGGCGGCGGGCGTACTGCGCGTGCGCCCGCCATTTCTTCCCGGAAAAAAGATGGCGGCGCCCAGGGGGACCCACGAGGAGCACCGGGGGAGGTAGGTAAGTATCGGGGGGCTATTGGGGGCCATCGGGGACCCTATTTCTCTGTCCTCCGATGTGCGATCACATCGGAGGACAGAGAAATTAAACGGCACATCGCGTTTTGTTTTTTTTTGTTGCGACCGCCGGTAAACGGTTAATTACCGGCGATCGCAACTCGGGGGTCGGTAAAAAACCCCCGAATCATGTTCTCTGGGGTCTCGGCTACCCTCGGCAACCGAGACCCCAGAGAAAATCCGACTCTGGGGGGCGCTATTCACTTTTTCCACAGCGCCGTTAATTAACGGCGCTGTGGTTTAAGTACCCTTAGCGGCCGCCGTTAAAAGGCGTATCGGCGGTTTTTAAGGGGTTAACCAGCAAATTGTGCCTCTTTTTGCTTCTGTCTATCAACTATTTCCAAGCTGTGGACAGGTTTGATCAAAGCATGTAAGGGGTTATCTCTGACCCAGGCAATACCTGTACTGTTACAACTATTTGACCTGTCAAAACTGAATAGTTCACATGAAACAATAGTATGTCATAGGTCATTAACCCCTTTCCGACAATGGGCGTAATAGTACGCCGATGTCGGACTCCCCCTGTATGGTGCAGGCTCCGGCGCTGAGCCTGCACCTTTCCGAGCACATATCAGCTGATCTATACAGCTGACGTGCCCGCAACAGCTGCAGGTGGAATCATGATCCACCCCCGGCTGTCAACTAGATAGATGACGCTGCCAATCTCTGACAGCGGCATTTAACTCCGCCCATCGGTGACCCCATCACGTGATCGCAAGTCACCGATCGGTTGGCATGATAACCAAAGGTCTCCAGCAGACCTCTATGGTTGTCATAGCCAGATTGCTATGAGCGCCGCCCAGTGATCTGATCATCGCCTATTTGTAGCAGAGCTGATCGGGCAAGTGCAGCTCTAGTCTCCCATGGAGACTATTGAAGCATGCAAAAAGTTAAAAAAATGGTTTTAAAAATATTAAAAAAATATATAAAAGTTCAAATCACCACTCTTTCACCCCATTCAAAATAAAATAATAAAAAAAATCAAGCATACACATATTTGGTGTCGCCCGATTTATCAACCTAAAAAAAGAATTAACCCGACTGTTAAACGGCGTAACAAGAAAAAAGTCAAAACGCCAGAACTACATTTTTTTGGTCACCGCAACATTGCACTAAAATGCAAAATGAAAAAATACTGAGGGCACAACAATTTTTTACTCGGGATCACTAGCCCCACACTAGAATAAGAACTCAAAAAAACAAAAGAAAATGGGAGTGTGTATAGGAAATGGCTAGGATCACCATGAATACCGTATTTTTCGCTTTGTAAGACGCTCCGGATTATAAGACGCACCCCAAATTTTGAGGAGAAAAATAGGAAAAAACTTTTTTTAATAAATTGAGGGGGCTTCTTATAATCCATGCGTCTTATTGCTTACCAGGGGTTGTGGCTGCGGTGGATCAGGGTCCCAGGGTCGTTGCTGGAGGCAGGAGTGGAGCATTGCTGCAGGCTGGGATGATGGGGTCTGCAGGGGGGCTTCGGTGCTGCATGGGGGCTGCTGTGCTGCAGGCTGGGATGAGGGGTGCTGCAGGGGGCTCTGGTGCTGCAGGGGGCTCTGGTGCTGCAGGGGGCTCTGGTGCTGCAGGGGGCTCTGGTGCTGCAGGGGGCTGTGGTGCTGCAGGGCTGTCTCCAGGGCTGTCTCCGGTGCTGCGGGGGGCTCTGGCAACATTTTGTGAAAGACCAGAGCCCCCAGCACTTCGTCCATGCGTTCCTGTATGACTGACTCCGGGAAAATGGCCGCCGGAATCTCGAGAGATGAGATCTCAGTGCTGAAATCTCATCTCCCGAGATTCCGGCGGCCATTTTCCAGAAGTTAGTCATACTAGAACGCATGGACGAACTGCCGGGGGGCCCGGCTCTGGTCTTTCACAAAATGTCGCCAGAGCCCCCCGCAGCACCGGAGCCTCCAGCATCACCCGGGGCAGCAGCGGACAACCCCGGCAGTGGCGGCGGGTGACAGCGGCGGCGGGCGACAGCAGCGGCGGGCGGTAGCAGCGGCGGACACCCCCTCATCCCAGCCTGTAATGGTAAGCGGTATATCCGCTTTGTTAGACGCACCCACATTTCCCCCCCAAATTTGGGGGAAATAAAGTGCGTCTTACAAAGCGTAAAATACGGTATATAATATAAAGAAGCAAAATGTTTTGTTATAATTATACAAGCAATATGTTTGTACTCTGCTTGTATAATTATAATAATACGTTTTGCTTCATTTATTTATTATATATTCATTGTGATCCTAGCCATTTCCTATACACACTCCCTTTTTCTTTAGTTTTTGTTTGTTGCATTAAAATGCAATAACGGGCGATCAAAAGATCATATCTGCACCAAAATGGTATATTAAAAACGTCAGCTCTGCAAAATGTGCCCTCACCCAACCCGAGATCACGAAAAATGGAGACGCTACGGAAAAAGTTTGGAATTTTTTTTTCACCACTTAAAAAAGAACTTAGGCATGTTTGGTGTCTATGAACTCATAATGAGAATCATAATGGCAGGTCAGTTTTATCCTTTAGTGAACATGGTAAAACAAACAACTGTGGGATTGCACTTTTTTTCAGTTTCACAGCACTTGGAACTTTTTCCCCATTTTCCAATGCATGATATGTTAAAACCAATGGCTTTGTTCAAAAGTACAACTCATGCCACAAAAAACAAGCCCTCAAATGGCCATTTTGACTAAAAAATAAAAAAGTTATGACTCTGGGAAGAAGGGGAGCAAAAACAAAAATACCTCTAGTCATTAAGGGTTTAAGCAATGATAGAGGGTCTTCAAAGGGTCCCATAGCTACAAGTTTCCATCTGTCTTTTTTTTTTGCTGTCCCTGTGTCTGCTGTTTATGTTGGTTCTCCCTCTTAGACCTCCTCCTGTTGTCTGTTCCCAGTATTTTGTAGCTACCTTACTCTATTCTGGTCACTAGCATCAGAGAACATGGTGTCAGCACCATTATAAAGTGTCTGCTCCATTTAGAAGTCACAGGCATGTGATTGGCTGCAGCGGTCAGGTGACTATTAGAATGTGTCATTGAATGTTAAGCTGGAAGTTGAGTATGCTACCATTTACATTGACGAGCAAAAGTGTAACCATGTTTTGAACATTTGACTTTTTGAGGCTCCATATCTCACCATCCACTATTGGTCCGAACGTGAGACTATCATCCTTTTATAGACAATCGTCTTGGCTATCTCATACATAAATTTTACTTGTAATTATTTAGCATATGATTAGTTCTGCAGATTCTTGTCCTGCCACTGCATTGTTACTGTTTTGCTCACTGTGGTAGAAAAATCTTTTAATTCCTTTAAACTACAAATTACAACCTGTTCTCACATTCCCTAATAGCTCGCTGTATTATTAATTTGAATCCCAAGTGAAGCAGCCATTAAGATTTGCCAAAAAAGAGAAACATTGTCCAGCTCATCGATAGCAGTCTCTCGGTCACGAAAATTACCAAACTGCATCATGTGAGTGTCATGTTAGTTGTAAGAGTATGAAATGAAGTCCGTCCATCCAGGCAAAATAAAGAAGTAAAAAAGTTGGCTCATCACAGGGTCCGGCGTGACAAATGCACCAGAGGAGGTGGCTCTTTTGTTTCGTATAGTGAGATCACAAACATCCATGGACGCACCATGTGGTGTATGTTACACAAGTCTGGAATGGTGGCCTGAAAAAAGGTGACAAAGCCTCAATAATGTCATAAGAAGTGTCGACTCGAGTTTGCAAAAAAGTATGAAAAGTGGACAGTAGGTGATATAAAACAGCTGATTTGGAGCGATGAGACGAAAGTCAGTAGACTAGGTTCTGATGGGTGCATATGGGTCTGGAAGAAACAAGGGAAAAAGGGGCTAATTCATTGAGAAATTGAAGGTACTGTTAAGTTTGATGGAGAAAGCCTGATGATATGGGGTTGTTTCACAACCAAAGGCATTTGATATGTAACACCCCAAGAAACCGGTTGTTACAGTGATGTTGCCTTCCTTTCGGGGAGGGTGATGTCATGCCTGGAAGCTAGAAAGATCCCTTTAAGAGGTAGTACAACTACATGCAACACATTCTGATTCCAGGCCAGAAGGGGGAGCTCTGAACCCAGTTTCAGGTTAGCTTCCCCCAGATATAGATATAATCTGGTCTGGAGGAGGAGTCAGGCAGTTGGTCCAGGGAGACCAGGGGAGTGAGAGCTGATTTGGGGCCGTGCAGCCACATATCATATTGCAGCTCCAGGAGAGAGGGAGAAGAGAAGCAGACTGGTTGCATTGATAGCAAGTGTCAGAGGGGAGAAGTAAAGGAGAATAAAGGAATTCGGAGGGGAACTGTGATTGGTCCCCCTCTGAGCGCAGGAACAGGGCACTGGGAGCCCGAGGCTGTGTAGTACTTCACGCCCCCCCACAGAACCGGAGGGCAGAAGACTTTATGTACTCTGTCCGCACCCACACCTGAAGGTGCAGCAGTACACAGAACCCGGGTCGTGATAGAGACCCTGTAAAAAGGCTCGCATTTCCCACCATACGGGTACTGTCCCAGGACAGGAGAGAGAGGACCTTGTAAGGGGGCCACAGGCAACAAGGACCTTGCATAAGAGCGTGAGAGGGAAGGCTTACAAACCTCACCAGGGAGAGGGATCCATCATTGCCTCCAGGCCGATCGGACCACACCAACACCCTTTGCTGGTACCCTGGACTGTGACTGTCTACATCAGTAAACCAGGTAAAGAGACTGCAACCCCGTGTCCTCCATTTATTCGGCACCACACCATCCTTGCCAACCACAGCGGGAGCCCTGGGTACCTAGCTTCACCTGTGGGAAGCGATACCATCTTTGCTGCAGTACTATTACCCCCAGAGGACCCCTTTCCCTTTAAGCAGCGTTGGTCACCCCTGACAGAGCACCACAGGTGGCATCACAAACTTTTATTACTTTACAAACCCCTTTAAAGACCGTCCCTTTTACTTGGGCGCCCAGGGCCACGGACCGGGTCACCGCCACTGTGACACATCTCCTTTAAGTACCGGACCCGGTACCGAGTACCCCATGGCAATGGCGGGCGCTCCAGATAATTGACCAGGATGGATTGCGGTCTCAGTGCTGAGCTATATCTGAGTATCCTACAAGACGAGTTACTTCATACACTCTAGGACTATGGGTATGAAAAGGATGACATAGTGTTCCAACAGGACAACACACGAAGCATTGGTCAAGATTGGAGAAGAAATGCTTCAATTACAAAGAAGTAAATATGCTGGATTGGCCCCCAGAAGAGACCTAGGATCGAATTGCGGTCTAGACCAGGTAAAGAGACTGCAACCCCGTGTCCTCCATTTATTTTGGGCACCACACCATCCTTGCCAAACACACCGGGAGGCTTGGGGACCTAGCTTCACCTGTGGGAAGCGATACCATCTTTGCTGCAGTACTACCACCCCCAGAGGACTCCTGTAAACAGCATCGGTCACCCCTGACTGAGTACCCAAGGTGACATCACAAACTTTTATTACTTTACAAACCCCTTTAAAGACTATCCCTTTCACTTAGGCGCCCAGGGCCATGGACCAGGTCACTGCCGCCGTGACACATCCCTTTCAAGTACCGGACCGGTACCGAGTACCACACGGCCCTGGCGGGCGTTACAACTTGGCGTCATAAACAGGATGAACCGACTCGAGAAATCGGATCCTTTGCGCCATGGACTGTATTGAATTGATTAATGGCCGCCATTGTTACACCATGAGGCGGATAAAGGATGGAGAGGATGAGCTGTGTTATGACCCCAATGGCAGAGGGTCTCAGGAATAATGCTAAGTCAGTAAATACAGAAAACCAGCTCATAGGGCAGTGGTAACTGGGCTGACCATATAACTAATCCTAGCACCACAAATACCAGCAGCCGGGGAACGTTCCTACGTTGATCCTAGACGTCTCGCGCCAGCCGGAGAGCTAACTACCCCTAGAAGGGAAAAGAAAGACCTTTCTTGCCTCCAGAGGAAATACCCCAAAAAGTTGGATAGAAGCCCCCCACAAATAATAACGGTGAGGTAAGAGGAAAAGACAAACATAAGAATGAGCTAGGAATTTAGCAAAGAGAGGCCCACTAGCTAATAGCAGAATATAGAAAGATAACTTATATGGTCAGCAAAAAATCCTATCAAAAATATCCACACTGGAAATTCAAGAACCCCCGAACCGTCTAACGGCCCGGGGGGAGAACACCAGCCCCCTAGAGCTTCCAGCGAGGTCAGAATCACATTTAGTACAAGCTGGACAAAAATGATAGCAAACAAATAACCCAAAAAACAAAGAAGCAAGACTTAGCTTAATTTAGCACGAACCAGGACCAGCAAACAGGAGCAAACAGAATGTGTCTGATAACACTGATGCCAGGCACTGGACTAAGGTTCCAGGAGGTTTATATAGCAACACCCCTGAAGTAACGACCCAGCTGGGTGCAAACAGAGGGAAGGAAATCCCAGAGTCATATCACTAGTAACCACTAGAGGGAGCCAAAAAAGTCTAATTCACAACAGTGCCCCCCCTTAAGGAGGGGTCACCGAACCCTCACCAAGACCACCAGGGCGATCAGGATGAGCAGCGTGAAAGGCACGAACCAAATCGGCCGCATGCACATCAGAGGCAACCACCCAGGAATTATCCTCCTGACTATAACCCTTCCACTTGACCAAATACTGAAGCCTCTGCCTGGGGAGACGAGAATCCAAGATCTTCTCCACCACGTACTCCAACTCGCCCTCAACCAACACCGGAGCAGGAGGCTCAGCAGAAGGAACCACAGGCACAACGTAGCGTCGTAACAAAGACCTATGGAACACGTTGTGAATGGCAAACAAAACCGGAAGATCCAAGCGAAAGGACACAGGATTAAGGATTTCCAATATCTTGTAAGGACCGATGAAGCGAGGCTTAAATTTAGGAGAGGAGACCTTCATAGGAACAAATCGAGAAGACAGCCACACCAAATCCCCAACACGAAGTCGGTGACCCACACCGCGGCGGCGGTTGGCAAAACGCTGAGCCTTCTCCTGTGACAACTTCAAGTTGTCCACCACATGATTCCAGATCTGCTGCAACCTATCCACCACAGAATCTACTCCAGGACAGTCAGAAGGCTCCACATGTCCCGAGGAAAAACGAGGATGGAAACCAGAGTTGCAGAAAAATGGCGAAACCAAAGTAGCGGAACTAGCCCGATTATTTAGGGCAAACTCAGCCAACGGCAAGAAGGTCACCCAATCATCCTGATCTGCCAAAACAAAACACCTCAAGTAAGCTTCCAGAGTCTGATTAGTTCGCTCAGTTTGTCCATTAGTCTGAGGATGAAAGGCAGACGAGAACGATAAATCAATGCCCATCCTAGCACAAAAGGATCGCCAGAACCTGGAAACAAACTGGGATCCTCTGTCAGACACAATATTCTCAGGAATGCCGTGTAAACGAACCACATTCTGAAGGAACACAGGAACCAGATCGGAAGAGGAAGGCAGCTTAGGCAAAGGCACCAAATGGACCATTTTTGAAAAGCGATCACATACCACCCAGATGACAGACATACCCCGAGACACCGGGAGATCAGAGATGAAATCCATGGAAATATGTGTCCAAGGCCTCTTCGGGACAGGCAAGGGCAAGAGCAACCCGCTGGCACGGGAACAGCAAGGCTTAGCTCGAGCACAAGTCCCACAGGACTGCACAAATGACCGTACATCCCGTGACAAGGAAGGCCACCAAAATGACCTAGCCACCAGATCTCTGGTGCCAAAAATTCCCGGATGACCTGCCAACACCGAGGAATGAACCTCGGAAATGACTCTGCTGGTCCACTTATCAGGAACAAACAGTCTGTCAGGTGGACAAGAGTCAGGTCTACCAGCTTGAAATCTCTGCAACACACGTCGCAAATCAGGAGAAATGGCTGACAAAATAACTCCTTCTTTAAGAATACCAACAGGTTCTGTGACTCCAGGAGAGTCAGGCACAAAGCTCCTTGAAAGAGCATCAGCTTTCACATTCTTTGAACCTGGTAAATACGAGACCACAAAGTCAAAACGGGAGAAAAACAATGACCAGTGGGCCTGTCTAGGATTCAAGCGTTTAGCAGACTCGAGATACATCAAATTTTTGTGATCAGTCAAGACCACCACACGATGCTTAGCACCCTCGAGCCAATGACGCCACTCCTCAAATGCCCACTTCATGGCCAGTAATTCCCCATTGCCCACATCATAATTCCGCTCAGCAGGTGAAAACTTCCTAGAGAAGAAAGCACATGGTCTCATTACCAAGCAACCAGGGCCTCTCTGTGACAAAACGGCCCCTGCCCCAATGTCAGAAGCATCCACCTCGACCTGAAAGGGAAGTGAGACATCAGGCTGGCACAAAACAGGCGCCGAAGTAAACCGGCGCTTCAACTCCTGGAACGCCTCCACGGCTGCAGGAGCCCAGTTAGCAACATCAGAACCTTTCTTGGTCATATCCGTCAAAGGTTTAACAACGCTAGAAAAATTAGCGATAAAACGACGGTAGAAGTTAGCAAAACCCAAGAACTTCTGAATACTCTTAACTGACGTGGGCTGAGTCCACTCATGAATAGCTCGGATCTTGACTGGGTCCATCTCCACAGCAGAAGGGGAAAAAATAAACCCCAAAAAGGGAACTTTCTGTACTCCAAAGAGACACTTTGAGCCTTTAACAAACAAGGCATTCTCACGCAAAACCTGAAACATCATCCTGACCTGCTCCACATGTGAGTCCCAATCTTCAGAGAAAACCAGAATATCGTCCAGATAAACAATCATAAATTTATCCAGATACTTCCGGAAAATATCATGCATAAAGGACTGAAATACTGAGGGAGCATTAGAAAGCCCAAAAGGCATCAACAAGTACTCAAAATGACCTTCGGGCGTATTAAATGCAGTCTTCCATTCATCACCTTGCTTAATGCGCACAAGGTTGTATGCACCACGAAGATCTATCTTGGTGAACCACTTGGCACCCTTAATCCGGGCAAACAAGTCCGACAAGAGAGGCAAAGGATACTGAAATTTTACAGTGATTTTATTCAGTAGCCGATAGTCAATACAAGGTCTCAAAGATCCGTCCTTCTTAGCCACAAAAAAGAATCCCGCACCAAGAGGGGAAGAGGATGGACGGATATGCCCCTTCTCCAGAGACTCCTTGATATATGAACGCATTGCGGCATGCTCAGGTACTGACAGATTAAATAATCTTCCCTTAGGAAATTTACTACCTGGAATCAAATCTATGGCGCAGTCACAGTCCCTATGAGGAGGCAGAGCACTGGATCTGGACTCACTGAATACATCCTGATAATCAGACAAATACTCAGGAACTTCCGAAGGAGTAGAGGAAGCAATAGACACCGGCGGGGAATCAGCATGAATTCCCCGACAGCCCCAACTTGACACAGACATTGCCTTCCAATCCAGGACTGGATTGTGGGTCTGTAACCATGGCAGACCCAAAACGACCAAATCATGCATTTTATGCAGAACAAGAAAACGAATCACCTCCCGATGTTCAGGAGTCATGCACATGGTCACCTGCGTCCAAAACTGCGGTTTATTTTCCGCCAATGGCGTAGCATCAATACCTCTAAGAGGAATAGGATTTACTAACGGTTCAAGAACAAAACCACAGCGCTTGGCAAATGACAGATCCATAAGACTCAGGGCGGCACCTGAATCCACAAACGCCATAACAGGGTAAGAAGACAAAGAGCAAATTAAAGTCACAGACAAAATAAATTTAGGTTGCAAATTACCAATGGCGACAGGACTAACAACCCTTGTTAGGCGTTTAGAGCATGCTGATATAACATGTGTAGAATCACCACAGTAAAAACACAACCCATTCTGACGTCTATGATTTTTCCGTTCATTTCTAGTCTGAATTCTATCACATTGCATTAAATCAGGTGTTTGTTCAGACAACACCACCAGAGGATTAGCGGTTTTGCGCTCCCGCAAACGCCGGTCAATTTGAATAGCAAGCGCCATAGAATCATTCAGACTTGTAGGAATGGGGAAACCCACCATCACATTCTTAATGGCTTCAGAAAGGCCATTTCTGAAATTTGCGGCCAGAGCACACTCATTCCACTGAGTAAGCACGGACCATTTCCGAAATTTTTGGCAATACACTTCAGCTTCATCCTGACCCTGAGAAATAGCCAGCAAGGCTTTTTCTGCCTGAATTTCAAGATTGGGTTCCTCGTAAAGCAATCCGAGCGCCAGAAAAAACGCATCAATATTCGCCAATGCCGGATCTCCTGGCGCTAGCGAGAAAGCCCAATCCTGAGGGTCGCCCCGTAAAAAAGAAATAACAATTTTAACTTGCTGAGCAGAATCTCCAGATGAACGGGGTCTCAGAGAAAGAAACAATTTACAATTATTCTTGAAATACCTAAATCGATCTCCAGAAAACAATTCCGGAATAGGTATTTTAGGTTCAGACATAGGACTACTGGTAACAAAATCTTGTATACCCTGCACACGAGCTGCCAGCTGGTCAACACTTGTAATCAAGGTCTGCACATTCATGTCTGCAGCAAGCACACGCCACTCAAAGGTAAAGGGGAGGAAGAGAAGGAAGGAAAAAAAAACCTCAGAATTTCCTTTCTTATTATCCCACTTCTGTAATGCTTTAAACATTCAATATTGGCCTGGCATACTGTTATGACCCCAATGGCAGAGGGTCTCAGGAATAATGCTAAGTCAGTAAATACAGAAAACCAGCTCATAGGGCAGTGGTAACTGGGCTGACCATATAACTAATCCTAGCACCACAAATACCAGCAGCCGGGGAACGTTCCTACGTTGATCCTAGACGTCTCGCGCCAGCCGGAGAGCTAACTACCCCTAGAAGGGAAAAGAAAGACCTTTCTTGCCTCCAGAGGAAATACCCCAAAAAGTTGGATAGAAGCCCCCCACAAATAATAACGGTGAGGTAAGAGGAAAAGACAAACATAAGAATGAGCTAGGAATTTAGCAAAGAGAGGCCCACTAGCTAATAGCAGAATATAGAAAGATAACTTATATGGTCAGCAAAAAATCCTATCAAAAATATCCACACTGGAAATTCAAGAACCCCCGAACCGTCTAACGGCCCGGGGGGAGAACATCAGCCCCCTAGAGCTTCCAGCGAAGTCAGAATCACATTTAGTACAAGCTGGACAAAAATGATAGCAAACAAATAACCCAAAAAACAAAGAAGCAAGACTTAGCTTAATTTAGCACGAACCAGGACCAGCAAACAGGAGCAAACAGAATGTGT
Source organism: Ranitomeya variabilis (assembly GCF_051348905.1). NCBI lineage: Eukaryota > Metazoa > Chordata > Amphibia > Anura > Dendrobatidae > Ranitomeya > Ranitomeya variabilis. Next base: position 531,114,058 of record NC_135236.1, read on the forward strand.
CTGATAACACCGATGCCAGGCACTGGACTAAGGTTCCAGGAGGTTTATATAGCAACACCCCTGAAGTAACGACCCAGCTGGGTGCAAACAGAGGGAAGGAAATCCCAGAGTCATATCACTAGTAACCACTAGAGGGAGCCAAAAAAGTCTAATTCACAACAGAGCTGTCACTAGTGTTGAGCATTCCGATACCGCAAGTATCGGGTATCGGCCGATACTTGCGGGTATCGGAATTCCGATACCGAGATCCGATACTTTTGTGGTATCGGGTATCGGTATTGAAACAACATTAATGTGTAAAATAAAGAATTAAAATAAAAAATAGGGATATATTCACCTCTCCGACGCAGCCTGCACCTTACCGAGGGAACCGGCAGCCTTCTTTGCTTAAAATGCGCGCGTTTACTGCCTTCCGTGACGGCACGGCTTGTGATTGGTCGCGTGCTGCCCATGTGGCCGCGACGCGACCAATCACAGCAAGCCGTGACGTAATTTTCAGGTCCTGAATGCAGAATTAGGCATTCAGGACCTGAAATTACGTCACGGCTTGCTGTGATTGGTCGCGTCGCGGTCACATGGGCGGCACGCAACCAATCACAAGCCGTGACGTAATTTTAAAATGCGCACGTTTCCTGCCTCCCGTGACGTCACGGCTTGTGATTGGTCGCGTCGCCCATGTGACCGCGACGCGACCAATCACAAGCCGTAACGTAATTTTAAAATCCTGAATGCCTAGAATTAGGCATTCAGGACCTGAAAATTATGTCACGGCTTGCTGTGATTGGTCGCGGCCACATGGGCGGCACGCGACTAATCACAAGCCGTGACGTCACGGAAGGCAGTAAACGCGCGCATTTTAAGCAAAGAACGCTGCCGGTTCCCTCGGTGAGGTCCAGGCTGCGTCGGAGAGGTGAGTATAGCAATATTTTTTATTTTAATTATTTTACACATTAATATGGATCCCAGGGCCTGAAGGAGAGTTTCCTCTCCTTCAGACCCTGGGAACCATCAGGGATACCGTCCGATACTTGAGTCCCATTGACTTGTATTGGTATCGGGTATCGGTATCGGATTAGATCCGATACTTTGCCGGTATCGGCCGATACTTTCCGATACCGATACTTTCAAGTATCGGACGGTATCGCTCAACACTAGCTGTCACGGGTGGAGCCCGTGGATGGGCGTGAAAGCTGGACCCGCCCACTACAGGGACTTTGATGCAATCAAAACATGTCTGTCAAGAGGACAGATCTGCCCCCGGAGATAGCTGGTGGGAAAGTAGAGCAGAGAGCACCCACAAAAGGAAGAGAAGGAAGAAGACGCGGGAAAGGGTGGCTGCAGCATGGCTGCACACTACCCGGTGTAAGGCAGTGACCGGTGTCATATGCGAGGGTCGCTATGTATCCCCCAGGATGTGCTTAGAAGCATACTAGATCCGCTGGAGTGCCCTGTGCTCACAGCAGGTTTGCCTGTGAGACACAGAGAAGAATAAAGGTGAGTGTGAACTGGATCAAGTTATTTGACCCAGAAATTATTCAGGAAAACCCGGTATGGGCTTTTGTTTTTGAAACGGACTGCAGGAAGGTAGTGGGGCCGGTCCGTTTCCTCCAGCCCAGATCTTATAGTGGCCCATGGCCATAGAATCTGGAGGAAAGAAAAAAAAAACCCTGCAAGAGAGTTTGGGTGTGTCAGTATTGGTCTGGGAGACAGACCTAGCAGGAGTCTTATGAGGAGCTCTTTCCGTGTGGAGCAACACGGGCCAGGCAGTGCCTGAAAAACCTGACACCCCAGCGTACTTGGTGGTGTAATACGTTCACTGCAACGGATTGTGGACTGTCGTTACTTTTCCCGGCTGCATACCGAATGACTTGTTTGCTTATTTTTCGGTTTGTGAGTATGCTATAAAATAAACAAGACTTTATTTGAACTTTCTATGGGTCACTGCCTACTCACTGCACAGCAAGGACATCGCTGCATCACATTTGGTGGAGAATGCGGGCAGTGTGAATTAAGGCATACCCCAACACCATTTGCATGTCTGTTATTAAGCCTGCTACATTACAATTCAGGCCTACAGACAAAATGGAGGAGATCCTGAGGCAGCTGGTCCTCACACAGCAACAACAGCAACAAACTAATAACCTGTTGCTGCAGCAAATTACAGCCCTGCGTTAGGCACCTCCAGCACCGACCCCGGAACGTCGCGATGCCTGAGACAAGGTCCGCTCCGCTTTGAGGAAATTGAGTCAGGAAGATGACGTGGAAGCTTTCCTCACCGTCTATGAGTGCACGGCAGAGCGGGAGAATCTGCCAGCAGCACAGTGGGCTGAAGTTGTGGCTCCGTTCCTGAGGGGTGATGCGCTAAAGGCCTACTTTGACCTCAGTCGGGAGGATGCCCAGGACTATTCCAAGCTAAAAGGTGAGATCCTTGCCCGACTGGGGGTTATTACTTATGTGAGAGCTCAACGGGTGTTTTCTTGGACTTTTGTGGAAGCCCAGCCTGCCCGGTCTCAGATTTTTGACTTACTGCAGCTTGTGAAACGGTGGCTCCAACCTGAGACTTTAACCACAAGTCAGATAGTGGAGAGGGTGGTGGTCGACCGACTGGTGAGGGCTCTGCCAGCAGCCATACAGCATTGTGTGGGTCAAGGGGACCCGGGTACCCTAGACCAAGTTGTAGGTCTGATAGAGCAATATAAGGCCACCCAGAACTTTATACGGGACACTGCTCCGCTTCGGCTGTCACGTAAGGCTCCACCAGCTCAGGAGTCTGAGAAAAGTCCACGACCCTCCACTGGGACAAAACCGGACCGAGTCCGTGCTGAGGGGTTGTCTCGGAAGGAAAGTGACCACAGACCTGTGTCCCCTAAACTGGCCCCAAGGTTACCTTGGGCCACAGTCATTACGTGCTGGCGATGCCAAGAACCTGGACATGTGGTTGCTAATTGCCCCCTAACAACAGAACCCATGGACTGCGGGTATACCCGTCGGGTGTCTATGTATGCCCAGCCAGTCTGCATTGCCACTACAGACCCTGCCGGTACCGAACCTCAGCTGTGTAGAGTACTCGTTAACGGGTACCAGACGGATGCTCTCTTGGACTCAGGGAGCTTGGTGACCCTGGTACACGGGTCCCTGGTTGCTGGGGACAGTCCTAATGGATGAAAGGTGGGGGTAGTGTGCATACATGGGGACCTCCGAGAGTACCCGACTGCGGAGGTCACTTTCTCCACCCCATATGGAGAGATAAAACATGTGGTGGGCGTGGTAAAGACTCTTCCGTATGGGACTGTGATCGGTAGAGACTTGCCCCTGTTCTGATCCCTCTGGGAGAACAGAGTTAACCCTCTCAGGGTAAAAAGCATTCCAGGTGCAGAACCTGAAGATCCCGAGTCAGGGATACCTGCCGTAGGGGTCGCCACCATAGGGACAGTGTGTAATCCCGATAGGTTTCCCCTAGAGGTATTGGCAGGAGAGGTGGAGGAGAATCCACCAATTCCTGAGCTGGAGGTGTCTCCTGGTAAGTTCGGGACTGCCCAGCTCCAGGATCCCACTCTGACCCGGGCAAGGGAAAGAGTAATCGAGGTGAATGGGGTGGCCCAACAACCTGGTGCAGAAAAGGAGTTTCCCCGGATGATGATCAACCAGGAGTTACTGTACAGGGTTGATAAAATCCAGGATGAGGTGGTGGAACAACTGGTAGTGCCCCAACCCTATCGTCGGGCGGTGCTCGACATGGCTCACACTCACATGTTGGGGGGGCACTTGGGGGCCAAAAAGACGTTAGAGCGCATATTACAGAGGTTTTTTTGGCCTGGTGTCTATGCTGAGGTTACAAAGTACTGTGACACATGTCCTGAGTGTCAACTAACCTCACCCACCACGAACTACTGGAGCCCATTAGTGCATCTGCCCATCATAGAGGTACCTTTTGAGCGGATAGCGATGGATCTGGTAGGACCAATAGTAAAATCCACCCAGGGCCACCAGCACATATTAGTAGTTGTAGACTACGCCACCCGGTATCCAGAGGCGATACCGCTCCGGCACACTTCGGCTAAACTAATAGCCCATGAACTGTTTGCCATGTTTTGTCACCTGTGGCTTCCCAAGGAGATCCTTACAGATCAGGGAACCCCTTTTATGTCTAAAGTGACTAGGGAGCTATGTAAATTGCTCCAAATTAAACAGTTACGTACGTCAGTGTACCATCCACAAACCGATGGGTTGGTCGAGAGGTTTAATAAGACCCTCAAGGCCATGCTCAAAAAGGTGGTCGCCAAGGATGGGAAGGATTGGGATATGTTATTGCCATATTTAATGTTCGCCATACGCGAGGTACCGCAGGCGTCCACGGGGTTCTCCCCATTTGAGCTATTGTATGGCAGACACCCGAGGGGACTGCTGGATGTAGCCAAAGAGACGTGGGAACAGGAGCCCACTCCACATAAAAGTGTTATCGAGTATGTGGCAAGTATGCAGGATCGGATTGCGGTCGTGCAACCCATAGTAAAGGAGCATCTGTTGGATGCCCAGGCCACTCAGAGCCGTACATATAATAAAAGGGCTACGTCAGGACCTTTAAAGAAGGAGACCGGGTGTTGGTACTAGTAGCCACCCCAGAGAGTAAACTCATGGCCAAGTGGCAAGGGCCTTATGAGATACGGGGAAAGGTGGGGGAAGTGAATTACAAAGTGTACCAACCCGGGAAAAGAAAACCCGAGCAGCTTTACCATGTAAACCTGCTAAAGGCCTGGAAGGACCGAGAATGTTTGGTCACAGAAGCAACTACCGTCATACAATCAGAGGTCCCTCTGGCACTGGCCAAGGACACAGCCGGGTGTGAGCTAAGAGTCAATGATGCCCTCACAAAACAGCAGCGGCCGGAGGCTCGAGCTTTGGTACCGCAGAATATGGATATATTCTCAGAGCTGCCGGGGCGAACCTCAGTGATTCAGCATGACATTGTCACTGAGCCCCGGGTAAAGGTGCGGATGAAACCGTACCGAGTGCCAGAAGCCCGAAAGCAAGCCATCGCGGCCGAGGTAAAGCAAATGCTTCAGTTGGGAGTCATTGAGGAGTCCCGAAGTGAGTGGGCTAGCCCCATTGTACTAATACCAAAACCTGATGGGTCATTACGCTTCTGTAATGACTTTAGGAAGTTAAATGAAGTGTCAAAATTTGACCTGTATCCCATGCCACAGGTGGACGAGCTAATTGAGAGACTGGGGAAGGCCCAGTACTTCACCACGCTGGATCTCACGAAAGGTTACTGGCAGGTTCCCTTAACAGAGTCAGCGAAAGAAAAGACTGCTTTTATAACCCCAGAGGGTCTCTATCAATACGTTGTCTTACCTTTTGGCTTACATGGGGCTACGGCCACATTCCAAAGGCTGATGGACATTGTGTTAGCGCCACATAGAGATTACGCGTCGGCCTATTTGGATGACATAGTCATCTTTAGTACCGACTGGGATACCCACCTGTCCCAGGTACAAGCAGTGCTGGAGTCTCTTAGAGTCGCAGGGTTAACAGCAAACCCAAAGAAATGCGCGATAGGTCTCACGGAAGCCCGGTACTTAGGGTACGTGATCGGCCGAGGGGTTATCAAACCTCAAGTGAACAAAATTGAGGCCATTCAAAACTGGCCCAAGCCCTTAAGTACCAAACAAGTGAGGGCATTCCTTGGCATCATTGGGTATTACTGTTGATTTATACCCAATTTTGCTGGTAAATCGGCTTCCCTAACGGACCTGTTAAAAGGGAAGAAAACGGTGATGGTCAAGTGGAATCCTCAAGCAGAGGAAGCTTTCCAGTCTCTGAAGTCGGCGTTGTGTGGACAGCTGGTCCTCATCAGCCCCGACTTCAAGAAAACCTTTATTGTGCAAACCGATGCCTCAGAGGTAGGCTTAGGAGCGGTGCTGTCGCAAGAGGTGAACGGGGGTGAGTATCCAGTCACCTATTTAAGCAGGAAACTGACCCTGGCAGAGAAAAATTATAGCGTAGTGGAGAAGGAGTGCTTGGCGATTAAATGGGCCTTGGAGTCCCTACGCTACTATTTGCTCGGGCGACAGTTTCGGTTGGTAACGGACCAATCACCCCTTGTCTGGATGAGAAATGCAAAAGAGAGGAATGCCCGAGTCACCAGATGGTTCTTGTCCCTACAAAACTTTAGCTTCTCTGTGGAACATCGGGCTGGGAAATCACAGGGAAATGCGGATGCCCTATCACGGGCACCATGTATGCTGACAAATGTTCAACCCCACAACTCTGAACAGAGGGGGGGTATGTAAGGCAGTGACCGGTGTCATATGCGAGGGTCGCTATGTATCCCCCAGGATGTGCTTAGAAGCATATTAGATCCGCTGGAGTGCCCTGTGCTCACAGCAGGTTTGCCTGTGAGACACAGGGAAGAATAAAAGTGAGTGTGAACTGGATCAAGTTATTTGACCCAGAAATTATTCAAGAAAACCCGGTATGGACTTTTGTTTTTGAAACGGACTGCAGGAAGGTAGTGGGGCCGGTCCGTTTCCTCCAGCCCAGATCTTATAGTGGCCCATGGCCATAGAATCTGGAGGAAAGAAAAAAAAACCCTGCAAGAGAGTTTGGGTGTGTCAGTATTGGTCTGGGAGACAAACCTAGCAGGAGTCTTATGAGGAGCTCTTTCCGTGTGGAGCAACACGGGCCAGGCAGTGCCTGAAAAGCCTGACACCCCAGCGTACTCGGTGGTGTAATACGTTCACTGCAACGGATTGTGGACTGTCGTTACTTTTCCCGGCTGCATACCGAATGACTTTTTTGCTTATTTTTCGGTTTGTGAGTATGCTATAAAATAAACAAGACTTTATTTGAACCTTCTATGGGTCACTGCCTACTCACTGCACAGCAAGGACATCGCTGCATCACACCGGTGAAAGCGATGGCGGACGGCAGTGGAGAGCCGCTGGGACCTACCGACAGAGAGAATGTCCCCGGGCAGCCACAAGAAACCCCAGACCAGATGACAGCGTTGGATCCGGAGCTCCTCAGCGCAGAAATGGAGGAGCTGGCCCGACAACTCCTGCGGACCCAGATGGCAGCGGTGACCGCATGGAAGGAGTCCCTGCTGACAAGGATGATGACAGCACAGCACCAGGCCTCACCACCAGTGCACAAAGCCCCAGCGGTGCTGGAAAAAGAGACGCTACTTGAGGAGATGATGACATAGCAGCAACAGGCACTGACCCCAGCGGAGGTGGAGAAGGACACCGGCAATGGAGAGACAGGTATACAAACTGCCCCGCTAGCTGAGGAAACCCTGGTGGGACCCTTAGAACCCCCGCCAACCCTAACGCTTGGCCAGGTAGTTACAAACCTCACCTGGACCGCATGACAAACCTGGGGTATATACTCTCAGACCCGCTGGTACCTGAACCCTTGCCACTGAGAGCATGCAGGCAAGAGGAAGCCATATCCTGGAGGCACCCTAAGTCAGACCTTATGGAGTTCCTAGAAGAGGCCCAAGCAGAAGCTAATCATGTAGAGATAGTGGAAAATGAGGAGTACTGCCGGCAGCAGATCTTAAAACTTCTCGCAGAGGATAAAGAGCTAAATGGGAAGCTATGGAGGAACGTAATATGTTAGCTAAAGCCCGGTCCCGCAAAACTAAAACCGCAGATAGAGCAGCAATAAGAGAAGGAACTGTGGTCACCTTTAACCTGGATAGAGGATGGGGGTTTATTAGAGAACATGGAGAAACTACAGAACTGTTTGTCAACCGCAGAGATGTGGAGTCACACCTCTTAAAGGGACACCTTTGACTGTGGCGTATACCCAGGAGATAAAGCAACCTTTACCCAGCACAATGGTGAAAGGGGATACTATGCCCTACATGTAAAAAGGTGCACAGAAGAGTGTGCCAATACCGGTGTAGCCATTGAGAGTAGGGTGCATACCCAGGCTACACAAACCCCAGTTGCTGGACTGTTTTCAGTTGAGTCACCAGTTGTGACATTTGCAAAAGAACTTCCCCAGTCAGGAAGCAGTGGATACCAGGATCTACCTTGGAAAAAGAAAGAAGTAAATGGAGATACAGAGTTACCTGGCTTAAAATTTTTTGATTGCATTTATTATCGTTTATTGAAGTTAAAACGACAGTAGGGTAATTAGAACTTTCCCCTGTACTTAGTTGGCACCTCTTTAGGTGCCCCTTATTGGTTTTACCACGCACCGGTCACGTGTGTGGAACCCTGATTGCTTTCTAAGACCGAAGAGAAACCGTCTGGCATAGCCGAAGACCAGGTCTGGATGATATGCCTTGTAGCCCGCCCAAAGCCTACGTTGGGAGTTTATGAAGGGTCCCCCGCTTCATTGCTGTTGTTGGTGCACAAGGACACCCTGATATTAAAATGTTTGCACTTTTCACTTGTTTGCACTTCTTGTAAAATTATATATTATGTAACGTTTCAAGCCAAGAACCTCCCATAAAGGTAAACAAAAGTTTTTACCTGTTAAACCTGTTGATATGCATATCCAAAATGTTTTGCACAATCTAACCTGTATTGTTTGTTTTCTTTGCCCAGTCCGGGAGTACTCGATTTAACAGGGGAGTGTAACACCCCAGGTGACCGGTTGTTACAGTGATGTTGCCTTCCTTTCGGGGAGGGTGATGTCATGCCTGGAAGCTAGAAAGATCCCTTTAACAGGTAGTACACCTACATGCAACACATTCTGATTCCAGGCCAGAAGGGGGAGCTCTGAACCCAGTTTCAGGTTAGCTTCCCCCAGATATAGATATAATCTGGTCTGGAGGAGGAGTCAGGCAGTTGGTCCACGGAGACCAGGGGAGTGAGAGCTGATCTGGGGCCGTGCAGCCACATATCATATTGCAGCTCCAGGAGAGAGGGAGAAGAGAAGCAGACTGGTTGCATTGATAGCAAGTGTCAGAGGGGAGAAGCAAAGGAGAATAAAGGAGTTCGGAGGGGAACTGTGATTGGTCCGCCTCTGAGCGCAGGAACAGGGCACTGGGAGCCCGAGGCTGTGTAGTACTTAACGCCCCCCACAGAACCGGAGGGCAGAAGACTTTATGTAGTCTGTCCGCACCCACACCTGAAGGTGCAGCAGTACACAGAGCTTGGGTCGTGATAGAGACCCTGTAAAAAGGCTCGCATTTCCCACCATACGGGTACTGTCCCAGGACAGGAGAGAGAGGACCTTGTAAGGGAGCCACAGGCAACAAGGACCTCGCATAAGAGCGTGAGAAGGAAGGCTTACAAATCTCACATGGGAGAGGGATCCATCATTGCCTCCAGGCCAATCGGACCACACCAACACCTGTTGCTGGTACCCTGGACTGTGACTGTCTACATCAGTAAACCAGGTAAAGAGACTGCAACCCCGTGTCCTCCATTTATTTTCGGCACCACACCATCCTTGCCAAACACAGCGGGAGCCCTGGGTACCTAGCTTCACCTGTGGGAAGCGATACCATCTTTGCTGCAGTACTATTGCCCCCAGAGGACCCCTTTCCCTTTAAGCAGCGTCGGTCACCCCTGACAGAGCACCACAGGTGGCATCACAAACTTTTATTACTTTACAAACCCCTTTAAAGACCGTCCCTTTTACTTGGGCGCCCAGGGCCACGCACCGGGTCGCCGCCGCTGTGACACATCTCCTTTAAGTACCGGACCCGGTACCCGTTCCAGATACTTGACCAGGATGGATAGTGGTCTGAGTGCTGAGCTATGTCTGAGTATCCTACAAGACGAGTTACTTCATACACTCTAGGACTATGGGTATGAAAAGGATGACATAGTGTTCCAACAGGACAACACACGAAGCATTGGTCAAGATTGGAGAAGAAATGCTTCAATTACAAAGAAGTAAATATGCTGGATTGGCCCCCAGAAGAGACCTGGGATCGAATTGCGGACCAGACATGCCTGAATCAGATCGAATGAATGCCGAGAAGGATTCAGGCAGTGCGGAAAGCCAAAGGTGGATTTACAAATATTAAGATAATAAAAATTCAGATGTTTAGGAGCAAAACAACAACAATGCAGTGACATGATAAAAATCTGCAAAACTAATTATGTGCTAAATTGTTGCAAGTCAAATTTATGTATGAGATAGCTGAAATGATTATCTAGAAAATGATGGTAGTCTCACATCCGAAGCTGTAGTAGATGATGAGATATGGAGCCTCAAAGTCAAAAGTTCAAAACATTGTTACCCTTTTGCTTGTTGGTGTATTGTTTTAAAACCATGCATGCTTCAAAATAAATTTATTTCACTGTCCCATTAACCCCTTAGTGACAGAACCAATTTGGTACTTAATGACCGAGCCAATTTTTACAATTCTGACCACTGTCACTTTATGAGGTTATAACTCTGGAACGCTTTAACAGATCCTGCTGATTCTGAGATTGTTTTTTCGTGACATATTGTACTTCATGATAGTGGTAACATTTCTTCGATATTACTTGCGATTATTTATGAAAAAAACGGAAATATGGCAAAAAAATTTAAAATTTTGCAATTTTCAAACTTTGTATTTTTATGCCCTTAAATCAGAGAGATATGTCACAAAAAATAGTTAATAAATAACATTTCCCACATAACTACTTTACATCAGCACAATTTTGGAAACAATTTTTTTTTTTGTTAGGGGGTTATAAGGGTTAAAAGTTGACCAGCAATTTCTCATTTCACCATTTTTTTTAGGGACCACATCACATTTGAAGTCATTTTGAGGGGTCTATATGATAGAAAATAACCAAGTGTGACATCATTCTAAAAACTGCACCCCTCAAGGTGCTCAAAACCACATTCAAGAAGTTTATTAACCCTTTACGTGCTTCATAGGAACTGAAACAATGTGGAAGGAAAAAATGAACATTTAACGTTTTTTGCAAACATTTTACTTCAGAACCATTGTTTTTTATTTTCACAAGTGTAAAAACAGAAATTTAACCAAAAATTTTGTTGTGCAATTTCTCCTGAATACGCCGATACCCCATATGTGGGAATAAACTACTGTTTGGGCGCACCGCAGAGCTTGGAAGAGAAGGAGCGCCGTTTGACTTTTTCAATGCAGAATTGGCTGAAATTGAGATCGGATGCCATGTCACGTTTAGAGAGCCCCTGACGTGCCTAAACAGTGGAAACGCTCCACGAGTGACACCATTTTGGAAACTAGACCCCTTAAGGAACTTAACTAAATGTGTGGTGAGCACTTTGAGACCCCAAGTGCTTCACAGAAGTTTATACAGTAGAGCCGTGAAAATAAAAAAACGCATTTGTTTACACAAAAATGATATTTTCACCCACAAATTCTTATTTTCACAAGGGTAACAGGAGAAAAAAAAGTTGTGCAATTTCTCTTGAGTACGTCGATACCCCACATATGGGGGTAAACCACTGTGTGGGCGCACCGCAGAGCTTGGAAGAGGAGTGCCGTTTTACTTTTTCAATGTAGAATTGGCTGGAATTGAGATCGGACGCCATGTCGCATTTAGAGAGCCCCTGATGTGCCTAATCAGTGGAAACCCCCCACAAGTGACACCATTTTGGAAACTAGATTCCCTAAGGAACTTAACTAGATGTGTGGTGAGCACTTTAAACCCCCAGGTGTTTCACAGAAGTTTATAACGTAGAGCCGCGAAAATAAAAAATTGCATTTTTTCTACAAAAATGATCTTTTTGCCCCCAAATTTTTATTTTCACAAGGGTAACAGGATAAATTGGACCCAAATAGTTGTCCAATTTGTCCTGAGTATGCCCGTTGATACCCCATATGTGGGGGTAAACCACTGTTTGGGTGCACTGCAGAGCTTGCAAGAGAAGGAGTGCCGTTTTACGTTTTTAATGTAGAATTGGCTGGAATTGAGATCGGACGCCATGTCGCGTTTGGAGAGCCCCTGATGTGCCTAAACAGTGGAAACCCCCCACAAGTAACACCATTTTGGAAACTAGACCCCATAAGGAACTTATCTAGATGTGTGGTGAGCACTTTAAACCCCCAAGTGCTTCACAGAAATTTATAACATAGAGCCGTGAAAATAAAAAATCCTTTTTTTTTTTCCTCAAAAATGATTTTTTAGCCTGCAATTTTTTATTTTCTCAAGGGTAACAGGAGACATTGGACCCCAAAATTTGTTGACCAGTTTGTCCTGAGTACGCTGATTCCCCTATATGTGGGGGGGCACTGTTTGGGCACCCATCGGGGCTCGGAAGGGAAGGAGTGCCGCTTGGAATGCAGACTTTGATGGGATATTCTGCGGGCGTCATGTTGCATTTGCAGAGCTCCTGATGTACCTAAACAGTAGAAACCCCACACAAGTGACCCCATTTTGGAAACTAGACCCCTCAAAGAGCTTATCTAGATGTGTGGTGAGCACTATGAACCCCCAACTGCTTCACAGAAGTTTATAATGTAGAGCCATGAAAATAAAAAAAATCATATTTTTTCCACAAAAATGATTTTTCACCCCCAAATTTTTACTTTCACAAGGGTAACAGGAGAAATTGGACCCCAAAATTTATTGTGCAATTTATGCTGAGTAGGCTGATACTCCATATGTGGGGGTAAACCACTGTTTGAGCGCATAGCAGAGCTCGGAAGGGAAGTAGCGCCATTTTGGAATGCAGACTTTGATAGAATGGTCTGCGTGCGTTATGTTGCGTTTGCAGAGCCCCTGATGTACCTAAACAGTAGAAACCCCCACAAGTGACCCCATTTTGGAAACTAGACCCCCAAGGAACTTATCTAGATGTGTGGTGAGAACTTTGAATGCCCAAGTGCTTCACAGAAGTTTATAATGCAGAGTCTTGAAAATAAAAAATATTTTTTTTTCCACAAAAAAAGATTTTTTAGCCCCCAAGTTTTTATTTTCACAAGGGTAACAAGAGAAATTGGACCCCAAAAGTTGTCCAATTTGTCCTGAGTACACTGATACCCCATGTGTGGGGGGACCACTGTTTGGGTGCATGGCAGAGCTCGGAAGGGAAGGGGCGCCATTTTGGAATGCAGACTTTGATAGAATGGTCTGCGGGCGTAATGTTGCGTTTGCAGAGCCCCGATGTACCTAAACATTAGAAACCCCCACAAGTGACACCGTTTTGGAAACTAGACCCCCCAAGGAACTTATCTAGATGTGTGGTGAGAACTTTGAATTCCCAAGTGCTTCACAGAAGTTTATAATGCAGAGTCATGAAAATAAAAAATATTTTTTTTTCCACAAAAAAGATTTTTTAGCCCCCAAGTTTTTATTTTCACAAAGGTAACAGGAGAAATTGGACCCCAAAAGTTATTGTCCAATTTATCCTGAGTACGCTGATGCCCCATATGTGGGGGGTAACCATTTGACTTTTTGAGCGCAAAATTGGCTGTCGTGTTTGGAGACCCCCTGATGTACTTAAACAGTGGAAACCCCCCAATTCTAACTCCAACCCTAAACCCAACACACCCCTAACCCTAATCCCAACCCAATCCATAATCCTAATCACAACCCTAATGATAATCACAACCCTAACCCCAAAACAACCATAACCCTAATCTAATCCCTAAATCCAACACACCCCTAATCCTAATCTCAACTCTATCCTCAAACCTGTCCCTAATCCCAATACACCCCTAACCCTAATCCCAACCCTAACCTTAACCCTAATCCCAAACCTAACCCTAATCTCAAACGTAACCCTAATGCCAAACCTAATCCAAACCCTAACCCTAATCCCATCTCTAACCCTAACTTTAGCCGGAACCCTAGTCCTAACTTTAGCCCCAACCCTAGCCCTAACTTTAGCCCCAACCCTAACCCTAACTTTAGCCCCAACTCTAACCCTAACCCTAAATTTAGCCCCAACCCTAGCCCTAACTTTAGCCCCAACCCTAACCTTAAATTTAGCCCCAACCCTAACCCTAAATTTAGCCCCAACCCTAACTCTAACTATAGCCCCAACCCTAACCCTAACCCTAAATTTAGCCCCAACCCTAACCCTAACTTTAGCCTCAACCCTAACCCTAACCCTAAATTTAGCCCCAACTCCTCTAGCTGCTGGCCGGCAGATCATGGCGGGCGCACTGCGCATGCGCCCGCCATTTTCTTACCATTTTCTTACCATTTTCTTGCGGCCAGGAGGGGACACAGGAGGACCCAGGGATACCGATAAGTATAACAGGGTCCCCGATTCCCCCTATTTCTCTGTCCTCTGATGTGCGATCACATCAGAGGACAGAGAATTACACATCGCTTTTTTTTTTCTTTTTTTTTTTTTGCGGTCGCCGGTAAACAGTTAATTACCGGCGATCGCAAAACAGGGGTCGGTAAAAACCAATCCCGATCATGTTCTTTGGGGTCTCGGCTACCCCCGGCAGCCGAGACCCCAAAGATCTTCCGGGTGCTGGCCGGCGGGCGTACTGCGCATGTGCCCGCCATTTTTTGGCCGGAAAAAGATGGCTGCGCCCATCGGGAGCCACGATGAGCACCGGGGAAGACAGGTGAGCATCGGGGGCGATCGGGGACGTCATTTCTCTGTCCTCTGATGTGCGATCACATTGGAGGACAGAGAAATTAATGGAAAATCGTGTTTTGGGTTTTTTTTGCGACTGCCGGTAAACGGTTAATTACCGGCGATCGCAACCCGGGGGTCGGTAAAAAAACCCCGAATCATGTTCTCTGGGGTCTCGGCTACCCCCGGTAACCGAGACCCCAGAGAAAATCCGACTCTGGGGGGGCGCTATTCACTTTTTCCACTTCGCCATTAATTAACGGCGCTGTGGTTTAAGTACCCTTAACTGCCGCCGTTAAAAGGCGTATCGGCGGTCGTTAAGGGGTTAAAGGAAATGTCAGCTTTATAGCAACGAGGAGCGTCATTGCTGTGGCCGCAGTGTCTTTCTTTTGTCTTCCTGATATAAAGATAGTATATGTTAAAAATAGTATAGAGGGTAGCTATTGGCAGCAGCCAGAAGCAGCAGATGCTTTCAGTTTTTTTTCTAAACTATACATTTTGTACTGATATGGGTCATGGGACCACTGACCTTGTAGCATGTTGACAAAGAGAAAGACAACCGTTGTGTGACTACTGCAGCCATTCACTGGCCATCCAATTCCATCCACTGCTGCACCCACGTGCCCTTGTCCTGTCTCATTGAGCAACAAGAGGCAAGGAGAAAGGAGGAGAACCTGAGCAGTGGTATGGGGAGTGTTAGGGAAGTATTTAATTTTTTTTTACTCCATGCAACCTTTTTTATAGAAAATAAAGAAAAGCATGAACAACTCTCTTAATTGAGACCATAAACTCATACAAACCCTAGATCAGATTCTTAAAGGGAATCTATCAGGAGGTTTTTGCTATGCAATCTGAGAACAGCATGAGGTAGGGGTTAAAACACATATTTCAACAATGTGTTACATGTCAGGTTGTGTGCAGTTGTTTACTTGCACTAAAGGTTTTATCACCTGGTGGTTATCATTGTCTGAGCTACAGCAGTCAGACTCCACTCCCTCTTTTGATAAGCAGCTTACTGTCTACAGACTATGTACACACATAGCCTGTTGGGGGACAGGGTTAGCCTTCTCAGCTCTACTGCATTCCTGTCAGAACAGCTGCACTCAGTAAACCAGAGTCTCTTTTCCTACATCATGCTGCTCTCAGATGAGATAGCAAAACAGATTCCCTTTAACTCATTCAAAACCTAGATCAGACCTCTAAATTCATTTAGACCCCAAATCAGAAAACAGACATCCGAGTGATGTGCGTTATACGCTGATCCCGGCAATGGAGGAGATGGAGAAATTAATTTCTCTGCCTCCTCCGCAGGTGTGCTCTGATCCACTCTCTGTGAGAGGCTCGGAGCACAGACGCATGACACTCGGCTCCCGCTCGCAGCAGAGCAGGAGCTGGGGGTCATTAGCATATCTTATCTGATGCTCTCGCATTGGACGCCATATGCTCATCTGACCTCGGCCTAATGACTAGAGTTGAGCGACTTTTACTTTTTTCGGATCGAGTCGGGTTTCGCGAAACCCGACTTTGTCAAAAGTCGGGTCGGGTGAAATCGGCCGATTATTGCGTAAAGTCGGGGGCCAACTGAAACACGAAACCCAATGCAAGTCAATGGGGAATCAAAGTCGGCAGTGAGTGGAGGACAGGAAAACACCTACAGTGCCCATTTTAATGCCAAAAACATAAATTCTTATTTCTGAAGCTTGTCAATCTTAATTTACTTTATAATAATAGTTAGGCATTGAAAACTGGGGGTCATTTGGCTAAAGTTGTGGGGGGGTAGGGCTGGCTCAAGATTTTCGTGGGCCCAGGAAACGCGGAATACGTCACGGCGGTGGAGCAGGGAGAGGTAAGTATTTCAACTTTGCAAGTGCTGTGATCTGGAGCAAGCAGGGGGGGCACTCTTTGGCATTGGCACTGGCACAGGGCCCCTCATAGTACGGCGGTGTGTTTGACGGCGGGTGGCGCGTCCCACCGGCAGAGACACTTTTGCGTAATATGAAGGGCCCTGTGCCATTGACGTCACCAATGAGTATGCCCCCCCACCTGATAAAGGAATCTGCACTTTCATCTGCACCTTCCTCTTTGTCCCCGTGTAAGGTGGTATAGTATGCAGGAAGGGGAACCTGACTTTCAGCAGGGTCAGATTCTGGCTGTGTAGAGTGCAAGGGGAATGTAGAGGTCTGGGTCAATGTACCAGCAGACTCATCTAGCAGTGGCCGGGCAATGGGCAGGATGAGGAGGAAACACAGATATAGGTCCAAACAATAAAATAGGCTAAATGCAGTTCAAAATTGGTAACAGGACTAAACAGGCGGCATTGCGTTGTTCAGCGGAGGACAACTGTAAGGAGTGGCAGACAGTTAGTAGGCCCAAATAATAAAGTGGGCTAAATGCAGTTCAAAATTAGTAACAGGACTAAACAGGCGGCATTGCTTTGTTCAGCGGAGGACAACTGTAAGGAGTGGCAGACACAGTAGGCCCAAATAATTAAGTAGGCTAAATACAGTTCAAAATTGGTAACAGGACTAAACTGGTGGCATTGCTTTGTTCAGCGGAGGACAACTGTAAGGAGAGGCTGACACAGTGAGTAGGCCCAAATAAGTAAGTAGGCTAAAGGCAGTTAAAAATTGGTAACAGGACTAAACTGGCGGCATTGCTTTGTTCAGTGGAGGACAACTGTAATGAGGGGCAGACACAGTTAGTAGGCCCAAATAATTAAGTAGGCTAAATGCAGTTCAAAATTGGTAACAGGACTAAACAGGCGGCATTGCTTTGTTCAGTGGAGGACAACTGTAATGAGCGGCAGACACAGTTAGTAGGCCCAAATAATTAAGTAGGCTAAATTCAGTTCAAAATTGGTAACAGGACTAAACAGGCGGCATTGCTTTGTTCAGCGGAGGACAACTGTAAGGAGTGGCAGACAGTTAGTAGGACCAAATAATAAAGTGGGCTAAATGCAGTTCAAAATTGGTAACAGGACTAAACAGGCGGCATTGCTTTGTTCAGTGGAGGACAACTGTAAGGAGTGGCAGACACAGTTAGTAGGCCCAAATAATTAAGTAGGCTAAATACAGTTCAAAATTGGTAACAGGACTAAACAGGCGGCATTGCTTTGTTCAGTGGAGGACAACTGTAATGAGGGGCAGACACAGTTAGTAGGCCCAAATAATAAAGTGGGCTAAATGCAGTTCAAATTGGGTAACAGGACTAACCAGGCGGCATTGCTGTATTCAGCGGAGGACAACTGTAATGAGCGGCAGACACAGTTTGTAGGCCCAAATAATTAAGTAGGCTAAATGCAGTTCAAAATTGGTAACAGGACTAAACTGGCGGCATTGCTTTGTTCAGCGGAGGACAACTGTAAGGAGTGGCAGACACAGTTAGTAGGCCCAAATAATAAAGTGGGCTAAATGCAGTTCAAAATTGGTAACAGGACTAAACAGGCGGCATTGCTTTGTTCAGCGGAGGACAACTGTAAGGAGTGGCAGACACAGATAGTAGGCCCAAATAATTAAGTAGGCTAAATGCAGTTCAAAATTGGTAACAGGACTAAACAGGTGGCATTGCTTTATTCAGCGGAGGACAACTGTAAGGAGTGGCAGACACAGTTAGTAGGCCCAAATAATAAAGTGGGCTAAATGCAGTTCAAAATTGGTAACAGGACTAAACAGGCGGCATTGCTTTGTTCAGCGGAGGACAACTGTAAGGAGAGGCTGACACAGTGAGTAGGCCCAAATAAGTAAGTAGGCTAAATGCAGTTCAAAATTGGTAACAGGACTAAACTGGCGGCATTGCTTTGTTCAGCGGAGGACAACTGTAATGAGCAGCAGACACAGTTAGTAGGCCATAATAATAAAGTTGGCTAAATGTCTGCCAAAAAATTGTTCATAAATAAACAGGTGGCATAGCTAGGTACAGGGGTGGGCTCCTCTGCTGAGTAGCAGACAGTGGTAGTAGGCGCAAAGTATTAACTGGTCAGGGCCCCTGTATATTTTAACTATCATCTATCATTTCAACAAATTTGTATTCGCAGTGCCCTTGAAGGATTTAACAGCACAGAATACACAGTGGCGGAGCAGGGAGAGGTAAGTATTGCAAGTAGTAGAGCACTGTTCGAGCTGGGGGGAACACTTTCTCGTGGGCGGGGGTACTCGGACAGGGCCCCTCATATTACGATGGTGTGTTTGACGTTGGTTGTGCACCACCACCGTCAGAGACACCTCATTGTACTATGAGGGACCCTGTGCCAGTGCCGTCGCCCAAGAGTGGGCCCACCCACCTGTCCAGGCAAACGGCACTCGCACGGGTGCTTGCGCCAGGTGGTGACCACGGCCCTGTGGGGGGAGTCAGCCCATTTAGGGAGGTATAAAAATGGCCTATGGTGGACATTCAGCAGCTGCAAATAGAGGAATTGGAGGAGTCAGTAAGAGGAGGCCAAAAGCAAGACATTTTTCAGGCAAGCTACGTGTCAGCAGGGGAAGGTGGGGCAAAATAATTTGAAATCCATGATTGGTTCATTTTAATGAAGGTTAGATCATCAACATTTTGTGTAGCCAGATGATGACGCTGGCTCAACACCTCCAGCCTTAGGTGCTATTGTGCTTTTGCCACTACCACCAGATGCACCACCACCACCATCAGTACCAGCTGGCAACCACCGCCCACGGGCTCTTCCACCAGACTTCCTCATTTTTTGGAAAATCTAATCAAAATTACAACCGTTATATGGTACTGTAAAACAAGGTAGAAAGTGTATATAAACTTGTTGAGAATTTAAATCTCCCATTTTTTTTGGCAGACTGAACCAAAACTCAGGCCCTGTGCATAAAACAAGACAATGTAAGTGGCAGAAAGTGGCTGGCTGATATACGGCAAACTACCAGAACTGACGTATATCCACTTTGTGACAATTTGAATCTCCCTTTTTTGGGGGGAGACTGCACCAAAACTCAGGCCCAGTGTATAACACAACACAATGTAAGTGGCAGAACATGGCTGGCTGATATACAACAAACTAACAGAACTGACGTATATCCACTTTGTAACAATTTGAATCTCCCTTTTTTGGGGGGGAGACTGCACCAAAACTCAGGCCCAGTGTATAACACAACACAATGTAAGTGGCAGAACGTGGCTGGCTGATATACAACAAACTAACAGAACTGACGTATATCCACTTTGTAACAATTTGAATCTCCCTTTTTTGGGGGGGAGACTGCACCAAAACTCAGGCCCAGTGTATAACACAACACAATGTAAGTGGCAGAATGTGGCTGGCTGATATACGACAAACTAACAGAACTGACGTATATCCACTTTGTGACAATTTGAATCTCCTTTTTTTGGGGGGGAGACTGCACCAAAACTCAGGCCCAGTGTATAACACAACACAATGTAAGTGGCAGAAAGTGGCTGGCTGATATACGACAAACTAACAGAACTGACGTATATCCACTTTGTGAAAATTTGAATCTCCCTTTTTTGGGGGGAGACTGCGCCAAATCTCGGGCCCAGTGTATAACACAACACAATGTAAGTGGCAGAACGTGGCTGGCCGATATACGACAAACTAACAGAACTGACGTATATCCACTTTGTGACAATTTGAATCTCCTTTTTTTGGGGGGAGACTGCACCAAAACTCAGGCCCAGTGTATAACACAACACAATGTAAGTGGCAGAACGTGGCTGGCTGCTATACGACAAACTAACAGAACTAACGTATATCCACTTTGTGACAATTTGAATCTCCCTTTTTTGGGGGGAGACTGCACCAAAACTCAGGCCCAGTGTATAACACAACACAATGTAAGTGGCAGAACGTGGCTGGCTGATATACGACAAACTAACAGAACTGACGTATATCCACTTTGTGACAATTTGAATCTCCTTTTTTGGGAGGGAGACTGCACCAAAACTCGTGCCCAGTGTATAACACAACACAATGTAAGTGGCAGAATGTGGCTGGCTGATATACGACAAACTAACAGAACTGACGTATATCCACTTTGTGACAATTTGAATCTCCTTTTTTTGGGGGGGAGACTGCACCAAAACTCAGGCCCAGTGTATAACACAACACAATGTAAGTGGCAGAAAGTGGCTGGCTGATATACGACAAACTAACAGAACTGACGTATATCCACTTTGTGAAAATTTGAATCTCCCTTTTTTGGGGGGAGACTGCGCCAAATCTCGGGCCCAGTGTATAACACAACACAATGTAAGTGGCAGAACGTGGCTGGCCGATATACGACAAACTAACAGAACTGACGTATATCCACTTTGTGACAATTTGAATCTCCTTTTTTTGGGGGGGAGACTGCACCAAAACTCAGGCCCAGTGTATAACACAACACAATGTAAGTGGCAGAAAGTGGCTGGCTGATATACGACAAACTAACAGAACTGACGTATATCCACTTTGTGACAATTTGAATCTCCTTTTTTGGGAGGGAGACTGCACCAAAACTCGTGCCCAGTGTATAACACAACACAATGTAAGTGGCAGAACGTGGCTGGCTGATATACGACAAACTAACAGAACTGACGTATAACCACTTTGTGACAATTTGAATCTCCCTTTTTTGGGGGGGAGACTGCACCAAAACTCAGGCCCAGTGTATAACACAACACAACGTAAGTGGCAGAAAGTGGCTGGAAGATATATGAAAAAATACAAGGACTGTAGTACAATTTCAATCTCCCTACAATGATCTCAGGACAAGTATGGCAGCAACACAAAGGACTGCTGCACACAAAAGTGTAGACAAATAAACAAGATAACTGCAGAAAGAAGCAACAGGATTTTTGCTTTTAAAAAAGCAGTTGGTTTGCACAGCAGCGTGCAAACAGCAATGCAGCTATCAGGGAGCCTTATAAGGCAGCCTAATAAGCTACAGAGCTGATGCACAAAAATATACCCTCCACTGTCCCTGCAAAAAAAAGGTGTGGTGTTGGACAGTGGAAATCGCTACAGCACAAGCGGTTTGGGGGTTAATCTTCCCTCCCTAACTATATCCCTTCTTCTGATGAAGCTGCAGCAACCTCTCCCTATGCTAAGATCGGCAGAAGTAAGATGGCGGTCGGCGTGCACGCCCCTTTATACCCCCTGTGATGCCGCAGAAAGCAAGCCAATCACTGTCATGCCCTTCTCTAAGATGGTGGGGACCGAGACCTATGTCATCACGCTGCCCACACTCTGCGTCCTCCTTCATTGGCTGAAAAATGGCCGACCTCATGGCCGATCCCACATTAGTGCATTGCTAGTGGTTCAACACTAAAATCCTTGTTTTGGTCTCATTTCCAGCGCTCCTAGGACCGTTATTACTCTTTTTTACTGCATTTTGTATCCTCCTAGAAGGTTAACGGCTGGAGCTGCGGTGGACCCTTTGCTTTCAATTTTAACTGTGACCCTCACAGCGCTCCCCAGTGACCGCTTTCTTTTCCCTTGAATTTCTTTAATTACATCCAAACACAGTTGGTTACGACCTTCCTATAAATGCAGGCTTTACCATGTTATTAGCCATAGGTAAGTGTTCACACTAGGCAGACAGGTCAGTTACCCATCTGATCTGAGATTACCTTGACGTTTGGTGGATGGGCTCACATTTTTTGGCCAAATCTTGTGCTAAGCATCTCATGTGTTTTTTCATAGATTTCACAAGCCATTATGCTATTCACATTTCATATATCGCACATTTCCTTGCTTTAGTACAGTTGAGTGCAGCCATCGATCTATTTGCTATGTAAGTCTTTTTTGGTTATGCACCTGTTCAGACTAGATTGCTGTTCAGTCAGTTTACCTATATTTACTATGTACTATTTTTTCTGACTTGAACGCCCCGCCCTTCACCATGCTATGATTTTAATTACATCCAAACACAATTGGTTCCGACCTTCCTTTAAATGCAGGGTTTACCATGTTATTAGCCATAGGTAAGTGTTCACACTAGGCAGTCGGGTCAGGGACCCATCCGATCTGAGATTACCTTGACGTTTGGTGGATGGGCTCACATTTTTTGGCCAAATCTTGTGCTAAGCATCTCATGTGTTTTTTCATAGATTTCACAAGCCATTATGCTATTCACATTTCATATATCGCACATTTCCTTCCTTTAGTACAGTTGAGTGCAGCCATTGATCTATTTGCTAAAATGTTACCATGATATTTCATGCAGATTAGTGTCTGGCCCATAGCCCTGAACAGCTAAGGCTAGTTTCACACTCGCGTTTTGAGGAGCTGCGGAGGGCTGCGGACTTCCTCCGTGAATCCCCGCCCTGGGCAGCACCTCCGCCGCTAGCTCCGCCTACTTCTGCATGCGGCCGGCATGCGGCCTGCTTACCTATCTTTAACATTAGGTACGCAGGTCGTGCGGCTGTATGCGGATGCTTCCGCATGCGTCGTTTTGACGATGCGGAAAAAAAAGAAATTGCTACAAGCTGTGTCCTACGCTGGTCGCCGCATCGTCAGAACGACGCATGTGGAAGCATCCGCATACAGAAGCACGACCTGCGTACCTAATGTTAAAGGTAGGTAAGCAGGCCGTATGCCGGCCATATGCAGAAGTAAGTGGAGCTAGCGGCGGAGGTGCGGCCGAGGGCGGGGTTTCACGGAGGAAGTCCGCAGCCCTCCGCAGCTCCTCCAAACGCTAATGTGAAACCGGCCTAATTTACATATACGAAAAACTTTCATTTCTGTGGAATAAGACATCGGATCGAGATATCAAAGTATCATTTTATTCATCTTTCTATGACCTACATGCCCATATAGACAGCTTAACCCCTTCCCGACTAGACAATTTTCCGCTTTTTACGTTTTCATTTATTCCAAGAGCCATGACTTTTTTATGTTACCATTGAACATAGCAATGTGAGGACTTTTTTGTGGGACAAATAGTACTTTTGAATGACCACCATCCATTCCAAAAAAGAATTCCAAGTGTGGCAAAATAGCAAAAAAGCGTAATTCAGAATTTTTTTTTAGGTTTTTCATTTACAGTGTTCATAAAACAGTAAAAATGACCTGGAAGTATTATTCTCCAGATCAGTACAATTATGCAGATACCAAACATGTATAGTTGTTATTTAAGTCGTGAAAAGCAATTCAGAAATTTGTAAACCAAGGTTATTAGAGGACTGGGGGGTCTGCAATACCAAGATAGGTTATTACACTTGGGGCTATTTAGTTTGGAAAAACGAAGGCTAAGGGGTGATCTTATGTTAATGTATAAATATATGAGGGGACAGTACGAAGACCTTTCTGATGATCTTTTTAATCATAGACCGGTGACAGGGACAAGGGGGCATCCTCTACGTCTGGAGGTAAGAAGGTTTAAGCATAATAACAGACGCGGATTCTTTACTGCAAGAGCAGTGAGACTATGGAACTCTCTGCCGTATGATGTTGTAATGAGTGATTCATTACTTAAATTTAAGAGGGGACTGGATACGTTTCTGGAAAAGTATAATGTTACAGGCTATATATATTAGATTCCTTGATAAGGCGTTGATCCAGGGAACTAGTCTGATTGCCGTATGTGGGGTCGGGAAGGAATTTTTTTCCCCATGGTGGAGCTTACTGTTTGCCACATGGGTTTTTTTTTTGCCTTCCCCTGGATCAACATGTTAGGGCATGTTAAGCTATGGGTTGAACTAGATGGACTTAAAGTCTTCCTTCAACCTTAATAACTATGTAACTATGTAACTATGTAAAAAAAAAAATGCTTGTTGTGTCACCATTTTCCGAGAGCCGTAACATTTGTGAGGGCTTGTTTTTTACTTCCCCAGTAGATGCTTCACTTGATATCACTTTGGGGCAGATGCAATGTTTTTACTCCCTCTTAGGCCTGTTTCACACGTCAGTGGCTCCGGTACGTGTTTGGTGACAGTTTTCTCACGTACCGGGGACACTGACTCACATAGACACATTAAAATAAATGTGTCTCTGCCCATGTCAGCGTGTTTTCACGGACCGTGTGTCCGTTTGAAAAACACGGAGACATGTCAGTGTTCGTGAGAGCGCACGGATCACACGGACCCATTAAAGTCAATGGGTCCATTGTAAACACGTACCGCACACGGATGCTGTCCGTGTGCCGCCTGTGTGCCGACTGAGGACCACACGGACAGTGCAGCAGACAGCGCTAGAGTTAAGCGCTGTCCCCAGCGTGTGGTGCTGAAGCCGCCATTCATTCCTTCTCCCCAGCAGAAGAGAAGGAATGAAAAATCATGTTTTTTTTTTATTTTTTTTGTTTTTAAAATAAATTTCCCGGTCACCTCCCGCCTCCCACCCCCTGTGCGCCCGCCCGCTGGCATTAATATTCTCACCCAGCTCCCGCGATGCTTCCTCCCATAGGGGTGGAGCCGCATATTCATCACTGTAATGAGAGGTACCACGTGACCGCTCATACAGGACAAGCTGCGGCGCTGAGAGGAAGCATCGCGGGAGCTGGGTGAGTATTTTAATGCCAGCGGGCGGGCGCACAGGGGGTGGGAAGTGGGAGGTGACCGGGAACTTTATTTTAAAAACAAAAAAAATAAAAAAACATGATTTTTCATTCCATCTCTCCAGCGAACGCTGCTAGGGAGAAGGAATGAATGGCGGCTTCAGCACCACACGCAGGGGGGACAGCGCTTACTGTAGCGCTGTCTCCTGCACGGTCCGTGTGGTACTCAGTCGGCACACGGCTGCCGCACGTGTGCCACACTGATGTGTCATGTGAGCTCACGGACACACGGACACGGATAACTCCGGTACCGATTTTTCCGGTACCGGAATTATCTGGACGTGTGAGACTGGCCTAATTACATTTTTTTTGTGATGATTGCATTTCTGGCGTTTTGATTTATTTTCTTGTTATTTTGTTTACCAGTCAGATTAATTTATAGATAGATCAGTCGTTTACGAATGCAGTGATACTAAATGTGTTTTATTTGTTAATTATTAATGGAGTAAAAGGGCAGTGATTTTAACTTTTATATATGTTTTATTTATGTTTTTTTAAACATTTTTTCCTTACTTTTCGCTGATAGTTCCCGTAGGGGATTTGAAGCTGCCATTCTCTGATCGCTTGTTCTGTGCTGTGGTATTGCTGTATATAGCAAAAATCCCGGTCTCCTGGGAACACAGCCATGGGCTGGATTTCACAGTAGTACCATCATGACAGACACAGGGGTCTTCAGCAGACCCCTGGCTGTCATGGCAACCCATCGGTGCCCCGCAATCAGGTTATGTTAAATCTACTGTCAGAGATTGACAGCAGTATTTAATATGTTAACAGCCCCGCTCCACCTGCAGTTAATAGAGTCTGATGATGGCTGAATATTTCAGCCATCGTCAGCTGGGAAAGATGATGGCTGAAGTCAGGGAGCCAGCATAGGACGCACCACTAGGTCCTATGTTAGTAATGGGTTTAAGCTTATTGAAACATGATGTGAAACATATATTTTTGCTCAACATGACTTTTCATTTTATTTTGATAAAAATATATATATATATATATATATATATATATATATATATATATATATATATACTGTATATATTAATAAAATAAAATGGCTGTTTCTTTGCCAGATTACCAGGTTTGTCTCCCTTCAAGAAATCTTCCACATTCAGCGCAGTTTAGTACATTAGAAACAAACCAAAAACTGCACCATACTCATTGCGCCCAGGTACACCGATGAATTTTCATTTCTGATCCCAGTGTCTGTCACTGGCTGAGATGCTATGTAAAAGTTATCAATCTATTTATCTATTTGGTAAATTTGCATATATAGAAGATTTATATCGCTGTGGGATCAGCACTACGTTTTATATGTCGGGAACTTTAAGGGCTGTCCCACACGTCCAGATAATTCCGGTACCGGAATAAATCGGTACCGGAGTTATCCGTGTCCGTGTGCCTGGGAACTCACGGAGGCCATACGTGCGGCACACGTGTGCCGCCCGTATGGCGAGTGGGTACCACACGGAGCGTGTGGTACCCACTCTGCATGGTGCTGAAGCTGCGATTCATATCTTCCCTGCAGCAACGTTTGCTGTAGAGAAAATATGAAGAATAGTGTTTAAAATAAAGATCTATGTGTCCGCCGCCCCCCCACCCCCTGTGCGCCCCCCCCGCTGGTCAGAAAATACTTACCCGCTCCCTCGCTGCTTCCTGGTCTGGCCGCGGCTTCTCCTGCATGCGGTCACATGGGCCCGATCATTTACAGTCATGAATATGTGGCTCCACCTCCCATAGGGGCGGAGCCGACTATTCATGATTGTAAATGATCGGCCCCACGTGACCGCATACAGTAGGAGGCGCGGCCAGACCAGGAAGGAGCGAGGGAGCGGGTAAGTATTTTCTGACCAGCGGGGGGGGCGCACAGGGGGTGGGGGGGCGGCGGACACATGGATCTTTATTTTTAACACTATTCTTCATATTTTCTCTATAGCAAACGCTGCTACAGGGAAGATATGAATACCGGCTTCAGCACCATGTGGGGGGGACAGCGCTTACTGTAGCGCTGTCTCCTGCACGCACACGGACCCCAGACGGAGAATGTCCGTGTGAGGTCCGAGTTTTACGCGGACCCATTGACTCTATTGGGTCCGTGTAAAACGTGCGCTCCCACGAACACTGACATGTCTCCGTGTTTGGCACACGGAGACACGGTCCGCAAAAAATCAATGACATCTGCACAGATGCATTGATTTTTATGGGTCTACGTGTGTCAGTGTCTCCGGTACGTGAGGAAACTGTCACCTCACGTACCGGAATCACTGACGTGTGAAACCGGCCTAATACTGCTATAATGATTGAAATATTCATCTTCAGAATGATATTGAATCAGTCACAACCCCCATTTTTCACTGTAACCAGGGTTTATTAGGTGCATTTTATACCAGCAAAAAGTAAATCTATTTTTTTAAAGGGTTTGATGTACAATAGTGATGAGCGAATATACTCGTTACTTGAGATTTCCCGAGCACGCGCGGGTGACCTCCGAGTATTTTTTAGTGCTCGGAGATTTAGTTTTCCTCACCTCAGCTGAATGATTTACATCTCTTAGCCAGCTTGATTACATGTGGGGATTCCCTAGAAACCAGGCAACCCCCACATGTACTCATGCTGGCTAACAGATGTAAATCATTCAGCTGAGGCGATGAAAACGAAATCTCCGAGCACTAAAAAATACTCGGAGGACACCCGAGCGTGCTCGGGAAATCTCGAGTAATGAGCATATTCGCTCATCACTAATGTACAATAGTTTGATATTCCCCTTTTTTCAAATCTTTTTCCTCTTCTTAAATGATGTGATTTTTGTAATAATTCTATCATTAACTTTTTGTGTGTCCCCCCCCCCTTTTTTAATTCCTAATGTTTTGCAATAACAGGCTTTGAATTTTTTTGTTTTTTTTTTTAAAGATAAGCATTGATATTTGGATAGTGCATGACTCTTTTATTTCTTCTATGGATGGATAGACGGGCAGATAATAATCATTATCTCAGTTCAGGGAATTGAGATTTCAGGCCTACTGGAGCTGTTTCCTGAATGCATGTGTTCATTAAAATGTATTCTCTGTCTGCTGAAATCTTGTGCTAAACTGCAGTGACAAGAACATTCCACCATCAGATCTTATTATTATTCCAAAGTCCTTCCCTTGCTACACAAATTATCATTACAAAAGATTTAGAGCTTTGTCCCAAAGACTGTGATAAAGACAACACATTTTAGTGAGATTATTTGACCTAGGGGAACTGTATATTGAAGCTTTAGTGACTGCTTGTAGTTCCAGGGACAATGAAATCTTGTCATCTTTTTTCTACAGGCTGAAGTTTGATGTCAAATTAAAATATGTGCCTGGGGCTATCTGCAGGGCCTGCAGGCTGAAACAGTGGCAGCATCTGCTAGCAGAGACCCACAACTATTGTGGACGGTGGCAGCTTTCAGCTGGTGTTTGGAAAGACCAAGAGATGGTAAATGCAAAAGACAGGAAACACTGGCGTCATTTTCTTCATTGCTTTCACCTTTCTGCCCTTTTCATTCTTCTTATATATAAGCAGAAGATGTACTGAACGGATGTTTACCTACTGCTCTGTTCCAATCTAAAATTCATGGAAGAGATTACGCCGCCCTATTTATATTGTATTATTAAATTACTTGCAAGCTGTGAATGCAAAGATGAAAGCAGGAATAAAATATTCAATCTACATCCGGGAGCACACTACACTGATCAATGAACATCATTAGAAAACAAAAAAATAGGGTTACAAATATATATTTGATGTGAGTTTTAGTTGCAAATGCCTCAAGTCTTGCTGTGTTACCTGTAGCGCCCCCACCGCCGCAGGGCCGAGGGGTACCCGGTACCGGGCCTCTGAGTCTCTGTCCTGGGGTTGTCACGGTGGCTAGACCCGGTCCGTGACCCTGCTGAGGGGCGCCCAATGAGAGGTGTGGGTGGTGATGATGTTGTGGTGGTGCGGTGCAGGTCGCAGTAAATAACGAGGACACCAGGTTGCAGTCTCTTTACCTTTTTACTGAAGGCTTTGAGTTAGCCAATCCAGAGCACTGTTAACCGGTCTGTCTTGAGACCGGCCGGTCCAAAGGCACATTAGGAGTTCCCTTGACAGGTGAGAATCAGCGTCTACCTGCTAGCGCCTATGTGTTGTAGTCCTTCCCTGCTGAGCACCCCGGGATAGTCCTCACAACTGATTCTGTCTGCCTCTGATGTTCGTTCTTTCTCCGTCCCCCAGATGATATGGCAGGACGCACCCGTATGACGGGGTAGGCCTGGAGTTCTTCCGGGACTCTAGAGTCGCCCCTCTCCCACAGCTGCCTCCGTTGTCTGCTTAGGTGTTTAAGTGAGACAGCCAACCTATAATTGGCTGTCCTGCCGTGGTTTGAAGTAATGCTTAAAGTCTCTTACTTTCTCGGCGTTCCGGCCACCGCCTGTTTGCGCCTCAGAAGGATGTTGCCTCGATCTTTCAGCACGACTCCTTCTGGTCCTATTGCCTCTTTGCTGTATTCCCGTTGCTCACTTGTTGCGTTGTTCTCTTAGGAGTCTGCCAGGATCCCATCCCTGACAGGTCCTCTCTCTAGCTCTTCCCAGTTACTTCTCTCTCTGTCTTCCTGTCCAACCCCCAGTTTTACCAGAGTGTGAGGAGTGACCTACTAGATAGAACCACCCCCCCTGGTGGCCGGAGTGTGAAGTGTAGTGTGTGATACCTGGTCAGGTGAACTCCCTTAGTGCAATCAGACGCAACATCACTCCCCTTAGTGGCAGAGCGAAGTTACTGCAACGACCAGGACTCTGGGGCGCTGCACTCCCCCCGGTTAAATCCAGTACTCCCGGACTGGGAAAATAAGAACAACAATACATGTTAACAGAAAACACACAAAATTTTGAAATATCATAAACAATTAAACATAACAGTGCTTCCCTTCATGGGAGGTGAGGACTCTTGAACTTTGCGAAAGTTAGGTCATGCACAGTTTATGACTCTCAGTTCAGTCGTGGAAACAGCGGGAACCCCGGGTAAACAAAGGGGTCCCCTTTAGAAGTTTTTGGAGCAATTCACTGTCCATTACTCCGTTTGTCCATTTTAAAACCTGTAACAAAAGATATGCACACAAACATTTTCAACTAAATAGCAGCCCTCACTAATACCTCCAAGTTTTGTAGCGGAGGGGAGTTTGATTCTTGGTGCTGCGTGTCGACCTTCGCAGCGTAGGGGTTGCTACTGGCCTAACAGGGCCCACTATGCTTGCTACCGCTGGTGTAGTGCACTGCCTTCTAGCTACACTTCTAGTGAGTCTGGGTAGCACTGGCAGGCTGGAGCTCTCAGGGCTGCTGCTACCAACAGTGGGTACGGCAGGTTCGCCGATAGCAGAGGGAGGATTTGCCAGTTCAACGGTCGGCACGGCATCTTCAGGTAGGGCTTGTTGAGGTTGCGGGGCCGGATGATCCGGTACCACCATTGGTTCTGGTGGGTTCGGCTGGTGGAACGTTAGAACAGGTACCACGATGGCCTGATTTATCTGAGTCCAGGACTGGGGAAAATCACCAAGGACAGTGTGGATCATCTTCTCCTTTTCTACAGGTGGGGAGGTTCCTGGATCCATTTCCCTCGCTTTCAGCTTATCAGGGCAGGCTTTAAGGTGGTCCCTGGATATCACCGTCGAGGTCTCCCCTCCATCCTTGCTGATGAGGCAAACCTTCGTGTTGTCGAAATCGGATGGCAGGACAGTATACGGTTCCGCTTCCCATTGGTCGTCAAGTTTGTGTAGCCTCCTCTTTCGTTTGAGTACGTGCTCACCAGGTGGCAAGGGAATTGCAGGGGCATGCTGGTTGTAGTCCCTTTCCTGTCTTTGCCTGGCCTGAGCAAGGCTTCTTTCCACGCACTCCTGTACCTTGTGGTACCTTTGCCGCCTCTCGGTATCCCAATCGGCATCCGGCGAGGTATCTTCGGGGGTTAGGACCCCCATGTCCAGATCAACGGGTAACTTGCTAGACCTTCCTCGCATCAGGTACGCTGGAGTGCAGTTGGTGGAATTTACTGGGATGTGATTATATATGTCCACCAAGTCAGGCAACTTCGTTGGCCACAGGCTCCGTTCCTCTACGGGCAAGGTCTTTAGTAAGTCGATCACCACCTGGTTCATCTTTTCGCACATCCCATTGGTTTGGGGATGGTACGGTGTGGTTCTGATATTCTTACACCCGTACTGTTGGCAGAACTCTTGGAACACTTCAGCTTCGAATGCTGGTCCCTGATCGGTCAGTACCTTCTCCGGGTAACCATGGGGCCTACAAAAGTACAGCTGGAAAGCCTTGGCGGCCATCCTGGCCGTTAGATCCTTGACAGGCACAACCACCAAAAATCTGGAGTAGTGATCCACGATGGTAAGAGCGTAGACATAGCCTGACCGGCTAGGTGTCAGCTTCACATGGTCCAGCGCGACCAGTTCGAGCGGCCGCCTGGTGATGATAGGCTGCAAGGGAGCCCGTTGGCTGCCACGGTCCCTCCTGCGTAGGCTACATGGACCGCACTCTCAACACCACTTCTCAATGGCTCTCTTCATGCCAATCCAATAGAACCTCCCTCGGAGTAGCCTCTCCAGCTTCTTCCATCCGAAGTGTCCGGCTCCATCGTGGTAAGCTCCCAGAACCATGGGCGCATCTCGCCTTGGCACTACCATCTGCCATACCAATTCGTGAGTACGTGGGTCGATGCTTCTCCGGCACAGCTTGCCATCATGGATAAACAGTTTGCTTCTCCCCTTCCACAGCTGTTGGGTCTCCTGTGGATCATCTGGGCCGGGATGCAACCCTGCCTGCGTCAAGAGCTCTTTCACCCGACGGACCGCGGGGTCACCATCCTGGGTTTCTGCCCATCCGTGATGGGGCAGGGGATTCAGCGTGGCATCCGGTTGGTTCTTGTGCCTGTTCTTCACATGATGGGAGTTCTGAGTGGCTTTGGGGCGATGGAATGCAGGCAGCTCCACCTCTTCAAGTGCCTCCGGGTCTTCCCCCATTTCTGGCAAATTGGGCATTCGAGACAAGGCATCGGCATTTGCATTCTTGCGTCCTGCCCGGTACTTGATGGGGAAGTCGTAGTTGGACAGCCGGGCCATCCACCGCTGTTCCAAGGCCCCGAGTTTGGCGGTATCCAGATGCGTTAGCGGATTGTTATCCGTGAAGACGGTGAATTTCGCTGAGGCCAGGTAGTGTTTGAACCTCTCTGTCACGGCCCAGACGATGGCAAGGAATTCCAGCTTAAAGGAACTGTAGTTGTCAGGGTTCCTTTCCGTGGGACAAAGTTTCCTGCTGGCGTAAGCGATTACCCTCTCCTTGCCTTTCTGGACCTGGGACAGCACGGCTCCCAATCCTACATTGCTGGCATCCGTGTACAGCACAAACGGCTGGTCGTATTCGGGGTAGGCCAGTACCTCTTCTCCCGTCAGTGCTGACTTTAAGCAAGTGAAGGATCCCTCCAGCCCCTCATTCCAATCAAATGGGGTGTTCCTCCCCTTGGTCTTCTTTGATTGGCCCACCAACAGGTTTTGCAAGGGCGCGGCCTTCTTGGTGAAGTCCTTAATGAACCTCCGGTAATAGCCTACCAGCCCGAGGAACTGCCGGACTTCGTGGAGGTTGCTGGCTTTGGCCAGTCCTGGATCACCGTGATCTTGTCGGGGTCTGGGGCCACTCCTTCAGCGCTCACCACATGGCCCAGGTACTGCACTTTTGGTTTCAGCAGATGACATTTGGACGGTTTCACCTTTAAGCCAAAGTTGGACAGGGCTTCAAACACCTCAGCCAGGTGCTTCAGATGGTCTTCGTAGGTCTTAGAGAAGACAATGACATCATCCAAATACAGCAGGACGGTTTCAAAGTTCTTGTGCCCCAGGCAGCACTCCATCATCCTCTGGAACGTCCCCGGGGCATTGCACAATCCGAAGGGCATGTAGTTAAATTCGCAGAGACCCATCGGTGTCATGAAGGCCACGGGAACCTGCCAGTACCCACTGGTGAGATCTAAGGTAGAGAAGTAGTTAGCAGATTTTAAGGCAGCCAGAGACTCCTCTATCCTGGGCAGTGGGTATGCGTCCTTATGTGTAATGCGATTCAACTGCCTGTAATCAACACACATCCTCATTGTACCATCCTTCTTTTTAACAAGGACTAATGGAGCTGCCCAGGGGCTACAACTGTCTCTCACCACCCCAGCCTCCTTAATTTCTCGCAACATGTCCTTGGCACACTGGTAATGAGCTGGGGGTATCTGCTCGTACTCGTGAACCACCCTGTAGGCCCCCTGTTTCTGATGGGATGGGGTAGAGTCAGTGCCCACATGCAATTCCCGACACCAATCTTTCGAGTGCCCTGCAGAACCGTTGTCCTCCGCCACATTTGACGGGACCAAGGGTTCAGGTGTCTGTATCACACTATTATTGACAGCGAACAGTTTGGCGAGCGTGGCATACTTGGTGAGGTGAACCTCTTCCTCCCCACAATTGAGGACACATACGGGCACCCTCCCCTGGCGGACGTCGACCACCCCCCGGGCTGTCAGGATAGTAGGTCTATTGTCTGAATATACGGGTTCTACCAAGGACTGCTAGTCCTTACCCCTGAGGCCTATGACTGCCCGACACCATATTAACATCTCACTCCTGGGGGGTATCGCGATGGGGTTTGAATCACTCACAGTGACACGACCAATCTCACCACCAGTCAGCTCTACCTGCTGTCTCTGCATCAGAGCTCTGATTTCTTTTTGCAGGGCGCGTTGTTCACTGTGGCCAGCGGTTTCTGCTACCTGTTGCAACAAAACAATAACTTCTGCAAGACAATTTTCTATAACATTAGTACCGATAGTCATCATGGGATTACATTCTCGGCGATCAATATCAACAATCATAATCCCTTGGGCTTTCAATTCCACCCGCCCCACCTTGATGGTGACCTCTTTATACCCCACTTGTGGCAACGGCTGACCATTACTGGCTATTATGGTGAAATCGTCATCGGGGCCATGAGTAATATCGGTGTCCTCCCAATACCGTTTATAAAGCAAGTAAGGCATAGTCGTCACCTGAGAACCGGTGTCCAGCAAAGCGTTCATGGGGATACCGTCAACCACTACAGGAAGAACTGGTCGCCCTCCAATGTATTTGGCTCTCCAATGCTGCGGGCCTGACCGTCCTACTCCTGGGGGTTGGCCCTTTGCCCCAGGGGTTGCTCGTTTAAAGGACCGTACCTTGCAAGGTGGCCCACCTGATGACAGCGGCGGCAGATGGGTCGTCCGTCCCGATGGAAGCGATCGTCGTCCCGGCCTCTGGTCGGCGGAGTCCTCCTCTGTCGCATCCAAGGGACATCCTCTGGTCTGGAGGCCAGCTGGATCTTCTCCTTGGGGGCCTCCTGTAGGGACTGCACCGTCCGGGCCAGGGCAGCAACGCTCTTGGTCAGCTCTTGCATCTGGAGGTGGAGTCCTGCAGGGGAGTCGTCCTCTAGGCTCTGGGCATCGGCCTCGGCTGCGACTGGGGCATCCGACGCCACCTCCTGGTGGTATGTGAGAGCGGGACGCCTGGGAGGCGCTGCACTGCTGGGCTGTCACTCCTGCAACGCCTGGATAGCTTTATCCTTGAATTGCGCAAAAGTCAAGTCTGGATTTTGCATGGCCAGGAAGTGCAATTGGCCCCATTGGTGACTACACAGGAGCCCCTCAATGAACCGCTCCTTCAGGAGTTTATCTTCATCCTGCATGCTGTCGGGGTCACTCTGCTTAATGGCCCGCAGCGCCTCCTGGAGATTAAGGGCATAGTCCCGTAAGCTATCCTGCGGTCTCTGTTTGCATCCATAGAAAGTCAGTTTAATTTCTGTAGCAGTGCGGGTATCGAAGGTGGCTTTAAGCTTTGCAAAAACCTGCTGTGCAGTTCCCTTATCCGCGGCGGGCCAGGACTTCACTTCTCTTAGAGCCGCCCCGAAGAGTTGGCCGATTATCATATGAACCTTCTGAGGCTCCGTCAGGGGATAGAACTCAAGCAGGCTGCAGATTCCCTCTTTAAAATCAGTTAATGTGTGCGACTCCCCGGAGTATCGCGGGAGCCAGGCCGCTCCGGGCAGGTATGGCATAGAGAAGGGCATTATGGCCTTTGTGGTAGCGGCAGTGTCCGACTGGCTGATGGGGGCAGCCGGCTCCGCGGCCACCGGTGGTGGTATTAGGGCCGCGGCTACGTCCGCTACGGGGACCGGAGCTGCCTCTGCGTTCACGGCTGTGACCGCCGCCTCCGCTTCCCCTGACTCAGACATGGCTGTTGTGAAATTGGATTCTGGGCTCCCCCGGTGGCCACTTGTGGAATTGTACTTGTGTGCATCATCCCCTCTGTTCACCTGCTCCTATCAGGATGTGGGAGTCGCTATATAACCTTGCTCCTCTGTCAGTTTCATGCCGGTCAACAATGTAATCAGAAGCCTTTCTGTGCATGTTCCTGCTACTAGACAACTCCCAGCTAAGTTGGACTTTTGTCCTTGTGTGTTTTTGCATTTTGTTCCTGTTCACAGCTGCTGTTTCGTTACTGTGTCTGGAAAGCTCTTGTGAGCGGAAATTGCCACTCTGGTGTTATGAGTTAATGCTAGAGTCTTAAAGTAATTTCTGGATGGTGTTTTGATAGGGTTTTCTGCTGACCATGAAAGTGCCCTTTCTGTCTTCTTGCTATCTAGTAAGCGGACCTCGATTTTTGCTAAACCTATTTTCATACTACGTTTGTCATTTCATCTAAAATCACCGCCAATATATGTGGGGGCCTCTGTCTGCCTTTTGGGAAAATTTCTCTAGAGGTGAGCCAGGACTGTCTTTTCCTCTGCTAGGATTAGGTAGTTCTCCGGCTGGCGCTGGGCATCTAGGGATAAAAAAACGTAGGCATGCTACCCGGCCACTTCTAGTTGTGCGGCAGGTTTAGTTCATGGTCAGTATAGTTTCCATCTTCCAAGAGCTAGTTCTCATATATGCTGGGCTATGTTCTCTCGCCATTGAGAATCATGACAGTTTGACCGGCCAAAAAAAAAAAAGGGTTAAATTACTGGCTGAGAAAGGAGAGAAAAAAGAAGTCTGCTACATTTTTTTTTTTTTCCTCTAGTTCTGAGTGTGCTCTTAATTGAATCACTTGCTAGTCTGCCTATACTGCAGCCTTCCTCTCTTTCTCTCCTTCTTATCCTTGAATGGCTCTGTGTTCACCTGTTTCAAATGGATCTTCAGAGTGTAGCTACAGGTTTGAATAATCTCGCCACAAAGGTACAAAATTTGCAAGATTTTGTTGTTCATGCACCTATGTCTGAGCCTAGAATTCCTTTGCCTGAATTCTTCTCGGGGAATAGATCTCACTTTCAAAATTTTAAAAATAATTGCAAATTGTTTTTGTCCCTGAAGTCTCGCTCTGCCGGAGACCCTGCACAGCAGGTCAGGATTGTAATTTCCTTGCTCCGGGGCGACCCTCAAGACTGGGCTTTTGCATTGGCACCAGGGGATCCTGCGTTGCTCAATGTGGATGCGTTTTTTCTGGCCTTGGGGTTGCTTTATGAGGAACCTCATTTAGAGCTTCAGGCGGAAAAGGCCTTGATGTCCTTGTCTCAGGGGCAAGATGAAGCTGAAATATACTGCCAAAAATTCCGCAAATGGTCTGTGCTTACTCAGTGGAATGAGTGCGCCCTGGCGGCGATTTTCAGAGAAGGTCTCTCTGATGCCATTAAGGATGTTATGGTGGGGTTCCCTGTGCCTGCGAGTCTGAATGAGTCCATGACGATGGCTATTCAGATCGATAGGCGTCTGCGGGAGCGCAAACCTGTGCACCATTTGGCGGTGTCTACTGAGAAAACGCCAGAAAATATGCAATGTGATAGAATTCTGTCCAGAAGCGAGCGGCAGAATTTTAGACGAAAAAATGGGTTGTGCTTCTATTGTGGTGATTCAACTCATGTTATATCAGCATGCTTTAAGCGTACTAAGAAGCCTGACAAGTCTGTTTCAATTAGCACTTTACAGTCTAAGTTTATTCTATCTGTGACCCTGATTTGTTCTTTGTCATCTATTACCGCGGACGCCTATGTCGACTCTGGCACTGCTTTGAGTCTTATGGATTGGTCCTTTGCCAAACGCTGTGGGTATGATTTGGAGCCATTGGAGGCTCCGATACCTCTGAAAGGGATTGACTCCACCCCATTGGGTAGTAATAAACCACAATACTGGACACAAGTGACTATGCGTGTTAATCCGGATCACCAGGAGGTTATTCGCTTTCTGGTGCTGTATAATCTACATGATGTTTTGGTGCTGGGATTGCCATGGCTGCAATCTCATAACCCAGTCCTCGACTGGAGAGCTATGTCTGTGTTAAGCTGGGGATGTAAAGGAACTCATGGGGACGTACCTTTGGTTTCCATTTCATCATCTATTCCCTCTGAGATTCCTGAATTCTTGTCTGACTTTCGTGACGTTTTTGAAGAACCCAAGGTTGGTTCACTACCTCCGCACCGGGAGTGCGATTGTGCCATAGACTTGATCCCGGGTAGTAAATACCCTAAGGGTCGTTTATTTAATCTGTCTGTGCCTGAACACGCGGCTATGCGAGAATATATAAAGGAGTCCTTGGAAAAGGGACATATTCGTCCTTCGTCATCTCCCTTAGGAGCCGGTTTTTTCTTTGTGTCTAAGAAAGACGGCTCTTTGAGGCCGTGTATTGATTATCGACTTTTGAATAAAATCACGGTTAAATATCAATATCCGTTACCACTGCTTACTGATTTGTTTGCTCGTATAAAGGGGGCCAAGTGGTTCTCTAAGATTGATCTCCGTGGGGCGTATAATTTGGTGCGAATCAAGCAGGGGGATGAGTGGAAAACCGCATTTAATACGCCCGAGGGCCATTTTGAGTATTTGGTGATGCCTTTTGGTCTTTCAAATGCCCCTTCAGTCTTCCAGTCCTTTATGCATGACATTTTCCGCGATTATTTGGACAAATTTATGATTGTGTATCTGGATGATATTCTGATTTTTTCGGATGACTGGGACTCTCATGTCCAGCAGGTCAGGAGGGTTTTTCAGGTTTTGCGGTCTAATTCCTTGTGTGTGAAGGGTTCTAAGTGTGTTTTTGGGGTTCAAAAGATTTCCTTCTTGGGATACATTTTTTCCCCCTCTTCCATCGAGATGGATCCTGTCAAGGTTCAGGCTATTGGTGATTGGACGCAACCCTCTTCTCTTAAGAGTCTTCAGAAATTTTTGGGCTTTGCTAACTTTTATCGTCGATTTATTGCTGGTTTTTCTGATGTTGTAAAACCATTGACTGATTTGACTAAGAAGGGTGCTGATGTTGCTGATTGGTCCCCTGATGCTGTGGAGGCCTTTCGGGAGCTCAAGCGCCGCTTTTCTTCCGCCCCAGTGTTGCGTCAGCCTGATGTTGCTCTTCCTTTTCAGGTTGAGGTCGACGCTTCTGAAATCGGAGCTGGGGCGGTGTTGTCGCAGAGAAGTTCCGACTGCTCCGTGATGAGACCTTGTGCTTTTTTTTCCCGTAAATTTTCGCCCGCCGAGCGGAATTATGATATTGGGAATCGGGAGCTTTTGGCCATGAAGTGGGCTTTTGAGGAGTGGCGTCACTGGCTTGAGGGGGCCAGACATCAGGTGGTGGTATTGACTGACCACAAAAATTTAATTTACCTTGAGTCTGCCAGGCGCCTGAATCCTAGACAGGCGCGCTGGTCGTTGTTTTTCTCTCGGTTTAATTTTGTGGTGTCTTACCTACCGGGTTCTAAGAATGTTAAGGCGGATGCCCTTTCTAGGAGTTTTGAGCCTGACTCCCCTGGTAATTCTGAGCCCACAGGTATCCTTAAAGATGGAGTGATATTGTCTGCCGTTTCTCCAGACCTGCGGCGGGCCTTGCAGGAGTTTCAGGCGGATAGACCTGATCGTTGCCCACCTGGTAGAC
The DNA here is from genome assembly GCF_051348905.1 of Ranitomeya variabilis. Classification (NCBI taxonomy): domain Eukaryota; kingdom Metazoa; phylum Chordata; class Amphibia; order Anura; family Dendrobatidae; genus Ranitomeya; species Ranitomeya variabilis. The sequence continues at coordinate 531,153,016 of NC_135236.1, forward strand.
TGTTTGTTCCTGATGATTGGACCAGTAGAGTCATCTCTGAGGTTCATTCTTCTGCGTTGGCAGGTCATCCTGGAATCTTTGGTACCAGGGATTTGGTGGCAAGGTCCTTCTGGTGGCCTTCCCTGTCACGAGATGTGCGAGGCTTTGTGCAGTCTTGTGACGTTTGTGCTCGGGCCAAGCCTTGTTGTTCTCGGGCTAGTGGATTGTTGTTACCCTTGCCTATCCCGAAGAGGCCTTGGACGCACATCTCGATGGATTTTATTTCGGATCTGCCTGTTTCTCATAAGATGTCTGTCATCTGGGTGGTGTGTGACCGTTTCTCTAAGATGGTCCATCTGGTTCCCTTGCCTAAGTTGCCTTCTTCTTCCGAGTTGGTTCCTCTGTTTTTTCAAAATGTTGTTCGTTTGCATGGTATTCCGGAGAATATCGTTTCTGACAGAGGGACCCAATTCGTGTCTAGATTTTGGCGGGCATTCTGTGCTAGGATGGGCATAGATTTGTCTTTTTCGTCTGCTTTCCATCCTCAGACTAATGGCCAGACCGAGCGGACTAATCAGACCTTGGAGACATATTTGAGGTGTTTTGTGTCTGCGGATCAGGATGATTGGGTTGCTTTTTTGCCTTTGGCGGAGTTCGCCCTCAATAATCGGGCCAGCTCTGCCACCTTGGTGTCCCCGTTTTTCTGTAATTCGGGGTTTCATCCTCGATTTTCCTCCGGTCAAGTGGAATCTTCGGATTGTCCTGGAGTGGATGCTGTGGTGGAGAGGTTGCATCAGATTTGGGGGCAGGTGGTGGACAATTTGAAGTTGTCCCAGGAGAAGACTCAGCTTTTTGCCAACCGCCGTCGTCGTGTTGGTCCTCGGCTTTGTGTTGGGGACTTGGTGTGGTTGTCTTCTCGTTTTGTCCCTATGAGGGTTTCTTCTCCTAAGTTTAAGCCTCGGTTCATCGGCCCGTACAAGATATTGGAGATTCTTAACCCTGTGTCCTTCCGTTTGGACCTCCATGCATCCTTTTCGATTCATAATGTTTTTCATCGGTCATTGTTGCGCAGGTATGAGGTACCGGCTGTGCCTTCCGTTGAGCCTCCTGCTCCGGTGTTGGTTGAGGGTGAGTTGGAGTACATTGTGGAAAAGATCTTGGACTCTCGTGTTTCCAGACGGAAACTCCAGTATCTGGTCAAATGGAAGGGATACGGTCAGGAGGATAATTCTTGGGTCACTGCCTCTGATGTTCATGCCTCCGATCTTGTCCGTGCCTTTCATAGGGCTCATCCTGATCGCCCTGGTGGTTCTGGTGAGGGTTCGGTGCCCCCTCCTTGAGGGGGGGGTACTGTTGTGAAATTGGATTCTGGGCTCCCCCGGTGGCCACTTGTGGAATTGTACTTGTGTGCATCATCCCCTCTGTTCACCTGCTCCTATCAGGATGTGGGAGTCGCTATATAACCTTGCTCCTCTGTCAGTTTCATGCCGGTCAACAATGTAATCAGAAGCCTTTCTGTGCATGTTCCTGCTACTAGACAACTCCCAGCTAAGTTGGACTTTTGTCCTTGTGTGTTTTTGCATTTTGTTCCTGTTCACAGCTGCTGTTTCGTTACTGTGTCTGGAAAGCTCTTGTGAGCGGAAATTGGCAATCTGGTGTTATGAGTTAATGCTAGAGTCTTAAAGTAATTTCTGGATGGTGTTTTGATAGGGTTTTCTGCTGACCATGAAAGTGCCCTTTCTGTCTTCTTGCTATCTAGTAAGCGGACCTCGATTTTTGCTAAACCTATTTTCATACTACGTTTGTCATTTCATCTAAAATCACCGCCAATATATGTGGGGGCCTCTGTCTGCCTTTTGGGAAAATTTCTCTAGAGGTGAGCCAGGACTGTCTTTTCCTCTGCTAGGATTAGGTAGTTCTCCGGCTGGCGCTGGGCATCTAGGGATAAAAAAACGTAGGCATGCTACCCGGCCACTTCTAGTTGTGCGGCAGGTTTAGTTCATGGTCAGTATAGTTTCCATCTTCCAAGAGCTAGTTCTCATATATGCTGGGCTATGTTCTCTCGCCATTGAGAATCATGACACATGGCTGTCCCTTCCTCCCACTAACCTGCTGGAGGTCGGAGTTCCTCTTCCGGGGTTGGCACTTTACCGCGCTTTCTCGTTCCGCGCTTCTTTTTGACCGGTTCCGCCCACGAAGCTAAGGCTCCTCCCTCCGTGCGCGGCAATGGCGAATTATGGCGGGAACTCTTGGCGCAATAACAATGCACAGTCTTTGCAATATGTCACAGTCCAAGCACAATAAATCACAGTTCCAAGGCACACATGACCTGATTCCTCAGGCTTAAGTAGATCCTGTTCGTGACGCCAAGTTGTAGCGCCCCCACCGCCGCAGGGCCGAGGGGTACCCGGTACCGGGCCTCTGAGTCTCTGTCCTGGGGTTGTCACGGTGGCTAGACCCGGTCCGTGACCCTGCTGAGGGGCGCCCAATGAGAGGTATGGGTGGTGATGATGTTGTGGTGGTGCGGTGCAGGTCGCAGTAAATAAGGTTGCAGTCTCTTTACCTCTTTACTGAAGGCTTCGAGTTAGCCAATCCAGAGCACTGTTAACCGTGTTGTCTGAGACTGGCCGGTCCAAAGGCACATTAGGAGTTCCCTTGACAGGTGAGAATCAGCATCTACCTGCTAACGCCTATGTGTTGTAGTCCTTCCCTGCTGAGCACCCCGGGATAGTCCTCACAACTGATTCTGTCTGCCTCTGATGTTCGTTCTCTCTCCGTCCCCCAGATGATATGGCAGGACGCACCCGTATGACGGGGTAGGCCTGGAGTTCTTCCGGGACTCTAGAGTCGCCCCTCTCCCACAGCTGCCTCCGTTGTCTGCTTAGGTGTTTAAGTGAGACAGCCAACCTATAATTGGCTGTCCTGCCGTGGTTTGAAGTAATGCTTAAAGTCTCTTACTTTACTGTTTGCGCCTCAGAAGGATGTTGCCTCGATCTTTCAGCACGACTACTTCTGGTCCTATTGCCTCTTTGCTGTATTCCCGTTGCTCACTTGTTGCGTTGTTCTCTTAGGAGTCTGCCAGGATCCCATCCCTGACAGGTCCTCTCTCTAGCTCTTCCCAGTTACTTCTCTCTCTGTCTTCCTGTCCAACCCCCAGTTTTACCAGAGTGTGAGGAGTGGCCTACTAGATAGAACCACCCCCCCTGGTGGCCAGAGTGTGAAGTGTAGTGTGTGATACCTGGTCAGGTGAACTCCCTTAGTGCAATCAGACGCAACATCACTCCCCTTAGCGGCAGAGCGACGTTACTGCAACGGCCAGGACTCTGGGGCGCTGCATAACCGACCGTTAAAACAACTTCATTACATGTGACATGCTCATGGATCAATGCCCTTGCAATCCAGCAATGAGGGCGCAACCAGTGGATGGGTGGCTCCTGAGGGAAGGTTTTGTAGGAAGCCAAGAAGAACCAAAGGGAGAGCAGTTGACATGCTCATCCCATACAGTGGGAAAAAATAAGTATTTGATACACTGCCGATTTTGCCACTTTTCCCACCTACAAAGAATGGAGAGGGATGTAGTTTTATCATAGGTACACTTCAACTGTGAGAGACAGAATCTAAAAGTAAAATCCAGAAAATTACATTTTACGATTTTAAATAATTAAATTGCATTTTGTTGCATTTTTATTGCATGAAATAAGTATTTGGTCACCTACCAACCAGGAAGAATTCAGGCTCTCACAGACCTGTTAGTTTTTGAAGCCCTCCTACTCTGCACTCCTTACCTGTATTAATTGCTCCTGCTTTAACTCGTTACCTGTATAAAAGACATCTGTCCATACACTCAATCAATCAAACTCCAACCTCTCCACCATGGTCAGGACCAAAGAGGTGTCTAAGGACACCAGGGACAAAATTGTACACCTGCATAAAGCTGGGATGAGCTATAGGACCATGGGCAAGCAGCTTGGTGAGAAGGCAACAACTGTTAGCACAATTATTAGAAAGTGGAAGAAACACAAGATGACTGTTAATCTTCCTTGGTATGGTGCTCCATGCAAGATCTCGCCTCTTGGGGTAAGTATGATTCTGAGAAAGGTCAGTAAGTAGACCAGAACTTATCGGGAGGATCTGGTCAATGACCTGAAGAGAGCTGGGACCATAGTCTCAAACATTACCATTCGTAACACACTACGCCGGCATGGATTAAAATCCTGCTGGGCAAGGTCCTCCTGCTCACACCAGCATATATCCAGACCTATTTAAATTTCGCCAATGACCAAGAGGCCAAAATAGAAGTTTTTGGTATCAACCCCACTCGCCGTATTTGGAGAATGAAGGATTAATACAACCCCAAGAACATCGTCCCAACCACGAAGCATCGTGGGTGAAACATCATACTTTGGGGGTGCTATTCTCTAAAGAGGACAGGATGACTACATCGTATTGAAGGGAAGATAGAAGGGGTCATGTATCACAAGATTGTGGCCAACAAGCTCCTTCCCTCAATAAGAGCATTGAAAATGGGTCATGGCTGGGACTTCCAGTATGACAGTGACCCTAAACCCACAGCCAAGGCAACTAAGGAGCAGCTCCATAAGAAGCATTTCAAGGTCCTGGAGTGGCCATTCCCCAGACATGAAACCAACAGAAAACCTTGTTCACATGGGATGCATTTTGATAGCGCTGGGCATCCGGACTAATCTAATAGAAGGGTGTAACTACTAGGCTGTTAACCTGGATGCTGTGCATTGCCATAGTGTGAACAGCTCCGCATACAAGTCTTTATTGCGCATTAATATACCAAGCAACTGCCCCCTCCATGAATTGGTAGGTTGTGAGCGGTTGCCTCATCGGTATTCTTGCACCTGTGTTACTTCCGTCTTAACTACACTATGTTCCAAATTATTATGCAAATGACATTTTTCTCGGATTTTCCTTAACCCCTTAATCCCATATGATGTACTATCCCGTCGAGGTGGGGTGGGCCTTAATTCCCACCGACGGGATAGTACGTCATATGCGATCGGCCGCGCTCAAGGGGGGAGCGCGGCCGATCGCGGCCGGGTGTCAGCTGACTATCGCAGCTGACATCCGGCACTATGTGCCAGGAGCGGTCACGGACCGCCCCTGGCACATTAACCCCCGGCACACTGCGATCAAACATGATCGCAGTGTTCCGGCGGTATAGGGAAGCATCGCGCAGGGATGTGATCGTGTTTCTCCGAGCGTCTCTTACCTCCTATCCCTGCAGGCCCCAGATCCAAAACGGCCGCGGGGCTGCATCCGGGTCCTGCAGGGACTACTTCCGGGTCCAGAGCAGTCGCTGGTAAGCCTGCAGCGCTGTAAGTCAGATCGCTGATCTGACAGAGTGCTGTGCAAACTGTCAGATCAGCGATCTGTGATGTCCCCCCCTGGGACAAAGTAAAAAAGTTCAGGCACATCAGGGGCTCTCCAAACGCGACATGGCGTCCGATCTCAATTCCAGCCAAAAAGTAAAACAGTTCTCCTTCCCTTCCGAGCTCTCCCGTGCGCCCAAACAGGGGTTTACCCCAACATATGGGGTATCAGTGTACTCGGGACAAAAGGGACAACAACTTTTAGGGTCCAAGTTCTCTTGTTATCCTTGTGAAAATAAAAATTTGGGCTAAATATCATTTTTGTGGGAAAAAAAAGGATTTTTTTATTTTCACAGCTCTGCGTTGTAAACTGTAGTGAAACACTTGGGGGTTCAAAGTTCTCACAACACATCTAGATAAGTTCCTTGGGAGGTCTAGTTTCCAATATGGGGTCACTTGTGGGGGTTTCTACTGTTTGGGTACATCAAGGGCTCTGCAAATGCAACGTGACGCCTGCAGACCAATCCATCTAAGTCTGTATTCCAAATGGCGCTCCTTCCCTTCCGAGCTCTGCCATGCACCCAAACAGTGGTTCCCCCCCACATACGGGGTATCAGCGTACTCAGGACAAATTGGACAACAACTTTTAGGGTCCAATTTATCCTGTTACCCTTGTGAAAATACAAAACTGGGGGCTAAAAAATTATTTTTGTGAAAAAAAATAATTTTTATTTTCACGGCTCTGCGTTATAAACTGTAGTGAAACACTTGGGGGTTCAAAGTTCTCACAACACATCTAGATAAGTTCCTTGGGAGGTCTAGTTTCCAATATGGGGTCACTTGTGGGGGGTTTGTACTGTTTGGGTACATCAGGGGCTCTGCAAATGCAACGTGACACCTGCAGACCAATCCATCTAAGTCTGCATTCCAAATGGTGCTCCTTCCCTTCTGAGCTCTGCTATGCACCCAAACAGTGGTTCCCCCCACATACGGGGTATCAACATACTCAGGACAAATTGGACAACAACTTTTGGAGTCCAATTTCTCCTGTTACCTTTGGGAAAATACAAAACTGGGGGCTAAAAAATAATTTTTGTGAAAAAAATTTTTATTTTTATTTTTACGGCTCTGCGTTATAAACTGTAGTGAAACACTTGGGGGTTCAAAGTTCTCACAACACATCTAGATAAGTTCCTTGGGAGGTCTAGTTTGCAATATGGGGTCACTTGTTGGGGGTTTCTACTGTTTGAGTACATCAGGGGCTCTGCAAATGCAGCGTGACGCCTGCAGACCAATCCATCTAAGTCTGCATTCCAAATGGCGCTCCTTCCCTTCCGAGTTCTGCCATGTGCCCAAACAGTAGTTCCCCCCACATATGGGGTATCAGCGTACTCAGGACAAATTGGACAACTATTGGGGTCCAATTTATCCTGTTACTCTTGTGAAAATACAAAACTGGGGGCTAAAAAATCATTTTTGTGAAAAAAAAAGAATTTTTATTTTCACAGCTCTGCGTTATAAACTTCTGTGAAGCACTTGGTGGGTCAAAGTGCTCACCACACATCTAGATAAGTTCCTTAGGGGGTCTACTTTCCAAAATGGTGTCACTTGTGGGGGGTTTCAATGTTTACGCACATCAGGGGCTCTCCAAACGCAACATGGCGTCCCATCTCAATTCCAGTCAATTTTGCATTGTAAAGTAAAATGGCGCTCCTTTCTTTCCGAGCTCTGCCATGCGCCCAAACAGTGGTTTACCCCCACATATGGGGTATCAGCGTACTCAGAACAAATTGTACAACAACTTTTGGGGTCCATTTTCTCCTGTTACCCTTGGTAAAATAAAACAAATTGGAGCTGAAATAAATTTTGTGTGAAAAAAAGTTAAATGTTCATTTTTATTTAAACATTCCAAAAATTCTTGTGAAACACCTGAAGGGTTAATAAACTTCTTGAATGTGGTTTTGAGCACCTTGAGGGGTGCAGTTTTTAGAATGGTGTCACACTTGGATATTTTCTATCATATAGACCCCTCAAAATGACTTCAAATGAGATGTGGTCCCTTAAAAAAATGGTGTTGTAAAAATGAGAAATTTCTGGTCAACTTTTAACCCTTATAACTCCCTAACAAAAAAAAATTTTGGTTCCAAAATTGTGCTGATGTAAAGTAGATATGTAGGAAATGTTACTTATTAAGTATTTTGCATGACATATCTCTGTGATTTAAGGGCATAAAAATTCAAAGTTGGAAAATTGCGAAATTTTCAAAATTTTTGCCAAATTTGTTTTTTTCACAAATAAACGCAAGTTATATCGAAGAAATTTTACCAATATCATGAAATACAATATGTCACGAGAAAACAGTGTCAGAATCGCTAATATCTGTTGAAGCGTTCCAGAGTTATAACCTCATAAAGGGACAGTGGTCAGAATTGTAAAAATTGGCCCGGTCATAAACGTGCAAACCACCCTCGGGGCTTAAGGGGTTAATGGTTGATGCAAATGACAGTCAGTCTAATAAAAGTCATCACCCGTTAGAGTATACATTGAATTTTATTGAAGAAACCTCCCAATGATAACAGTATAATCTCCAAAATGAATAAAAACGTAAAATGCACTGTTCCAAATTATTAGGCACAGTAGAATTTCTAAACATTTGACATGTTTTAAAGAACTTAAAATGCTCATTTGTGGAATTTGCAGCCATAGGAGGTCACATTCACTGAACAAAAAAGCTATTTAACTCCAAAACATCCTAACAGGCCAAATTACATGTTAACATAGGACCCCTTCTTTGATATCACCTTCACAATTCTTGCATCCATTGAACTGTTGTGAGTAGTGTTGAGCGATACCGTCCGATACTTGAAAGTATCGGTATCGGATAGTATCGGCCGATACCCGAAAAGTATCGGATATCGCCGATACCGATACCCGATACCAATACAAGTCAATGGGACACCAAGTATCGGAAGGTATCCTGATGGTTCCCAGGGTCTGAAGGAGAGGAAACTCTCCTTCAGGCCCTGGGATCCATATTAATGTGTAAAATAAAGAATTAAAATTAAAAATATTGATATACTCACCTCTCCGGAGGCCCCTGCACCTCACCGCTGTTAACCGGCAGCCTTCTTTGCTTAAAATGAGCACGTTTAGGGCCTTCCATGACGTCACGGCTTCTGATTGGTCGCGTGCCGCTCATGTGACCGCCACGCGACCAATCACAAGCCGTGGCGTCATGGAAGGTGCTGAACGCGCTCATTTTAAGCAAAGCAGGCTGCCGGTTACTACCAGGGCGCGTCAGAGGGTGAGTATATCCCTATTTTTTATTTTAATTCTTTATTTTGTACATGGATATGGATCCCAGGGCCTGAAGGAGTGTTTCCTCTCCTTCAGACAATGGGAACCATACACTGAGAACTTCCGATTCCGATTCCCGATACCACAAAAGTATCGGATCTCGGTATCGGAATTCCGATACTGCAAGTATCGGCTGATACCCGATACTTGCGGTATCGGAATGCTCAACACTAGTTGTGAGTTTTTGGAGAGTTTCTGCTTGTATTTCTTTGCATGAAGTCAGAATAGCCTCCCAGAGCTGCTGTTTTGATGTGAACTGCCTCCCACCCTCATAGATCTTTTGCTTGATGGTACTCCAAAGGTTCTCTATAGGGGCAAGGTCAGGGGAAGATGGTGGCCACACGATGAGTTTATCTCCTTTTATGCCCATTGCAGCCAATGACTCAGAGGTATTCTTTGCAGCATGAGATGGTTCATTGTCATGCATGAAGATGATTTACTCCTGAAGGCACGTTTCTGCTTTTTATACCATGGAAGAAAGTTGTCAGTGAGAAACTCTATTTACTTGCAAATTCTAACAGTCTATTCAGTAGGACTATCAGCTGTGTATCCACCAGACTTCTGCACAACACAACTGATGGTCCCAACCCCATTTATAAGGCAAGAAATCCCACTTATTAAACCTGACAGGGCACACCTGTGAAGAGAAAACCATTCCCGGTGACTACCTCTTGAAGCTCATCAAGAGAATGCCAAGAGTGTTCAAAGCAGTCATCAAAGCAAAAGGTGGCTACTTTGAAGAACCTAGAATAAAAGACATAATTTCAGTTGTTTCACACTTTTTTGTTAAGTATATAATTCCACATGTGTTAAATCATAGTTTTGATGCCTTCAGTGTGAATGTACAATTTTCATAGTCATGAAAATACAGAAAAATCTTCAAATGAGAAGGTGTGTCCAAACTTTTGGTCTGTACTGTGTATATATATATATATATATATATATATATATATATATATATATATACCGTATTTTACGCTTTGTAAGACGCACTTTATTTCCCCCAAATTTGGGGGGGAAATGTGGGTGCGTCTAACAAAGCGGATATACCGCTTACCATTACAGGCTGGGATGAGGGGGTGTCCGCCGCTGCTACCGCCCGCCGCCGCTGTCGCCCGCCGCCGCTGTCACCCGCCGCCACTGCCGGGGTTGTCCGCTGCTGCCCCGGGTGATGCTGGAGGCTCCGGTGCTGCGGGGGGCTCTGGCGACATTTTGTGAAAGACCAGAGCCCCCAGCAGTTCGTCCATGCGTTCTAGTATGACTAACTCCTGGAAAATGGCCGCCGGAATCTCGGGAGATGAGATTTCAGCACTGAGATCTCATCTCTCGAGATTCCGGCGGCCATTTTCCCGGAGTCAGTCATACAGGAACGCATGGACGAACTGCTGGGGGCTCTGGTCTTTCACAAAATGTTGCCAGAGCCCCCCGCAGCACCGGAGACAGCCCTGGAGACAGCCCTGCAGCACCAGAGCCCCCTGCAGCACCAGAGCCCCCTGCAGCACCACAGCCCCCTGCAGCACCACAGCCCCCTGCAGCACCACAGCCCCCTGCAGCACCAGAGCCCCCTGCAGCACCAGAGCCCCCTGCAGCACCAGAGCCCCCTGCAGCACCCCTCATCCCAGCCTGCAGCACAGCAGCCCCCATGCAGCACCGAAGCCCCCCTGCAGACCCCATCATCCCAGCCTGCAGCAATGCTCCACTCCTGCCTCCAGCAACGACCCTGGGACCCTGATCCACCGCAGCCACAACCCCTGGTAAGCAATAAGACGCATGGATTATAAGAAGCCCCCTCAATTTATTAAAAAAAGTTTTTTCCTATTTTTCTCCTCAAAATTTGGGGTGCGTCTTATAATCCGGAGCGTCTTACAAAGCGAAAAATACGGTGTATATATATATATATATATATATATATATATATATATATATATATATATATATATTTATATATATATATATATGACAAGGGGGTGTATGACGGAAAGTGATGAAAGCAAGTAATAGAAAAGAGGAGTAAACACAGAAGATATACATGTATATACGATGTGTGTACGTAATATATTTCTTGATTAAGAATTTTTTATTTTTCTGTATTATATGTTGCTTATTAATCTGTCTTGTGATAAATGTAAGTGTAAGTTATTCAGGTTATAAAAAACTGAAAAAAATGTGTCAATTTATGTTAAAAAGTGTAGGTGAACAAAAACCAAGTGTGAGAGGACCCCAAAAAGTGAAGAAGATAATAAATGTTACTCCAGAGTGAAAACAATAAAAACAGAAGAAGGGGGGAGGTTATACTCCTATAAACCAGTGATGGGATAAGGTGAAAGTGTATCAAATAAATACCACATTCCAGTATATGCATGAAAAATCCTTTTCTACTAGGTGCCAAACTATTTACAATCCACCAGCAAGGGAATAGAAAAAGCAACCAGGTGAGTGATTACAAGACTTAAACCACAGTAATACAGTCTACAGTGTTCAGAAGGTAAATAGACAGAGAAGACAAAAGCAGATGTGAGAGTGAGAACAGAGCATGTATACAAGCACAAATACCATCCATGCTTACGTGCACAATACCTCCGCACCGTTTCCAAGTGTTTGTAGTAATATCTAAGTCCCGCAAATGGGAAAAGACAACATCCTCCTAAAATAAAAACAGACAAAACAGCTGCAAAAAATGTGTTAACATAAAAATCTAAAACATTACTTCATGTGGGCCAAATCAGCAATTCAAATGTAATAAATAGACTAAACATTTTTTTTTATATAACCCAGGTGATAGATAACTTCTCCTTCACAGGTCTGGATGTGGCTAATGTGAAAGAATCAAATATTGGAAACCGTCTTGAGAACCTGCAAATTGACATAAAAACAATTAACCCCTTAACGACCGCTGATGCGCCTTTTAACGGCGGCAGTTAAGGGTACTTATTCCTCAGCGCTGCTTTTTAAAGGCGCTGAGAAATAAGGTTATAACGCCCCCCAGGATCGGAAAATCTCTGGGCAGCTGAGACCATGGAGAACATGATTCAGGGTGATGCAACCGCAGAAAAAAAAGTCTGTTTGCCCCTTTATTTATCTCTGCTCTGATATGATCTAGCACATCAGAGGAGAGGAAAATGGGGTCCCCTGAGCCCCCTCTCCGGCACCTCCTGCATCCCCCTGGCCTGTCCCCCAGCCGTTGGCGTCTTCTTCCGGGAAGAAAATGGTGGGTGCATGCACAGTGCGCCTGCCGAGATCTGCCGACCGGCACCCAGCAACAATATGATATTTTTCTTATTGGTTCATTTTGGTCACTGTGATAGACCTATCACAGTGATCAAAATAAAAAAAAAAAAGTAAATCAATCCCCCCCTTTATCACCCCCCCCTTAGTTAGGTAAAAATAATAAAATAAAAAATGTATTTTTTCCATTAGGGTTAGGGTTGGGGTTAGAGCTAGGTTGGGGCTATGGTTAGCTCTAGGGATAAGGTGTTTTGAATTTTGTTGCCCTGGTGCTCCTATACATAATAGAGGGCCTTTCCGATATATATTCTCTCTGAACAGAGTCGGTGGACAAAATGGGCCAATACGTTCTAAGGACTTCATTTAACAAAACCAATTCTCATTATACTGTGATATGACTCTCGCCTCTTGGTTTTTGGAAATTCGCTGCCTTGGTTAAAAAAAAACCTTTTAAATGCTTTCCTAATGATTCTTGTCAGGAAGATATGACTCTTGCTGCTGCAGCACCTTCTTTCTCCCCCTATGAATTTCCACTCCCCCTGCCTTTCCAGCAAATGGTCAGTTTTATGGCCTGCAAGCTAGCAAGAGCTGAATGTGTTTTCCCGCCAAAAATCCCTTTGTCTGCTAGGCATAACACTCAAAGTCAAATTCAATAACACACATTAATCCTAGAAACATGAAAATTAGATTTCTGGGATCGGAGAACTTGGGGCTCCCCACCAGCAAATCACAGACATACCGTGTTTGGACTCTAAAGAACCGTAAAACTTCAGAGAAAAAATAATGCCAATGTCGTTGGCCTGTGAGCTTCCAGGCCAAAGATATGAAGAAAAGGAGTTTTTCATAACTTTCAAAGAGATGTGTGCCTCCCGGAAAATAGCCCATCTGTGAGGTCAGCAAAGTGGGAGTTCCTAAATTTATGGCCAAAGCTTAAAACAGGAATGTCCTTTTTTGGCCATTATTGAGAGCTGGAGAGACAGCTAGACACCATGCTGAGGTACTGAATCATGTCCTTGGGAACTCTCCTCCCCTTTATCGACACGTCATACCTGTGACTGAGATTTAGTAAGTTTCATCTTTTTATCCCTTTTATTTCATAACTGTTTGTCCATATTTGTATTTTGTCTTTTTTGTACTATCTTTTGTATTTTGTCTTTTTTGTAATATCTTTTGTATCTTTTGTAAACACTGCCGATTTTTTCTGGAGTAAACTTATAAATCTGCTAGCTTCGTTCTTCTTGCTCTGAGTGATCTGACACATACTCCATGTAAATTCACGCTACCTGGGGTTGGTTTCTGACCCGATATAGGCTTGTTAACGGACTGGGCTTATATCTAACGAGGAACAGGTGGCAGCATAGTGTTCTGGTGTTATTGGGGGATCCTGGCAGTGACGAACCTGAGGTTTATATATGTATTTCTGGCCTGAGGCTGGTGTTATATACCGTCCTCACTGCAGAGTGCCCCGATAACCAGCATGTGACAGGGCAGCCTCTCTGGCAACTACTTATCCTAGGTGCAGTTCCCTGACTTACCTGAGGGTAAAGGGGGCATCAGAGAGCTGCAACTGTGCAAGCTCTGTCACGGATTGGTGACGGCGGGGTGATATCCATATCCCCTGGCACACTCGTGAGTGAGTGGTTTCGTGACAGTTCTTACGCTATATCCTCTTTGACGAAGTCTGAGGGTGAGTTCACATGCCTGTTAAAAAAGTGGAATCCTCAGAACAGTTTCTGCAGAGTCTCAAAAACTGTTCAGTTGGAATGTTGTTAATTAAAGGCCATGGATGTGACGACTGTGCATAGAGTATTAGAGGACATAGTATGGGTATCTTCCTTACATAAAATTGTTTCAAGTTGTCTCTGTGTCTGCTTGTTGATCAGATTAGAGAGAATCGCCTTATCGTGGCTGCTGGTACACATGAATTTGTCAATCTATGCCCTAAGTATTCTCAGTTTTTCCTATTTTCTAGAACAGTAAAGGAATTCAAATTTTATACATTTCATGTTTACATGCTATAGCGCTACACCGTGCTACTTTTTTTGTTAGTTATATATGGAGGTAGCTACTGTTATGCTGGGTTAGGGAGAAGCAAGGTGCACAACAATGGGAAGAGGGAGAGGAAGCCCAAACACTAGAGAAGAGGGGAGTTGAGACCCCTAGGCAGATATAACAATACCCTGTCTCGCCTGATGTCCCTAAATAGGTTCTGCACCTATCGCTGAGCAGGAACCTAATCCCTACCTGACCCTAGCTGTAGGATTGGGAGGGGACGAGGTGAACCTAGTCAGCTTCCACTGCAACTAAAGACAGGGAAGGTGAACAAATGAGGGTATACATTTAGCTTGAGAAAATCACCGAGATATCACGCCAGCAATCCTCCAAGAGTACACCAGTAACATAGTAACATACTTATTAAGGTTGAAGGAAGACTATGAGTCCATCTAGTTCAACCCATAGCCTAACATGCCCTAACATGTTGATCCAGAGGAAGGCAAAAAAACCCATGTGGCAAAGAATAAGCTCCACAATGGGGAAAAAAATTTCTTCCCGACTCCACATACGGCAATCAGACTAGTTCCCTGGATCAACACCCTATCAAGGAATCTAGTATATATAACCTGTTAAATTATACTTTTCAAGAAAGGCATCCAGTCCCCTCTTAAATTTAAGTAATGAATCACTCATTACAACATCATACGGCAGAGAGTTTCATAGTCTTACTGCTCTTACAGTAAAGAATCTGCACCTGTTATTATGCTTAAACCTTTTTTCCTCCAGACGTAGAGGATGCCCCCTTGTCCCTGTCTCAGGTCTATGATTAAAAAGATCATCAGAAAGGTCTTTGTACTGTCCCCTCATAAGTTTATACATTACAATAAGATCACCCCTTAGCCTTCATTTTTCCAAACTAAATAGCCCCAAGTGTAATAATCTATCTTGGTATTGCAGACCCCCAGTCATCTAATAACCTTGGTCGCTCTTCTCTGCACCCGCTGTAGTTCAGCTGTCTTTCTTATATACCGGAGACCAGAACTGAGCACAGTATTCTAAGTGTGGTCGAACTAGTGACTTGTATAGAGGTAAAATTATGTTATCCTCATGAGCATCTATGCCTCTTTTAATGCATCCCATTATTTTATTTGCCTTTGTAGTAGCTGCCTGACACTGGCCACTAAATTTGAGTTTGTAATCCACCCATACACACAGGTCTTTTCCATTAACGGCTTCGCCCAGAGTTTTAGAATTAAGCACATAGTTATACATTTTTTACTTCTACCCAAGTGCATGACCTTACATTTATCCCCATTAAAGCTCATTTGCCATTTACCAGCCCAAGCTTCTAGTTTACATAAATCATCCTGTAATATAAAATTGTCCTCCTCTGTATTGATTACCCTGCAGAGTTTAGTGTCATCTGCAAATATTTAAATTCTACTTTGTATGCCCCCTACAAGGTAATTAATAAATGTTAAAAAGAAGAGGGCCCAATACTGACCCCTGTGGTACCCAACTGCTAACCACGACCCAGTCCGAGTGTGCTCCATTAACCCCTTCATGACCTTGGGATTTTTCGTTTTTCTGTGTTCGTTTTTCACTCCCCTCCTTCCCAGAGCCATAACTTTTTTATTTTTCCGTCAATTTGGCCATGTGAGGGCTTATTTTTTGTGGGACGAGTTGTACTTTTGAACGACATCATAAGTTTTATCATGTCGTGTACTAGAAAACGGGAAAAAAATTCCAAGTGCAAACCCACACTTCTCCAGGTCACTACGAGTTCATAGACACCTAACATAACTAGGTTATTTTTTACCTAAGTGGTGAAAAAAAATTCCAAACTTTGCTAAAGAAAAAAAAAATTGCACCATTTTCCGATACTCGTAGCGTCTCCATTTTTCATGATCTGGGGTCGGTTGAGGGCTTATTTTTTGCGTGCTGAGCTGGCATTTTTAATGATTCCAATTGGGTGCAGATACGTTCTTTTGATCGCTCGTTATTGCATTTTAATGCAATGTCACGGGGTCCAAAAAAAACGTAATTCTGGCGTTTCGATTTTTTTCTCGTTACGCCGTTTAGTGATCAGGTTAATGCTTTTTTTTATTGATAGATCGGGCGATTCTGAACGTGGCGATACCAAATATGTGTAGGTTTGATTTTTTTTTATTGATTTATTTTGATTGGGGCGAAAGGGGGGTGATTTAAACTTTTATATTTTTTTTATTTTTTTCACATTTTTTTTTTACTTTTTTTTTTACTTTTGCCATGCTTCAATAGCCTCCATGGGAGGCTAGAAGCAGGCACAGCACGATCACCTCTGCTACATAGCAGCGATCTGCTGTTCGCTGCTATGTAGTAGAAAATCAGGTGTGCTGTGAGCGCCGACCACAGGGTGGCGCTCACAGCTACCGGCGATCAGTAACCATAGAGGTCTCAAGGACCTCTATGGTTACAATAGAGAAGCATCGCCGACCTCTGATCATGTGACGGGGGTCGGCGATGCGCTCATATCCGGCCGCCCGGCCGGATGCGGTAGTTAAATGCCGCTGTCTGCATTTGACAGCGGCATTTAACTAGTTAATAGCAGCGGGTGAATCGCGATTTCACCCGCCGCTATTGCGGGCACATGTCAGCTGTTCAAAACAGCTGACATGTCCCGGCTTTGATGCGGGCTCACCGCGGAGCCCTGCATCAAAGCAGGGGAGCTGACCTCGGACGTACTATCCCGTCCGAGGTCAGTAAGGGGTTAATAACCACCCTTTGTTTCCTATCCCTGAGCCAGCTCTTAACCCACTTACACATATTTTCCCCTATCCCCATTATTCTCATTTTATGTATCAACCTTTTGTGTGGCACCGTATCAAAAGCTTTTGAAAAGTCCATATACACTACGTCCACTGGGTTCCCTTGGTCCAGTCCGGAACTTACCTCTTCAAAGAAATTGATCAGATTAGTCTGACAGGAACAGTCCCTAGTAAACCCATGCTGATATTGGGTCATGAGGTTATTCCTCTTCAGATACTCCAGCATAGCATCCCTTAGAATACCCTCCAGGATTTTACCCACAATAGAGGTTAAGCTTACTGGCCTATAATTTCCACATTCAATTATTGCCCCCTTTTTGAATATTAGCACATTTGCTATACGCCAGGAAGGCACTAGCCGACTGCTTGTACATTCAACCGGACAGATGCAAATTGAGCTCACATCAGTACCTTGTTGAAGATACAGAAGATATTTAAACCGTCAGCAAGGGTGTGATAATTAGCAGCAGAAGGTGGAGGTAACTGTTAGGTCCTAGAGGGAGAAGGATATCACTCCATAACAGAGATACAAAAATCAAGAAGGTGCTTGCAGAGCTCATCGCAATGACCTACAGCCTGATCCAGGATGACTGTCTGTCACACCTGATATACCCATGAGAGCTACTCTTAGTAAGCACCTGTACACACCTGTTTTCTGTTTGTAAGTGACGGTTAGTCTTTTGTTACTTGCATACATAGGCTCTCTTAGGCCGCTTTCACATTTGCGGTTGTGTCCGCAGCGTTTCTTCCGCAAATATCTGCATGCGTTGTGTATTCCTATCTTTAACATTATCGACGCATGCGTTTTTCTATGTTCGCGTTTTGCCGCGTTTGACGACGCATGCGTCGTCTAGCCGTCTGCGTCTTGGCGCGGAAATGCAACATGTAGTAATTTTTAGAGGCGTCAATTTGCCGCCTGGAAACGCATGCGGCTGATTGCGCAAGGTTTGCGCCCAAAAAACGCATTGTAGTCTATGTAAACGCATGCGTTTTCCAGTACATGCGTTTGCTTGCGTTTGCCGACGCATGCGTCTCAATTGAGAAAAACATGTCTAGACACTGATAAGCCACCCCCCACATAGAAGGTGATAAAGGGAGGAAGTGGACATTTGCAGGTCACTAGTCAGCAGACTGCCTTGCAGACGAGACGCCCCACAGCCCCTTGGATCAGCAAACAAGCCTCAGAACTATGTGAGTATATCCTATCCAAAGCATTTCTTTTCTATAATCTGTGTCTATGTGCCCTAATTTCTGTCATTCCTTTCTTTCTGCACACATCAGAATGTCTTCTGCTTCTGATGAGGAAACGCCTGGGCCTGCACAAGGGGAACATGTCAGCGAAGTGAGTATTCACCTCCTCAGATTGGTAAGTATTCACTGTCACATCTACACATATGACAATGTATATTTTCCCTTTTTCAGACCACTTCTTCTACAGCGGAAGACACTGAGCAGGAGACTGGGCAGGAGCAGCGTAGTCACGGCCGGGCAACACGGCGGCATCGTGTAAGTATAGCTGGCTGAATGTGTATTGTATCCTCACTTTATAATTCTGGAATCTTCATTTCTTTCTACTTCTCTCTTTCTTTCCCTTTGGCTTCAGCACCAGTGTTTTTTTTTATTTCAATATTCATGCCATTCCTCTGATTCTGTTTTCTGTCTTCCGTATGTGAATGCCTCCAATATTAATGTCCTTTTTGTTGTTAGGTTCCAGAGGAGGATGAGGACCTAATTGAGAATGAACACCTCATCTCCCTGGTTCACGAGCGAGTCGCATTGTGGGACACCAGGGATCCACTGCACGCCAACAATGTGACGATCCGGAGGCTTTGGAATGAGGTGGCCGCAGCGTTGTGGGATGGCTGGGCCAATGCCCCGGCTCGGGTCCGTTCTGCATTTGGTAAGTATCGCAATGCAGTGTGATGTAGTCAATACCTTGGCCATGCTCACACAACTGTGTATGATGTCAGAAAGTCATTACTTTTTCACAGCACATACAGTTGTGTGACCATGGTCAAAAGACCATTGTCCTAACTATTATGTTTTGTTTTGCCAACAGTGTCAAAAGTGAAAACACGTTGGAGATCGATGAAGGACCGCTTCAACAAGGACCTGCGCCAAGAGAGCCGGCTTCCAAGTGGTTCTGCAGCAAGGATACGCAAATACAAGTACCACCGCATCCTTGCGTTTTTGAGACCAGTCCTTGCACGAAGAACGTAAGTATATTGGTTAAAAAAGAAAAAAAAATGGTGTATAATGCAATTTGTTGTTGGTCATTATTTCCCATCAGTATTTGTAATCCGAAACCTTGATTGATTGATAGATGCAGCAGTGGGGTACGTGTTCTTTGAATACTTTCCCTCACATAGTTCCTCTCCAGGTTTTGGCATACCAATACTGATTTGAAATACTGATCAAATACTGAGAGTGTGATGGCAGCCTGCACAACAGATCTATACTCAGCAAGTTAGGTGTCAGAAATAATGAATTCAGGATGCCAATGGCTCATCAATTCATTTTTCCTGACACTTGTCCTGGTGAGTATACAGGTGGCTTGTATGTCCTCTGTCGTCAATTCGTATTTCCCATCAGTATTTGTAATCCGAAACCTTGATTGATTGATAGATGCAGCAGTGGGGTACGTGTTCTTTGAATACTTTCCCTCACATAGTTCCTCTCCAGGTTTTGGCTTACCAATACCTTGTATAGAGATATGGCTTGTATTGCCTCCATCGTCTCTTCATAGTTTACATCAGTTTTTGTAATCCCCAAGGACTGGTCGATGCATGCAGAAGTATAGCATGTTGTTTTATGAAACTTTTATTCCTACTGTTGAACTCCTGGCTTGAAAATTCTGATGTAAAATTCACTACAAATAGTAGTGTGACCTTTCCCTATCTGAATGTGTATCTAACTGTTCAGTTATCTTTTTGTAAATGTTTTGTAATATTTTTTTTTTTTTTTTCCGCAGCACTTGGAGCTCCACTGTTGGCCCAGGTTCTGGAGCGGTCCTTCATCAGTCAGCCACGGACCCGTCCCAGCCATCCTCCAGCGCTGCAGCAAGTGGGCCTGCCACACAACCTGGAGACCAGGAAGCTGGTCCATCAGATGTTCCCCTTCCCCAGTCCTCTGCCTCTAGCCAATTTTTTATGGGCTCCTCCCGGCAGCGGCAGAGGGCCGCGGACAGGTCACTCATGCCCGAGTTTTTGCACTTGAGCTCGGTCTTCCATGAGGGACTCAAGGCGATGGGTGACCGACTGGATACTGCCATTCGTCATATGAGCACATGTATCCAGGAGGTAACCACAGCCCTTGCCCAAGTGAAAGCCGACCTCCAGAGGCCAGCACATCATTTTTTTAATCAGATAGAACAGGGCATGTCGGAACACCTTAGTCCTGAGCTCCAGATTACTATTATGCAGGCCTGCAATGCTGCTTACGTGCAGGCTATGCAGCAGAGTCGGTATTTTCAGCAGACAGTGGGGGCATTTCCAACAGTGCCCACACTGTCACGCTTTACATCAATGCCGACATCTGCTGCATACCACTGCACGGCCACCTCCATTCCAAACACTTCCGGACCGTATTATAGCACCACCACCATGCCCAGTGCAGTGGGTCAGCCCACCGCCACCACCATGACAACTGCTGCTCCTGCTTGGCCCTCCTCCACTGCCACCAGCATGCTGCCGCCGCCGGACCCTGCCCTGGTGTTTCCTGGCACCACCACTACCAGACTGCCGCCGCCGGACCCTGCCCTGGTGTTTCCTGGCACCACCACTACCAGACTGCCATTGCCGGACACTGCCCTGGCGTTCTCTGGCACCACCACTACCAGACTGCCGTTGCCGGACCCTGCCCTGGCGTTCTCTGGCACCACCACTACCAGACTGCCGTTGCCGGACCCTGCCCTGGCGTTCTCTGGCACCACCACTACCAGACTGCCGTTGCCGGACCCTGCCCTGGCGTTCTCTGGCACCACCACTACAAGACTGCCATTGCCGGACACTGCCCTGGCGTTCTCTGGCACCACCACTACCAGACTGCCATTGCCGGACCCTGCCCTGGCGTTTCCTGGCACCACCACCACCAGACTGCCGTTGACGGACCCTGCCCTGGCGTTCCCTGCCACCACGACAACGTGCCCGCGCAAAACAAGAAAGGGGAAAGGCAAAAAAAAACAAAAAACCATAGCTATCCCTCCCCCCTCACCTCCCAATGTGTCTGTAATGTCTGGTTTGTCTCACCCTTCCAGTGTGTCTCAACCCTCTCATGTGTCTAGCCCTATCCCTGAATATCCTGACCCCAGTAGTTTCATAGCGCCTTCTCCTGCCACCCCTATGTCGGCTACAGTAATAAGCCAGACCTCACTACTCAACACCCCACAATATCGGCACTCAACCCCAAGCAGGCGCAGTTAATTTTTTGGTTTGTGTGTGTTTAATAAACCTGTGTTTTTTGCCCCAATAAGGTTTGGTTAATTGTGTATTTCGCCACCGTCACCACACAGCCTGCGCCAATAACAAATTATGCGTCAAACACATTTTTGGGGGCCACCTCCAACCTCCAGTACCTACTTAGCAGAACACTGAAGCTTGGTGTGTTTGGTTGAGAGATATGAGGTTGCCCCCAAAAATAACACTTGTATTTTCTCCAAAAACAGTTCTTTCTGTTTACTCCGTGACTTTTGGTCGCACACAGAAGACAAAATGGTGGTAATACACAGCACAACTATACTCAACAGGTCCTTTCTTATCCGAAACATTATTTATGACCCCTGACCTGCTGATTTTCGAAATGCATTGTATTACCTCCATTTTATCTTATTGGTACATATACATATATTTCACACAAAGTGAAGGAACAATGTACATGGCATATCTATACTCACCCGGACAAGTGTCAGGAAAAATGAATTCAAGAGCAAATAGCATCATGAATTCATTAGTTCAGACACGTGACTTGATGACTATAGATCTCTGGTGTAGGCTGCCATCACACTGTCAGTATTCGCTCTGTATTTTACAGCACTATTTGTAAGCCTAAACCTGGAGTGGAACTATGTGAGGAAAAGTACATTAAACAGATATGCACCACTAAAAGCATTTAACTACCGCTCCTGGTTTAGGCTTACAAATACTGATGTTAAGTACTGGACAAATACTGCGACAATAACGGACATCGTCTATACAGTCTGCGGCAAAAAGCTAATGGTGAACCAAGACAGGACTCACGTCAACAACCTAAGCCCAAAAACCCAAAGTGGTTTGTTAAGGAAATAGATAGGAGACATGGTGAAGAAAGTAAAACACAATTATTTTATTTGAAAAAACATTAACATTCCAAACATAAATTTGCAGACCCGAAACCAGCAGTACATTTTACACCATATTGTCCTGCCATGGCACACGTCCAATGTCAGAATCAAAAAACGCTGCAAATTGGTCCCGCATGTGGCCTACTTCAACTGTTGACCGCAGCGGATGATGACGGTAATCAGGCAAAGGGTTGGCAACAGGTTCATCAAGTTCTATGGTGTGTCGCTCCTTAGCCAGAATGAAATTGTGGAGAACCACACAGGCTTTAACTACCTCATCCACTGTCTCCATTTTTAGATTTATTGCAGTTGCTAGAATGCGCCATTTGGACACCATAATCCCAAAGGCACACTCTACTGTTCTGCGTGCCCTGGTTAGTCTGTAGTTGTAGATCCGTTTTGTGCGGTTCAAGTCCCGACTTGAATAGGGCTTCAGGAGATTTTCACTCATCTGAAAGGCCTCATCCCCAACCATTACAAATGGCAGCGGTGGGCCTTGAGTGTAGGGGAGTGGTCGTGGCTGTGGGAAATTAAAATTTTTGCCATAAACACGTCGGCCCATATCAGAGGTTTTAAAAGTCTGTGAATCGTTGCCACGGCCAAAAGCACCAATGTCCACAGCAATGAAGCGACAGTCCGCATCGGCTATTGCCATAAGAACTACAGAAAAATATTTTTTGTAGTTGAAGAACTGTGATCCCGTTCTGGCTGGTTTGGTAATCCGGATGTGCTTCCCATCCACCGCACCCAAACAGTTGGGAAAATCACAAACAGTCCAAAATTTGTCAGCAATTTCTTTCCACATGTCCTCCGTGGGTATGGGTATAAATTCCTCACGGAGAATGGTCCATAAAGCCCGGCAGGTTTCAAAAACAATTCCGGAGAGCGTGGAAATCCCAAGGCGGTACTGGAAATGAAGGGATGACAAGCTCTCTCCAGTTGCAAGAAATCTGTAGTAAGAATAAATAATTTACAAAATAGGCAAAAAAACATCAGACCTGCAAAAAATTTTGGTTAGCTTTTGTTTAGAATTATTACGTACCTTAAGGTAACCAGGAGACGTTCCGCTGGTGGAATGGCTCTACGGAGCTGTGTGTCCTGTCTCCGGATGGCTCCTTGGACACGATCAAGCAAATCCCGGAAAGAGTCTTGTGACATCCTGGTATATTCTGGGAATTTTTCTGGGTTCTCATTGAGCTCGCCATACAGGGTGTGATATGTACCACGGCTCTCCCGCAGTTCTACAATGGGGTGTTGCCAAAACCGCCTACGCCTTGTCCTTCTCTGTCTTTCCCGGTTTCGGTGTTGCTCCCAAGCAAACGCACATGCCAGAAAAATCTTGATGCTCAGATCCAGTTTAAAGTAATAGCTATCCATGTGAAGATCCATCTTCTCACAGGACACAGGAGCAAAATCTGAAGATTTCAGCTGTCCTAGGGTCTATATATAGATTTCACATAATACACGCCCTCTGTAGTCCCATTGGCTGGTTCTTGCATCTAGAATTTTTCTCTGGTGAAATTTTGCGCCATGCGCACAAAAAACGCAAACGCATAGAAAACGCAAGCAAAAGCATGTAAACGCTGCGTTTTAATGACGCATGCGGTAACCGTAAGCGTTTTAAAAACGCTGCGTTTACACGCGTTTTCATGCGTTTTTCGTGTCCTTCCGTTTGCGGATTAAACGCTGCAGATTCAAACGCTAATGTGAAAGTAGCCTTACTGAGCACGCCACCCAACAGCCTCTGGCAGAGTGCAGCGCTATAGATGCATTTTTTACTGAATTTGTTGATTGATTTAAAATATTTCCCACTGCTAGATACCTTCTCCTATTTGCTCCTCCATACTGCCGACACAGCTATTTTTCCTTGCACTGCCAGAGGGATATATTGCACAGTGGTAAGCTAGAAACACTTTTTTTTTTACCTGTTACAAGAGAGTCTAAGAATATCAGATACATCAGTCTGTCAGTTACTGAGCTCAATTCCCCCAATATCCGTGGATGAATGCTATCTATGCTGAGTGATATGTCAGTGTTTAATTTTCTCAGATGCAGGTGTACTTCTCTGTTGTGATTTTGCTTTTTGCTCCCTCTAGTGGTCATTAGTGATTTGACTCTGGAGCGTCTGTCTTTTCCTATATCCTCACCTGGGCCGTTAGTTCAGGGGCGTTGCTATATAAGCTCCCTGGACCTTCAGTTCAATGCCTGGCATCGTTGAAATCAGAGCTAATCTGTTGTGCTCTTGTCCTCTGATCCTGGTTCCTGTTTTTCAAGCTAAGTCTGCTTCTTTGCTTTTTGCTTTTGTTTTGTTTGGTATTTTTGTCCAGCTTGTTCCTATCTGTATCCTGACCTTTGCTGGAAGCTCTAGGGGGCTGGTGTTCTCCCCCCGGACCGTTAGACGGTTCGGGGGTTCTTGAATCTCCAGCGTGGATTTTTATAGGGTTTTTGTTGACCAGATAAGTTATCTTGCTATATTCTGCTATTAGTAAGCTGGCCTCTCTTTGCTGAACCTGGTTCATTTCTGTGTTTGTCATTTCCTCTTACCTCACCGTTATTATTTGTGGGGGGCTTGTATCTTGCTTTGGGGTCCCTTTCTCAGGAGGCAAGAGAGGTCTTTGTTTTCTTCTCCTAGGGGTAGTTAGATTCTCCGGCTGGCGCGAGTCATCTAGCGATCACCGTAGGCATGATCCCCGGCTACTTCTAGTGTTGGCGTTAGGAGTAGCTATTTGGTCAACCCAGTTACCACAGCCCTATGAGCTGGATTTTTGTATCTTGCAGACTTACACGTTCCTCTGAGACCCTGTCCACTGGGGTCATAACAGTATGCCAGGCCAGTATTAAATGTTTAATGCATTGCAGAAGTGGGGTTATAAGAAAGAAAATTTTGAGTTTTTTTTTTCCCTCTCTCATTTTTTTTTTTCTTTTCCCCTTTACCTCAGAGTGGCTTAAGCTTGCTGCAGACATGAATGTCCAGACCTTGATTACAAGTGTGGACCAGCTTGCCGCTCGTGTGCAGGGTATACAAGATTATGTTACCAGAAATCCTAGGTCTGAACCCAAGATTCCGATTCCTGAACTGTTTTCAGGAGACCGATTTAAGTTTAGGAATTTCAGGAATAATTGTAAATTATTTTTGTCCCTGAAACCTTGTTCGTCTGGAGACTCTGCTCAACAAGTAAAAATTGTTATTTCATTCTTACGGGGTGACCCTCAGGATTGGGCTTTTTCGTTGGCGCCAGGAGATCCAGCATTGGCTGATATTGATGCGTTTTTTCTGGCGCTCGGTTTACTTTATGAGGAACCCAATCTTGAGATTCAGGCAGAGAAAGCCTTGCTGGCTATGTCTCAGGGCCAGGACGAGGCTGAGGTGTATTGCCAAAAATTTCGGAAATGGTCCGTGCTGACACATTGGAACGAGTGTGCACTGGCCGCTAATTTTAGAAATGGCCTTTCTGAGGCCATTAAGAATGTTATGGTGGGTTTTCCCATTCCCACAGGTCTGAATGATACCATGTCCCTGGCTATTCAAATTGACCGGCGGTTGCGGGAGCGCAAAACCGCAAATTCCCTCATGTTGTTGTCTGAACAGACACCTGATGTGATGCAATGTGATAGAAAAACCGCAAATTCCCTCATGGTGTTGTCTGAACGGACACCTGATTTGATGCAATGTGATAGAATCCTGACTAGAAATGAGAGGAAAATTCATAGACGCCGGAATGGCTTGTGCTACTACTGTGGTGATTCTACACATGTTATCTCAGCATGCTCTAAACGTATATCTAAGGTTGTTAGTCCTGTCACCGTTGGTAATTTGCATCCTAAGTTTATTCTGTCTGTAACTTTGATTTGCTCACTGTCATCTTATCCTGTCATGGCGTTTGTAGATTCAGGTGCTGCCCTGAGTCTTATGGATCTCTCATTTGCTAAGCGCTGTGGTTTTATTCTTGAACCATTAGAAAATCCTATCCCTCTTAGGGGTATTGATGCTACGCCATTGGCAGAAAATAAGCCGCAGTATTGGACACAGGTTACCATGTGCATGACTCCTGAACACCGCGAGGTGATACGTTTTCTCGTTCTACATAAAATGCATGATTTGGTTGTTTTGGGGCTGCCATGGTTACAGACCCATAATCCAGTCCTTGACTGGAAGGCTATGTCAGTGTCTAGTTGGGGCTGTCGTGGTATTCATGAGGATTCCCTGCCTGTGTCTATTGCTTCTTCTACGCCTTCGGAAGTTCCGGAGTACTTGTCTGATTATCAGGATGTCTTTAGCGAGTCCAGGTCCAGTGCATTGCCTCCTCATAGGGAATGTGACTGTGCAATAGATTTGATTCCAGGCAGTAAATTTCCTAAGGGAAGACTGTTTAATCTGTCGATACCTGAACATACCGCTATGCGTTCATATATCAAGGAGTCTCTGGAGAAAGGACACATCCGTCCGTCTTCTTCCCCTCTTGGTGCGGGATTCTTTTTTGTGGCTAAAAAGGACGGATCTTTGAGGCCTTGTATTGACTATCGGCTTTTAAATAAGATCACTGTCAAATTTCAGTATCCTTTGCCGCTGTTGTCTGACTTGTTTGCCCGGATTAAAGGTGCCAAGTGGTTTACCAAGATAGACCTTCGTGGTGCGTACAACCTTGTGCGCATTAAGCAAGGGGATGAATGGAAAACCGCATTCAATACGCCCGAAGGTCATTTTGAGTACTTGGTGATGCCTTTTGGGCTCTCTAATGCCCCTTCAGTTTTTCAGTCCTTTATGCATGACATTTTCCGGAACTATCTGGATAAATTTCTGATCGTTTATCTGGATGATATTCTGTTTTTTTCTGATAATTGGGACTCGCATGTGGAGCAGGTCAGGATGGTCTTTAAAATTTTGCGTGAAAATTCTTTGTTTGTCAAGGGCTCAAAGTGTCTTTTTGGTGTACAGAAGGTTCCCTTTTTGGGGTTCATTTTTTCCCCTTCTGCTGTGGAGATGGACCCAGTCAAGGTCCGAGCTATTCTTGATTGGACTCAGCCCTCGTCAGTTAAGAGTCTTCAGAAGTTCTTGGGTTTCGCTAACTTCTACCGTCGTTTTATCGCTAACTTTTCTAGCATTGTGAAACCTTTGACGGATATGACCAAGAAGGGCTCCGATGTGGTTAATTGGGCTCCTGCTGCCGTGGAGGCTTTCCAGGAGTTGAAACGTCGGTTTACTTCGGCGCCTGTTTTGTGCCAGCCTGATGTCTCGCTTCCCTTTCAAGTTGAGGTGGATGCTTCAGAGATTGGAGCAGGGGCCGTTTTGTCGCAGAGAGGCCCTGGTTGCTCTGTTATGAGACCTTGCGCCTTTTTCTCTAGGAAGTTTTCGCCTGCGGAGCGAAATTATGATGTGGGCAATCGGGAGTTGTTGGCCATGAAATGGGCATTTGAGGAGTGGCGTCATTGGCTCGAGGGTGCTAAGCATCGTGTGGTGGTCTTGACTGATCACAAAAATCTGATGTATCTCGAGTCTGCTAAACGCCTGAATCTTAGACAGGCCCGCTGGTCATTGTTTTTCTCCCGTTTTGACTTTGTTGTCTCGTATTTACCAGGTTCAAAGAATGTGAAGGCCGATGCTCTTTCCAGGAGCTTTGTGCCTGATGCTCCTGGAGTCGCTGAACCTGTTGGTATTCTTAAGGATGGTATTATCTTGTCAGCTATTTCTCCTGATCTGCGACGTGTGTTGCAGAGATTTCAGGCTGATAGGCCTGATTCTTGTCCACCTGACAGACTGTTTGTGCCTGATAAGTGGACCAGCATTTCTGAGGTTCATTCCTCGGTGTTGGCAGGTCACCCAGGAATTTTTGGCACCAGAGATCTGGTGGCCAGATCCTTTTGGTGGCCTTCCTTGTCTAGGGATGTGCGGTCATTTGTACAGTCCTGTGGGACTTGTGCTCGAGCTAAGCCTTGCTGTTCTCGTGCCAGCGGGTTGCTCTTGCCCTTGCCTGTCCCTAAGAGACCTTGGACACATATCTCCATGGATTTCATTTCTGATCTTCCGGTGTCTCAGGGCATGTCTGTTATCTGGGTGATATGTGATCGCTTCTCCAAGATGGTCCATTTGGTTCCTTTGCCTAAACTGCCTTCCTCTTCCGATCTGGTTCCTGTATTTTTCCAGAACGTGGTTCGTTTGCACGGCATCCCTGAGAATATTGTGTCAGACAGAGGATCCCAGTTCGTTTCCAGATTCTGGCGATCCTTTTGTAGTAGGATGGGCATTGACTTGTCGTTTTCGTCTGCTTTCCATCCTCAGACTAATGGACAGACGGAGCGAACTAATCAGACTTTGGAGGCTTATTTGAGGTGTTTTGTCTCTGCTGATCAGGACGATTGGGTGACCTTCTTGCCGTTAGCTGAGTTTGCCCTTAATAATCGGGCTAGTTCCGCCACCTTGGTTTCGCCGTTTTTCTGCAACTCTGGTTTCCACCCTCGTTTTTCTTCGGGTCATGTGGAACCTTCTGACTGCCCTGGGGTGGATTCTGTGGTGGATAGGTTGCAGCGGATCTGGAATCTTGTGGTGGACAACTTGAAGTTGTCACAGGAGAGGGCTCAGCGCTTTGCCAACCGCCGCCGCGGTGTGGGTCCCCGACTACGTGTTGGGGATTTGGTGTGGCTTTCTTCCCGCTTTGTTCCTATGAAGGTTTCCTCTCCCAAATTTAAACCTCGTTTTATTGGTCCTTACAAGATATTGGAAATTCTTAATCCTGTATCCTTTCGCCTGGATCTACCTGTGTCGTTAGCTATCCACAACGTGTTTCATAGGTCCTTGTTGCGGCGGTACGTTGTGCCTGTGGTTCCTTCTGCTGAGCCTCCTGCTCCGGTGTTGGTTGAGGGCGAGTTGGAGTACATGGTGGAGAAGATCTTGGATTCTCGTCTCTCCAGGCGGAGGCTTCAGTACCTGGTCAAGTGGAAGGGCTATGGTCAGGAAGATAATTCCTGGGTGGTCGCCTCTGATGTTCATGCGGCCGATTTAGTTTGTGCCTTTCATGCCGCTCATCCTGATCGCCCTGGTGGTCGTGGTGAGGGTTCGGTGACCCCTCACTAAGGGGGGGGTACTGTTGTGATTTTGCTTTTTGCTCCCTCTAGTGGTCATTAGTGATTTGACTCTGGAGCGTCTGTCTTTTCCTATATCCTCACCTGGGCCGTTAGTTCAGGGGCGTTGCTATATAAGCTCCCTGGACCTTCAGTTCAATGCCTGGCATCGTTGAAATCAGAGCTAATCTGTTGTGCTCTTGTCCTCTGATCCTGGTTCCTGTTTTTCAAGCTAAGTCTGCTTCTTTGCTTTTTGCTTTTGTTTTGTTTGGTATTTTTGTCCAGCTTGTTCCTATCTGTATCCTGACCTTTGCTGGAAGCTCTAGGGGGCTGGTGTTCTCCCCCCGGACCGTTAGACGGTTCGGGGGTTCTTGAATCTCCAGCGTGGATTTTTATAGGGTTTTTGTTGACCAGATAAGTTATCTTGCTATATTCTGCTATTAGTAAGCTGGCCTCTCTTTGCTGAACCTGGTTCATTTCTGTGTTTGTCATTTCCTCTTACCTCACCGTTATTATTTGTGGGGGGCTTGTATCTTGCTTTGGGGTCCCTTTCTCTGGAGGCAAGAGAGGTCTTTGTTTTCTTCTCCTAGGGGTAGTTAGATTCTCCGGCTGGCGCGAGTCATCTAGCGATCACCGTAGGCATGATCCCCGGCTACTTCTAGTGTTGGCGTTAGGAGTAGCTATTTGGTCAACCCAGTTACCACAGCCCTATGAGCTGGATTTTTGTATCTTGCAGACTTACACGTTCCTCTGAGACCCTGTCCACTGGGGTCATAACACTTCTCCTTCTGTTAAACTAGTTACAGTAGGGGAAATAAGTATTTGATCCTTTGCTGATTTTGTAAGTTCGCCCACTGGCAAAGACATGAACAGTCTATAATTTTAAGGGCAGGTTAATTTTAACATTGAGATAGAATATCAAAAATAAAATCCAGAAAATAATACTGCATAAATTATATACATTTATTTGCATTTTGCAGAGAGAAATAAGTATTTGAACCCCTACCAACCTTTAAGAGTTCTGGCTCCTACAGACCAGTTAGATGCTCCTAATCAACTTGTTAAAAGTCACAGAGAAAAATGCAGAGATGTTTACCTGCTGAAGCCTCCAACCAAATGCACCAGCAGGGTGCAGCGGACCCGATTAATGATGGCAAACACACAGGTGCAAAAAATACCGATGAAACAACCACTTTCAATCCAGTGTTGGCTGTTTGGCATTAGTGCACAAAAAGATAAGTGATAATAGTTTGTATGTGGTGTTGTTCACACAGGCAATGCAGAGCATCTGGTTTACAGCCTATTACTAACACACATACAGGCGGGCTGCCCAGTGCTACAAAATGCATGCTGTGCAAACAGAGGCCAACAGTTTACAGAGCCATCTTGGTCGGACTTGGTCAGATGAGACAAAAATTGAGGTCTTTGGCATTAAATCAACTCGCCGTGTTTGGAGGAAGAGAGCTGCTGCCTATGACCCAAAAAACACCATCCTCACTGTCAAGCATGGAGATGGGAACATTGTTTTGGGAATGTTTCTCTGCTAAGGACACAGGACTACGTCACCGCATCAATGCGAGAATGGATGGAGCCATGTCCTGTAAAATCATGAGTGACAACCTCCTTCACTCTGCCAAGAAATTAAAAATGGGTCATGGCTGGGTTTTCCAGCAAGACAAAGAACCAAAACATACAGCCAAGGCAACAAAGGAGTGGCTCAAAAAGAAGCACATTAAGGTTATAGAGTAGCCTAACCAGTCTCCAGACCTTAATCCAATAGAAAACTTATGGAGTGAGTTGAAGCTCTGCGTTGCCAAGCGACAGCCTCAAAATCTTAATGATTTAGAGATGATCTGCAAAGAGTAGTGGACCAAAATTCTTGCGCAAACCTCATCATCAACTACAAAAAACATCTGACTGCTGTGTATGCCAACAAGGGTTTTGCCACCAAGTATTAAGTCTTGTTTGCCAGAGGGATCAAATACTTATTTCTCACTGCAAAATGCAAATAATTTTATATAATTTATACAATGTGATTTTATGGATTTTATTTTTGATATTCTATCTCTCAATGTTAGAATTAACTTAGCCTTAAAATTATAGACTGTTCATGTCTTTGTCAGTGGGCAAACTTAGAAAATCAGCAAGGGATCAAAAAACTTATTTCCGCCACTGTATTTCAGGTTTTGAATTTTGATTTTTGCCTTGTTGAATGATCCATGGAACAGTCAGTTAATTACACGGATGTAAAGTGCCTGCTTAATATCTCAGCCCTATCTTTGTCCTCTATAATTATCTTAATCTTTTAAGAGGTCGACACCATGCGTTTTTTTTGCCATTGATGTATTTCTACATTTTTTAAGGATTTATTTTAATGTCCCTGATGATTTGTGTTTGATAACTTTGTTAGCTTGATTTCTTTTTAAAATTTCTTACTTAGATCTTTATACTCCTGAAATTTTATTCCTGTATTCTCGGCCTTCAAGATTTTAAATTCCCTTTGTTTTTGTCTTATTAAGCTTTGTGCTGTCTTATTTATCCATAATTGTTTCTTTTTATTCCTGGACATTTTATTACCTTAGGGTGCAAGTTTTCTACAGGATTCTAGTAGTATATTCTTAAACATGCCCCATTTATGTTCGGTATGCCCAGTTACCATGACATGGTCCCAGTCTACAAGATTAAGCTCTTCCCTTAATTTGTAGAAATCAGCTTTCCTATAGTTACATGCTTTTTTGCGTTTGAATGTTTTATTGAATATTACATTGAAATTTACCATATTATGGTCACTGCATCCCAAATGCTCCCTGTCCTGTAGATCTGAAATTATATCTGGTCTATTGGACAAAACCAGATCCAGCAGATTATCGCCCCTTGTTGGTTCATCTACCAACTGAGAGAGGTAATTGGCTTGAACTGCAGATAAGAACTTGCAGCTTTCAACGAAACCAGAAAATTCTATGTTCCATTAAATGTCTAGATAGTTAAAATACTAAGGATCCTATTATTATGTGCTGCCTTTTTAATTTGTTGCAACATTTCATCCTCTATCTGTTCAGCTATATTAGTAGGCTTGTAGCAAGCTCCAATTAGCAGCTTTCCATTATTGCCATCCCCATGTACTTTTATCCTCACTGACTCTATGTTGTCACAGCTCCCTTCAATGTCATCATTAACCCCTTACTGACCTCAGACGGGATAGTACATCCGAGGTCAGCTCCCCTGCTTTGATGCAGGGCTCCGTGGTGAGCCCGCATCAAAGCCAGGACATGTCAGCTGTTTTGAACAGCTGACATGTGCCCGCAATAGCGGCGGGTGAAATCGCGTTTCACCCGCCGCTATTAACTAGTTAAATGCCGCTGTCAAACGCAGACAGCGGCATTTAACTACCGCATCCGGCCGGGCGGCCGGATATGAGCGCATCGCCGACCCCCGTCACATGATCGGAGGTCGGCGATGCTTCTCCATTGTAACCATAGAGGTCCTTGAGACCTCTATGGTTACTGATCGCCGGTAGCTGTGAGCGCCACCCTGTGGTCGGCGCTCACAGCACACCTGATTTTCTACTACATAGCAGCGAACAGCAGATCGCTGCTATGTAGCAGAGGCGATCGTGCTGTGCCTGCTTCTAGCCTCCCATGGAGGCTATTGAAGCATGGCAAAAGTTTAAAAAAAAAAGTAAAAAAAAATGTGAAAAAAATAAAAAAAATATAAAAGTTTAAATCACCCCCCTTTCGCCCCAATCAAAATAAATCAATAAAAAAAAAAATCAAACCTACACATATTTGGTATTGCCACGTTCAGAATCGCCCGATCTATCAATAAAAAAAAGCATTAACCTGATCGCTAAAGGGCGTAACGAGAAAAAAAATCGAAACGCCAGAATTACGTTTTTTTGGTCGCCGCGACATTGCATTAAAATGCAATAACGGGCGATCAAAAGAACATATCTGCACCGAATTGGAATCATTAAAAATGCCAGCTCGGGGCAAAAAATAAGCCCTCAACCGACCCCAGATTATGAAAAATGGAGACGCTACGAGTATCGGAAAATGGCGCAATTTTTTTTTTTTTTTTAAGCAAAGTTTGGAATTTTTTTCCACCACTTAGGTAAAAAATAACCTAGTCATGTTAGGAGTCTATGAACTCGTAGTGACCTGGATAATCATAATGGCAGGTCAGTTTTAGAATTTAGTGAACCTAGCAAAAAAGCCAAGCAAAAAACAAGTGTGGGTTTGCCCTTTTTTTGCAATTTCACCGCACTTGGAATTTTTTTCCCGTTTTCTAGTACACAACATGGTAAAACCAATGATGTCGTTCAAAAGTACAACTAGTCCCGCAAAAAATAAGCCCTCACATGGCCAAATTGATGGAAAAATAAAAAAGTTATGGTTCTGGGAAGGAGGGGAGTGAAAAACGAAAAATCCCAAGGTCATGAAGGGGTTAAGCACAGGTCTTAAGTTGGATTTAATGAAAATACACACCCGTCCACTTTTTTTGTCTTTCCTTTCTGAATATAGTGTAACCCTCTACGTTTGTCACCCAGTGATGGCTTTTCGTCAAGTCAGGATTCCGTAATGCCCACCACATCGTATTCTGTGGCCGACATAACAGTCTCCAATTCATTCATTTTGATTGCAAGACTTCTTGCATTTGCCAGCAGACATTTAATACTATTAGCATATTTGTTACTCCTACTCACCTCTGTACTTTCCTTGCATATCCCAGCTCCCCTAAATCCTCATTAACCCCTACTGTCTCACTCTCTATCTACTCTATCCCATTATTAGCACAACTACCCTCTATCCCCTCAGATCCTAGTATAAAAGCTCCTCCATACATTTGACCATTTTTCCCCCTGCACAGCTGCACCCTCCCAATTCAGGTGCAGCCCATTCCTACCTTAGAGCCTGTAGCCGACAGAGAATTATGCCCAGTTCTCCATTAACCCAAACCCTTTTTTCCTGCACCAATTTCTAAGCCACTTATTTATCTCCCTTAGCTCCCGCTGTCTTTCTAGTATTGCTTGTGGCACCGGCAGTATTTCTGAAAACTCTTCCTTGGAGGGCCTGGACTTTATCTTCTTGCCTAGTTCCCTGTGATAATTTTTAAGGACCTTCCACCTCCCTCTAACTTTGTCATTGGTACCAATGTGTACCATTACCACTGGGTTTTCCCCAGCCCCACTCAGCAATCTGTCTATCTGATCTACAATATGCAGACCCCAAGCACTTGTCAGACAACACACTGTTCGGCATTCACAGTATCGACAACAGATGACCCTGTCTGTCCGCCTAATTATAGAGTCCCCTACCACCAACATCTGTCTGGCCTTTGCTGCACTCTTATTTCCCTCCTTCTTACATCAGTCGCTTTCCTGGTTGCTCGGTGCAATGTCCTGCTGCAGTCCTGCTGTATTGATCCTAGTCCTGGGCTTGCATTATTAATATCAGCCAAACAGTCATATTTACTAGGTTGTGCCAGATCAGCACTAGGTTCCATGACACTTTCCCCCTACCACTTCTTCTAACTGTTACCCAGCTGCCTACTTCTGGGATCTGATCTTCCCCACCTCCACCCTCCTCCATATCACTGGCCCCAACCAGCTTATGCTCAGTGAGCTCTAAACTCCTCTCCAGGTTTGCAATGCTCCTTAATGTTGCAAGCTGCATATTTAGTTCCATTTCCTTGGCTTCCAAACATATAACTCACTGACATTCAGTGCAGATATATTCACCCTCAAATGGCTGTTCAAGGCATGCATATGTAAGCAGGTCCCAGGATGCAGTAACACAGGGAAGGCAGAGCAAGGGTTAACAATAATGCAATTTAATTATAACAATAGGGAAAACTCCTCGCAGGAAGACAACAGGTAGTTAACAAAGGAAATATACTGTAATATAATGTAATATAACACAATAGTCTTAGTATGAAGCTTATTGTGACTCCTATGTTCCTCAGACACAGGGCCGGACTGGCCATTTGGCAATTCTGGCAAATGCCAAAAGGGCCTGTCTGATCATGGGCAGCCTTGTCTGCTATGTTGTTAACAGATACCCATACTGTTAAGAGTTGTGATGGAGCGCAAAGTTGCTGACTTTGTCACTTACCCCAGCAGGCTACGGGTATCATTAGAAATATTGGTCTTGTAGAAAATCTTTCTTTCCTCCATCCAGGGTAATATTAGTAATATATCCCATCTGGTGCTTGGGGATGGGGACAAAATGGCCCTGTGTGATTTGAAATGCCAGGACTGAATTTCAGCCAAAGTCCGTACCTGCTCAGACACATGTAGTCCTGTGGGGGTGGTAGTCCCAGTAATGGCTGGCACAGTGTCTTCAGGCGTCACCTGCCTACGCACGAACAAGCTTCTGGCGGCAATAGGCAGTTTCTGGTTTTGCCCACTGAGCCCCTAATCCATTAACCTGACACCCACTTGTCAATGCGAGCACCGCGCACTGCTAAGCGGAGCGCCCGACACTCTGCCCGGTCACTAACTCTCGGGAGCCCTCATGCAAGCTCTGCTGAGGCATGACTCTGCTCTGTCTCTCACGCTGCGGAGCGCAGTCCACCCCTGCTGCTTCTCTCTCTGTCGGTGGGAAAACTCTGCTGTTGTGAATTTGGATTCTGGGCTCCCCCGGTGGCCGCTTGTGGAATTGGACTTGTCATCCTCTTTCCTGTTTCACCTGGTTCCATCAGTAGTGGGTGTCGCTATTTAAGCTCATTTCTCTGGTGGTTTCTTGCCGGTCAACAATGTTATCTGATGCCTCTCAGTGCTTGTTCCTGCTTCTAGACAACTGCTAGATAAGTTGGACTTTGGTCCATGTTTTGTTTTGCCTATTTGTTCCAGTTCACAGCTGAAGTTTTGTTACTGTGTCTGGAAAGCTCTCGTTGATCAGGGATTGCTACTCTGGCGTTATGAGTTAATGCCAGAGTTTAAGGTAATCTCTGGATGGTGTTTTGTTAGTGTTTTTCTGCTGACCATGAAAGTATACTATCTGTCTTCTGCTATCTAGTAAGCGGACCTCAAATTTGCTAAGACTATTTTCCTGCTGCGTTTGTTGTTTCATCTGAACTCACCGTCATTATATGTGGGGGGCTACTGTCTTCTTTGGAATATTTCTCTAGAGGTGAGCCAGGTCTTATATTTCCCTCTGCTAGCTATTTAGGTCTTAGGCCAGAGCTGGGCATCTAGCTATAAATAGGAAATGCTACCTGGCTATTTCTAGTTGCGCGGCAGGCTTAGTTCATGGTCAGTATAGTTCCATCTTCCGAGAGCTTGTCCCTCTATAGGCTTGCTATGATCTCTGCCTGCAGAGATCATGACAGTTTGACCGGCCCATAAAGTGTTAAAGACCCAGGTTGAGAAAGGAGAGTTATAAGAAGTCTGCTGGAATTTTTTTTTTTTTTTTTTCTCCTCCAGTCTGCCTTGCTGCAGTCTTTTTTCTCTCTCTCCTCCTAATCTCTGTATGGCTCTGTGTGCACCTGACAATAATGGATCTCCAGAGTGTAACTGCGGGTTTGAATAATCTCATCACGAAAGTACAAAATTTACAAGATTTTGTGGTACATGCTCCGGTATCTGAGCCGAGAATTCCTTTGCCGGAGTTCTTCACAGGGAATAGAGCTAGCTTCCAGAATTTCCGAAATAATTGTAAGCTTTATTTGTCCCTGAAGTCTCGTTCAGCTGGAGACCCTGCTCAGCAGGTTAGGATTGTGATTTCCTTGCTCAGGGGTGACCCTCAAGATTGGGCCTTCTCATTGCCAGCAGGGGATCCTGCGTTACGCGATGTGGATGCGTTTTTTCTGGCCTTGGGCTTGCTTTATGAGGAACCTCATTTGGAACTTCAGGCAGAAAAAACTTTGATGGCACTATCTCAGGGGCAAGACGAAGCTGAAGTTTTCTGCCAAAAATTCCGTAAATGGTCTGTGCTTACTCAGTGGAATGAGTGCGCCTTGGCGGCAACTTTCAGAGAAGGTCTCTCTGATGCCGTTAAGGATGTTATGGTGGGGTTCCCTGTGCCTGCAGGTCTGAATGAGTCCATGACAATGGCTATTCAGATTGATAGGCGTCTGCGGGAGCGCAAACCGGTGCACCATCTGGCGGTGTCTATGGAAAAGACGCCAGAAAGTATGCAGTGTGATAGAATTCTGTCCAGGAGCGAGCGACAGAATTTTAGACGGAAGAATGGATTGTGTTTCTATTGTGGGGATTCTACTCATGTTATATCAGCATGCTCTAGGCGTACAAAGAAGCTTGATAAGTCTGTTTCCATTGGCACCATTCAGTCTAAGTTTATTTTGTCTGTAACCCTGATTTGCTCTTTGTCATCCATTGCCACGGACGCCTATGTTGACTCTGGCGCCGCTCTGAGTCTTATGGATTGGTCCTTTGCCAATCGTTGTGGTTTTGATTTAGAGCCTTTGGAGACTCTTATTCCTCTGAAGGGGATTGACTCCACCCCATTGGCTAATAATAAACCACAATACTGGACACAAGTAACCATGTGTATCAATCCGGATCACCAGGAGATTATTCGTTTCCTGGTGCTGTATAATTTACATGACGATTTGGTACTGGGATTGCCATGGTTGCAGTCTCACAACCCAGTCTTGGACTGGAGAGCAATGTCTGTGTTGAGCTGGGGATGTAAGGGTATTCATGGGGACTTACCTTTGGTTTCTATTTCGTCGTCCATTCCCTCTGAAGTCCCGGAGTTCCTCTCTGATTATCAAGACGTCTTTGACGAACCCAAGCTTGGGTCGTTACCTCCGCACCGTGAGTGCGATTGTGCCATAGATTTGATACCGGGTTGTAAATATCCAAAGGGTCGTTTGTTTAATCTGTCTGTGCCGGAACATGCTGCTATGCGGGAATATATAAAGGAGTCTTTGGAAAAGGGACATATTCGTCCATCTTCTTCTCCCTTGGGAGCTGGGTTTTTCTTTGTCTCAAAAAAAGACGGCTCTTTGAGACCATGTATTGATTATCGGCTTCTGAATAAGATCACTGTTAAGTATCAATACCCATTGCCATTGCTTACTGATTTGTTTGCTCGTATAGAGGGTGCTAAGTGGTTCTCTAAAATTGATCTTCGTGGGGCGTATAATTTGGTGCGGATCAGACAGGGGGATGAGTGGAAGACCGCATTTAATACGCCCGAGGGCCACTTTGAGTATTTGGTCATGCCTTTTGGTCTTTCTAATGCCCCTTCAGTTTTCCAGTCTTTTATGCATGATATTTTCCGCGATTTTCTGGATAAATTTATGATAATATATCTGGATGATATTCTGATTTTTTCTGATGACTGGGACTCTCATGTCCAGCAGGTCAGGAGAGTTTTTCAGGTTCTGCGGTCTAATTCTTTATGTGTGAAGGGGTCTAAGTGCGTTTTTGGGGTCCAGAAAATTTCCTTTTTGGGGTATATTTTTTCTCCCTCTTCCATTGAGATGGATCCCGTCAAGGTGCAAGCTATTTGTGACTGGACTCAGCCCTCCTCTCTTAAGGGTCTTCAGAGATTTTTGGGCTTTGCCAACTTTTACCGCCGATTTATTGCTGGTTTTTCGGATGTCGTTAAACCACTGACTGATTTGACCAGACAAGGCGCTGATGTTGCTAATTGGTCCCCTCATGCTGTAGAGGCCTTTCAGGAGCTTAAGCGCCGTTTTGCCTCTGCCCCTGTGTTGCGTCAGCCTGATGTGAATCTGCCTTTTCAGGTTGAGGTTGACGCTTCGGAGATCGGAGCTGGGGCAGTGTTGTCGCAGAAAGGTTCCGACTGCTCCGTCATTAGGCCTTGTGCCTTCTTTTCTCGCAAATTTTCGCCCGCAGAGCGGAATTATGATGTTGGGAATCGGGAGCTTTTGGCCATGAAGTGGGCGTTTGAGGAGTGGCGCCATTGGCTCGAGGGGGCTAGGCATCAGGTGGTGGTATTGACTGACCACAAAAATTTAATTTATCTTGAGACTGCCAGACGCCTGAATCCTAGACAGGCGCGCTGGTCTTTATTTTTTTCTCGCTTTAATTTTGTGGTGTCATACCTACCGGGTTCTAAGAATGTTAAGGCAGATGCCCTTTCTAGGAGTTTTGACCCGGACTCTCCTGGTAATTCTGAACCCACAGGTATCCTTAGGGAGGGAGTAATTTTGTCGGCCGTTTCTCCTGATCTGCGGCGGTCCTTGCAAGAGTTTCAGGCGGATAGACCGGATCGTTGTCCGCCTGATAGACTGTTTGTTCCGGATGATTGGACCAGCAGAGTCATCTCTGAGGTACATTCTTCTGCATTGGCAGGTCATCCCGGAATTTTTGGTACCAGGGATTTGGTGGCAAGATCCTTCTGGTGGCCTTCCCTGTCACGAGATGTGCGAGTCTTTGTGCAGTCATGTGACGTTTGTGCTCGGGCCAAGTCTTGTAGTTCTCGGGCTAGCGGACTGCTGTTGCCCTTGCCTATTCCTAAGAGGCCTTGGACACACATCTCGATGGATTTTATTTCAGATCTGCCTGTTTCCCAGAAGATGTCTGTCATCTGGGTGGTCTGTGACCGTTTCTCTAAAATGGTCCATTTGGTTCCTCTGCCCAAGTTGCCTTCTTCTTCTGAGTTG
The DNA here is from genome assembly GCF_051348905.1 of Ranitomeya variabilis. Lineage (NCBI taxonomy): Eukaryota > Metazoa > Chordata > Amphibia > Anura > Dendrobatidae > Ranitomeya > Ranitomeya variabilis. The sequence continues at coordinate 531,192,690 of NC_135236.1, forward strand.
GTTCCTCTGTTTTTTCAGAATGTTGTCCGATTGCACGGTATTCCTGAGAATATTGTTTCTGACAGAGGTACCCAATTTGTGTCTAGATTTTGGCGGGCATTCTGTGCTAGGATGGGCATAGATTTGTCTTTTTCATCTGCTTTTCACCCTCAGACTAATGGCCAGACCGAGCGGACTAATCAGACCCTGGAGACATATCTGAGGTGTTTTGTCTCTGCTGACCAGGATGATTGGGTTGCTTTTTTGCCATTGGCAGAGTTCGCCCTCAATAATCGGGCCAGCTCTTCCACCTTGGTGTCCCCGTTTTTCTGTAATTCGGGGTTTCACCCTCGATTTTCCTCCGGTCAGGTGGAATCCTCGGATTGTCCTGGAGTGGATGCGGTGGTGGAGAGATTGCATCACATCTGGGGGCAGGTTATGGACAATTTGAAGTTGTCCCAGGAGAAGACTCAGCGTTTTGCCAACCGTCATCGTCGTGTTGGTTCTCGGCTTTGTGTTGGAGATTTGGTGTGGTTGTCTTCTCGTTTTGTCCCTATGAGGGTCTCTTCTCCTAAGTTTAAACCTCGGTTCATCGGCCCTTATAGAATATTGGAGATTCTTAATCCTGTTTCTTTCCGTTTGGACCTCCCTGCGTCCTTTTCCATTCATAACGTTTTTCATCGGTCGTTATTGCGCAGGTATGAGGTACCTGTTGTACCTTCAGTTGAGCCTCCTGCTCCGGTGTTGGTTGAGGGTGAGTTGGAGTACGTTGTGGAGAAGATTTTGGACTCTCGTGTTTCCAGACGGAGACTCCAGTATCTGGTCAACTGGAAGGGTTACGGCCAGGAGGATAATTCTTGGGTCAATGCATCTGATGTTCATGCTTCTGATCTTGTTCGTGCCTTCCATAGGGCTCATCCTGGTCGCCCTGGTGGATCTGGTGAGGGTTCGGTGCCCCCTCCTTGAGGGGGGGGTACTGTTGTGAATTTGGATTCTGGGCTCCCCCGGTGGCCGCTTGTGGAATTGGACTTGTCATCCTCTTTCCTGTTTCACCTGGTTCCATCAGTAGTGGGTGTCGCTATTTAAGCTCATTTCTCTGGTGGTTTCTTGCCGGTCAACAATGTTATCTGATGCCTCTCAGTGCTTGTTCCTGCTTCTAGACAACTGCTAGATAAGTTGGACTTTGGTCCATGTTTTGTTTTGCCTATTTGTTCCAGTTCACAGCTGAAGTTTTGTTACTGTGTCTGGAAAGCTCTCGTTGATCAGGGATTGCTACTCTGGCGTTATGAGTTAATGCCAGAGTTTAAGGTAATCTCTGGATGGTGTTTTGTTAGTGTTTTTCTGCTGACCATGAAAGTATACTATCTGTCTTCTGCTATCTAGTAAGCGGACCTCAAATTTGCTAAGACTATTTTCCTGCTGCGTTTGTTGTTTCATCTGAACTCACCGTCATTATATGTGGGGGGCTACTGTCTTCTTTGGAATATTTCTCTAGAGGTGAGCCAGGTCTTATATTTCCCTCTGCTAGCTATTTAGGTCTTAGGCCAGAGCTGGGCATCTAGCTATAAATAGGAAATGCTACCTGGCTATTTCTAGTTGCGCGGCAGGCTTAGTTCATGGTCAGTATAGTTCCATCTTCCGAGAGCTTGTCCCTCTATAGGCTTGCTATGATCTCTGCCTGCAGAGATCATGACACTCTGCCTTTTTCACGCACTTCCTGTTCTCTGCCTCGTCTTACCACTCCCCCTCTCACAGGTCATGGGTCCTGTCCGGTTCCTCATTCCTTCCCCCCTGAAACATTGGACGCAGCCTCGACAGTTCCGGACCCGGCATCGCAAAAGTACTCGCAGCCCGGTCTTCCTCCTTACACATACATCTCACAAAATGCACACCTGGTAGCATCGTCCATAGAGCACATACCAAATGGGGATAAACAGTACAGATAAAAGCAGAAAGACAATTGAAAAACTAGTAGGAAAACACCAAAATATGCTCTTATGTTAAACTATGATATTGTTTTTAACTATGCACTTATCTGCAGCCCTGCACTTAAAGTGCAGCCCCTGCTCCCCTCAGAAGCCTCGCTTAGAGTCCCTGCAATTTGTAGTTCTCTAACCACCAGGAAATCTAGTAGGAAATCTAAAAAAGAAATCAAGCTAGTAAAGTTATCTGCAGAGAAACAAATTGCCAACAGCATTCAAATACAGCTCTGCACAAATTAAGAGACCACTGCAAAATGTTCAGTGTGTCTCATTTTTCCCTTTATAGGTATATTTTTGAGTAAAATGTAAACTGTTCTTTTATTCTATAAACTACTGACAACATGTCTCCGAATTTTCAAGCAATATATTTAGCTTTTTTTCTGAAAAGGAGAAATGGTCCAAAATAAAAGAAACAGGGCTTTCAAACCTCAAATAATGCAAAGAAAACAAGTTCATAATCATTTAGAAACAACAATACTAATGTTTTAACTCAGGAAGAGTTCAGAAATCAATATTTTGTGGAATAACCATGATTTTAATCACAGCTTTCATGCCTTTTTTGCATGCTTTCCACCAGTCCTTCACACTGCTTCTGGAGCAAAAATGTAATCAGTTCTTCTTTGTTTGATGGCTTGTGACTATCCATCATCCTCTTGATCAGGGGTGTCAAACTGCATTCCTCAAGGGCTGCAAACAGGTCATGTTTTCAGGATTTCCTTGTATTGCACAGTTGATCATTTAATCACCTGCACAGAATGATTCCAGCACCTTGTGCAATGAGAAGGAAATCTTGAAAACACGCATGGTTTGAGGCCCTCGAGGAATGCAGTTTGACACCCCTGCTCTTGATTACATTCCAGAGGTTTTCAATGGGGTTCAGGTCTGGAGATTGGGCTGCCCATGACAGGGTTTTGATGTGGTGGTCTCTTAATGTTTGCCAGAGCTGTAAATCCAAACTAATTTTATAAATCTGTTAATACCAAGAAGGAAAAATCCAATGATATTTCTCCAACAATAATACTGACAAATATTTTTGTACATATGAGCAGTTCACAGCGACGGATTAAGAGTAGTCAGAGCCCTGGGCAGTTTAGAAAGAGTAAGGCCCCCCAGGACCCGATATTTCAAGTAACATGTCACATGATCCACTTTAAGAAATCATGTGATAGGTCATGTGATTAACACACATGTGCACATCTGCAGATGTAAGACAACAAGACAGCAGCGTGCAACTCATGCCAGACAAATTTTTCCCCTTATGTACAGGACTATAAATAACATAGCATTATACATAATAGAGGATACAATGTAATAAGAGGATGCCATATCATGTGGATGGTGCTATATATGACAGGAGGTAATGCTGCATAATAAGGGACAGCGCTATAACAGAAGGTCCTATATAATATGGGACGGATCAATTAATGCATATTGTTTAAAGGGAAGGTCCAAAACTAAATTATATTTTCATCCTAAACACTATATAAAGTCATTATCTAATCTTTTTCCTAATATACTTTAATATACTTTTTTTTTTTACTACTTTCTCTTTGATGACGTTTTGTTTGAGAATCCCCAGTGCATGCTGGGATACTGAAACGAAGAGTCATCAGGGGCAGAGATTGCAGTGACTGCCACAGCTCTTCCCTCTGTCTAAAAAGATATGTCATTGGTGACCTTCATTTCAGGGGCTGGACTAGTCCTTGTTGTACTAAGCATGCGTCGGTTGTCACTTCCAACAAATGGTCAGTATATTCCTGTTACTGTGCACTCTTCTTCTCAGATGATAATGCGCTCTCTCACTTGCTATGATCAGAATTGATGAGCTGGCAACAGAGCGCACAGTCAGTGCACATTGTAAGGAGAGAATGATCAAGCAGAGACCACCACAAAATTGACGTCACTTCTAACTAGAGCCAGTGAGAGAGCGCATGTTCACTGTGCACTGGGTGGAATACTGCAAAGTGCAAGGAATCTACTGAGCAATAGCATACATCGGAATTGACTATGGACACAGCCTAAGTAGAGCAGGGACAAACTCAGCCCTAGCCCAGCCTCTGAAATGGACATCACTGATGATGCCCCATTTTAGAGAGAGCAGAAAAGGGTGCAGTGGTCACTGACATGTCATTTGAGTATCCCAGCATGCACTGGGATTCTCAAATGGAGCATCAAAGAGAAAGTAGTAGAAAAAAAATAAAGCCGTTAGATAGTGTAGATAGGGAAGGAGAGGGACTTTTAAATTAAATTATATTAGAAAAATGATTACATTATGATATTAAATAAAATTTTGTTTTGGACCACCCCTTTAATTGCCTACTTAAACAGACACACCACAGTAAATGACTGCCGATTGGTATAGGTTTACTGATTGGTGGTCATTTAGTGCGGCTGATCGCTCCATGTAAGCATACTGCTATACAGAACAAATATTTGCATCCAGTAACACCACCGATGACTCCTCTGATTTCAAGCATTTTTCTTCTTTATCTTGTCAAACCTTCATGTCAACGTCCTAACACCGGGTCTCGGTCATTGCAGTTTGCTACACTAAGCACCGCGCCTCTGAAAATAAAAATGGTAACGTATATGTGCACATATGTTTCCTGAATAAGAAATCCTCCCACACTGAATACAGATGTGGACCCACCATCAATATATAATTAGCCTATTCTATGAAAGTGTAGCAACTTGGGAAATAGGTAACACACTAAAAACTGCTACTGACTCTGTCGGTTCCTGTACAGCAGGGGTGGGGAACCTTTTTTTTTTTGCCAAGGGCCATTTGGAATTTTATAACAATGTTCAGGGGCTGTATAAAAATCTTAACTTAAAAATTAACAAACTATATTGATTTAAATAAATTGCAGCTCCCCCAACACTCAGTATAGTGCAGCTCCCACCACAGAGTATAGTGCAGCTCACCACACACAGTATAAAGCAGGCGCAGCTCCCCAATACACAGTAGTAATAATAATAATAATAATAATAATAATAATCTTTATTTATATAGCGCCAACATATTCCGCAGTGCTTTACAGTTTAAGTACAGTGCAGCTCCCCTCACACACAGTAGTACAGTGCAGCTCCCCCCACACACAGTATAGTGCAGCTCTCCCACACACAGTATAGTGCAGCTCCCCCACACACAGTATAGTGCACCTCCCCCTCACACACTCTTTAGTGCAGCTCCCCACACACACACAGTATAGTGC